>NW_017732213.1:14166-72648 GCF_001890085.2 Hipposideros armiger
TCTTCCCAGTGTCACAGCGCTTGCCCGGGAAGCAGCGACTGACCAGCTCCTGGATCCGTCTCTCAACCAATCAAACTCCCACCTGCCGGACAGATGCTGCTCTAATGAAAAAAGGACAGGATGTGGGGGCCCGCTGTGTCCAACCCCTGGGGGCAGAGACCCAGACGCACACTTCAGAGGAGGCTGGAGGTCACAGGCAGGGGCTTGGGGTCCAAATTCGGTCTTTGATCCAAAGGGATGAGCTGAACAGAGATGCTCAGAGGAGTGGATGGGCCACATGAGGCTGACTTGGGCACACTCAGACGTGGCCTGGAGTGAGTCCAGACGTGAGCCAATGCTGCTGGGTGATGGAGGTGTGCTCGAGGTTCGTCTAAAAGAACAAAAGCAGGACAGAGGCTCTTGAACCCCCTCCCCCCAGGAAGCTGACTGAAACTTGAGCCACTGGCTCTCCTCACCTCCAGTTACTTGGTTAGTGGCACGGACATGGGGTTATTGCCTCCCCAGCATCCAGGGCCCCTTCCTCTGTGACTGTGCTCCAAGCTGCCACTGGGAAATCTCCCTTTTCAGGCTCTCAGTCCTGTGATTCCCATGGTGCTGACCTTTGACCCGCCTTGGGACTCTGGTCACGTGGGCCTGTCCAGTCGGAATCACCTTGTCCACCGTGCCTGGGACCCATGACCCAGGTGGACCAATGGGAATCAATTCAGACATTGTGCTAGAACTCCCGGGATGAAAAGCTCTCTATCCACCGGGGTTGTCAGGCAGTTGGAGGACAGGTGTTTCTGGAAGCTATAATACAACATGGAGAACCTGAGAATGACGCCAGCGTAGGGGGAACACACGGCTGAGATGAGGCAGCGGGAGAGAGATTCAGTGGTGAGGCAGAAAGAAAAAGAGACCAAATCTCTGTATCCTAGCATTCCTGGGGTCGGGTTTTACCCCCGCACCCCCATCCCTCACTCCCTCTGCCACGTGAGCAAGGTGATCCCGTTACTGCTTAAGCCAACCTGAGCTGGGTTTCTAGCACCCAAACCTGAACTTGTGCTGGCACACACGCCCTCATGGCGTGATCCACCGCTCTGAGCCCCTGTCTGCCGCCACTTTACCTGGTGATGAGACTGGAGGTGGGGGGAGAGGGCGCAGGAAGGAATTCAGACAGCAGCCTCAGCATGTCCGCCACAGGCCTGAGCACAGAGCCCTGCCCACGGTAGACACACAACCACTCGAAGTTTGACAGGTGCAAACCCCATTTCCAGTCTCCCCTCTCACCATTTGGAAACTCCTGACAGTCGTACCTCCCTCTGGAGAAGCGGCTCGCAGTAGACTCACCTCAGCCATGGTCTGTGCCTCAGGAAATCTAACCATCAATTATCTTGCTGCTGATGAAGAAGCAGCCGCAGAGGAGAGCCTGGCGTCGTGCTCATGGCCTGTCTGCAGTGACTCTGCAAAGCTCCACGTTCAGTTCTGTGGCTCAGCCAAAAAAAGGGTCACCCTGCACTTCCAGGGGGCAAGCACACCCTCACTTTGGAAGCAAGGTCACTGTCGTGGTGGCCATCAAGCCTCAGGAAAGCCTGCGTAGTTGTTTTGGAGCACCAAACCCCAAATATTGGCAGAGAACCCCTTTCAGGAGCTTTTGGCACCGTGATAACCCACACATGGCATTCCACCCCTCGTTCTTTTGTGTTTTGTTTTTAACAGAGAAAATAGTTCTCTAATCAATTCTGTAAAACACATTAGCTCCTAGCTCCTCGTTTTAAACCCAAATCAAATAAACTTTAACATGGACTGGGTGCCCAAGGCTGCTGTTTTCCCTAAGATTATCTTTATCCTAACATTTTGGATGACCCCACGAGGAGAAATGCAAAAACAGAGACCAAGTGTCTATAAAAAAGCCCAGGTCCCATCCAATATCCTTTTGTCCCTCTCTTCGTTCCTTCCTTCCTTCCTTCATCTATCTATCTATCTGTCTTTTTTGTTTGTTTTTTAATTGAGGTAACATTGGTTAACACCATCACGTAAGTTTCAGGTGCACAACATTATAATTTGATATCTGTATACACTACAGGGAGTTCAACACCAAAAGCCTAGTTCCCATCCGTCGTCATACACTCGACCCCCTTTACCCATTTCGCCCTCTCCTCACCCCCCTACCCCTCCGGGAACCACCAATTTGTTGTCTGTATCTATGAGTTTGTTTTTGTTTTGTTGATTCATTTGCATCTACTTTTCAATTACTTGTAATCACGTATGAGGACTGCCTTGCCTCTGAAAAGATTCTACGAGTAATAGGCCTAGAATTGGCATTTCATGTTCACGATCGACTTAGCAGGGACCACTGATTTGATTTCAAGCACAATACGTATTTACTGAACATCTACTGTGGACCAGGCACTGGGGTAACATTTGTGGATAAGCAGCCATTACCACTGTCTGCTGGGAGCCTGTGGTCTGGTGGGGGTGGCAGACATGCACAAGGGAACACAGAAATAATTCCAGATCGTTACAAGGGCTAGGAAGGAAACACACAGAAAGAATGGGGTGGCGAGGGAAATCTGTCTGCAGAAACTGCGTTTAGGCTGAGTCTCCAGGATAAGAGCTGTCACTCATGTGAAGAGCAGGGACTTGGGGAACAGGGCTCTGCCGACACGGTAACATGAGGGAGAGTCCTGAGTCCCACCAGTGCTTACCGAGTGCGGGGATCGGAAGAGGCCAGCAGCTGCAGCCTGGGGAGGGGATAGGGTGGGGGCAGACGAGGGTGCAGGGGCTCCAGCACGCTGGCCTGTGCCATCCACAGGAAGGACTCTGGACTTCCATGGGCAGGGGGTGTTTTAAGCACAGGCATAGCACCTCATGCGGGAGAGGGGGAGAAAAATCCACGTTGGATATATTAAGCGTGAGGTGCCTGCTACACTTCCAAATGGAGATATTCATTAGGCATTTGGGATAATCAAGTCTGGATCTCAGAGGACGGGTTGGAGATATAACTTGGAAGTAGTCAGCATACAGACGGTCTTCAAAAACAGTTGAGGTTGGTTGGATGAGTGAGACTGAGAAAGAGGGTAGAGCCATAAGAAGAGATGGGGGGGAGGGGCTGGCTGCCATGGGAGCCAAAAGAAAAGAGGGTGTGTAGAGGAAGGGAGTGGTCAGCTGGGTCAAATGCCTCCTGAGAGCTGAGTTGATTGCATAATAATTCCCAAGTTTTGAGATTTGGAGGTAGACTGGGGGAGGGCTTATCTTAGAAGGCTTTCCTTATAGCCTAGAGAAGAGAAAAGAATGCAATGAGTAAAAAATTCCAGGTGCCTGGGCCAGACTCCTTGGTGCTGAACCCCTCCCCCATCCTCCTCCACCCCACCCGCCTGTCTGCCATTTACCAGCAGTGTGGCCTTAAACAACTTTCCAAAGCTCCCTGAGCTTGTCTTTACAGTGGAAGTAACAACAGTACCTGACTGCTAGCCTCCAGAATTATGAGACAATAAATTCCTATTAAGCTACTGAGCTTGTGGAGCCCTAGGAGACAAACACAATATTGTCTAATCAAGACAAAAAGCTATGTTTTGTTCATCTTGGGATCCCAGAAGCTCACACAGTCCCTGGCACATAGTAGGTGCTCAGAACGTGTATATTGAGCGAACAAGTGAAAAAAATAATAGAGTATAAACTCGGTAGGAAGAGGAACTATGTCTTTCATCTCTACGAAGAAGCTGGAGCAAATTAGGTGCTCAGTAAACATTTGTGGACTAAACTTTTAAAAATGAATGGACGATAAGCTCAGGGAGGCTTTGTAATGATTCTTATTCATCTATTTCCTCAGGATTCAGCATAGGGCACCACACACAGTGGCTGTTTGACAAATTTTGAAGGAAGGAAAAAATAAATGGAGGGAGGGAGGGAAGGAAAAAGACCAGGATCACAATTTCCCAATTCTCAGCCTAGGTAGAAACTTCTTAACTTTATGTATCTAACTAAGGAATGGCTGATGCCTTGAAATAACTCGCTGAATTTTAAACCACCTCAGTTATAGTAAAAGGGCTTTCACGGTAGAAATTGAGTATTAGCATTTTCCTAAAACACATTTCCTTTTACATCCAGACACACACATACACACTCAGAAATCACACACACACACACACACACACACACACACACACACACACACACTCAGAAATGACAGACAGACAGACACACATACACACTCAGGAATACCTTTAGAACCAGAATGATGCCTCCACCTCCCTTCTCCCCCCTTCCAGAGCAGGGACAAAACAAAGCCCCCGGGGGGTAGCGGAGACCCCTTGGCCCAGCGCTCCTGCACACTGATTTAGAGATGTAGTGTGCAAATACTAGCAAATGTGAATATACCCGCCCCCCTTTTACAGAAATGGTGACACACACCATACCCAGCTCTGCCCAGCTCTCTTCACTCGTTTCGTGTCCACTGTTCTTGTTTACAGCTGGGACTGACAGTCATTTCTGTGGCCAGTTTCCTGTTGATGGATACCTGAGTTGTTTCCAATTATTTGCAGTTCTGACACGACTTCAGGGAAGAACCATGTGTTTATCTGTTGGACACCTTTCCAGTTGTGGGACTGCTGGACACGCGAGTTTGTCATTGTGGGAGACAGGGCCATTGGACTTAATCCACAAGTCAATCAGCACTACTTGGGCCTGAAGATCTGGGTGAAACTGCCGTGACACCCAAAGTTTGCAGTCCACAGGGGTTCAGGGACCCAGCAAAGGATTCCTGTGAGTGTGTGTGTGTGTGTGTGGGGGGTCCCCTTCCTAGCCCATCTGCCCTCCTGCATCCTCGGGGTGGTCCTGCGGCCCTGGTAACTTTATCCCCAACATTGTCCCTTTGTCAAGTTCCCACCACCTGGGAGCGTGGATGGCAGAATTTCCTGAGGATTGGGAGGTCGTGGGATTCCACTGGGGCCCTTGAGGATGGGAAGTTCCAACCAATCCTCCAGGTCTGGGGTCAGGGCAACCTGCCCCCATCCATTACTCCTCATAAGGAGACAGGAAGATATCCTAAGGAGCCCACCCCTCCTCTGGCTACCTGCTGGAGTCTCACCTGCCCTGGAGCTGTCCTTCAGTCCTGCCTGGTCTGGGCCTTGCTGACCTCCTACTCCACAGGCTTCTTTCCAAATATAGAGAGATCCGCACCCCAATCCACCATCGTTCTCTCCCCACAACTTCCAGGAATTCTGGTGACTGCTCTTAAGATAGCATTTTCTTCTCACGCTGACATTGCCACTTGCCCCCTTAACATTCCACCTCATCTCCTGAATTTTGAGTAATTTAAAAAATTCTTCCAACATTAGTTTTATTTTACCTTTTTTTTAGGGTACAATTTACATACAGCGAAATAGACAAATCGTAAGTTGCGGCAGTCTGGTTGATTTTAGATGGTACGTGGACGAGCATTTTTTATTTAATAGCTACGTATTTATTTTAACATGTATTGGGGGGAAAACCCCGTTTTCTATTTGTGATAGTGACATCAAGCTTCCTTTAACAAGGAATGTATTTCATTGAGCTGTGCAAAGGGCTGGGGGAAGTGGAGGGGACAGGTGGCCGAGGTCTTCCAAGATACTGAGGCCGTGGCTCTGGGTTTCGTTTCCGCGCGGTGGACGCCGATAAGAAGACGGGCCTCAGCCGGCGGCGCCTGGACGGGCTTGGGGGCGAGGGAGAGGCCGGCGGGAGCGGGATCTGCGGTGCGGCAGGAAGAGTGTGCACCGGCGTGCTTTCCACTCACTGCATCCGCGCTCCCTCTCCAACTCTTTAAGGCTGGGAGTGTCCTTGTGAACGCAGCGCCGAGCACAGGGTGCCCATTAAGTGTTTCCCAAGATCACAAATGTGCAAACGCTTTGTGAGCGTTATGCAAACAGGAGAGTTTACAACACCAAGAATCCAATTCCCGGGGGTCCCCCTAACTCAGCGCTCCTCAGCGCAGCGCGGGCAAGATAGTCGCAGTGTTGGTTGATTGACAAATGGACCTGCAGGAGGAGGAGGACCGGGACACAGAGTGGGCGGTTCCGCCAGGGCGCCCTCCCATGTGGGCCCTGAGGCCGAGGACTTTGAACGTCCTGGAGCAGGAACCAGGAAAAATAGAAATGAAACCGTAGCTTTCTGAGCATGCGCACGGGGCCGCAGTACAAGCTCGTTACTCTACGGCCGAGCGCTGCTTGTAGGTGCCTCGTTAGCGCAGTAGGTAGCGCGTCAGTCTCATAATCTGAAGGTCGTGAGTTCGATCCTCACACGGGGCACAATACTTTTGTTCGCTGTAGGTCTGTCCTCCGGAGGGAAAGGGGTTTTACTTGCTCGTCTGTGGATCGGGAGACCCGTACTCTTCCACTCTGGAGTCGCTGCTGTATCGGCCAACGCTCGGCTCGTTCTGTCCTCCCCGAAGGACCCGGGGTATGTTTAATTGGCCCCAAATCTCCCAATTCCTAAAAAAAAAAAGAAAAATCCCCATTGCCCGGCGGACTCCCGGCGTTCTGGGCCCGGGTCGGAAGACGGGCCCCAGGGCCGCGGTATGACGGTAAGGGGGGACACCTGCGGTGGGCGGGAGCCGGGTGAGCGTCTTAGGAAGAACCCTACCCTCACCACCCCCGCGCTGCGGCGGCAGGTTGCCAGGAGGGGCCCCCTGCCGTCTCACCTTCCACCTTTGGTCCAGCTCTTGCCCTTGAGCAGTGGGCGTCGCTGGGGACGTGCACAGCCCGGGGTTAGGCCGGAGCCCGGGGTGCTCCCGGCCCAGGAGGGCGCTGCGAGCGCCGCTGGGTGCAAAGCCCCCTAAGGGAGGTTCCAGAGGAGCGGCTGGCACACAAGGCCCCCCGGGAAGGGTCTGATTCTTGACATCCGACACCAGGGAAGTGTCCGGGGGGCTGGGGGAGGTGGGTGGCACGCGATGAGAGGCCAGACACTGGAGGGCGCTGAACACCATCGCGTGGAGTTCGGGCCGCGGAGCTGGGAAGGGGCGGGATGTGATGGGGTCTGGGGGCGGGGGTCTCGCCTGCTGGGACATAACATGACAGGGCTGTGCTGTTACTGCATCTGAAACGGCTGCTCAATTGCGGTTATCACGGATTAAATTTCTAATAATTCAGTCATCCCACAGAGATGTAAGAGCGCTAACAACCCCTTCATCTTTCAAGGTTTTGATGGCGGCACTAATCTCTGCAATTCTCGCATCAGGGATGTGATAGTACTTTTGTTTTACTGTCTTGGTATTGAGGGTCTTCCGAAGGCGTTCACTTGCCTCTTTCTACCGCAATGAACTTTACTCAATGGGACATAGTGCCAGTGTGCAGCACCTGCCATTTGTCAAGTTATTCAGTTATACATTTAGGTACTCAGAAAATAACCACAGTTGGTTTCATGGCCTCACTGCGTCTGCTGCAATTCAAACTTGGTCCAAGACTCCTTCCACCATTGGCCCTGACTTTGGTGGGCTACAGTCATTAGTGCCAGTTTAGAGCCAGTGTCCATAATCCCTGAAAGGTCTGCTGTTTTCCATTCTACGTAGTCATTGAAGTAAATGGCAACAGATCCCTTTGGAAAGGCCTGGGGGATTATTTACAGCATGTCCACACAGCACTGACCGCTGTAGTATCCTTCCTCAAGGGGACCTGGCCTCCCCTTCAATCAAGAGGCTTTGGATTTGGAAATGAGTTTAGGTCTGGAAAAATGGATGACAGGCACGGCTCTCCACTGTGGTGACTCAAGTCAGGTTTTTTGGCCACCAGATATGACTTTTCCTGTTACATATACTGAGCAACATTTTAGTAGGCTGCCTATCTATTTCATCCTTAGGGGTGACGTATCAATTACCAATAGCCCCAAATCCCTTACTACTTCTACTTCTCTGCTGCCCTTTACTGGAAATAGTTGTCTTTAGTCGTTTCCTAGTCATGAGCCCAGAGTGCACAATCTTAGTGACTTCACATCCTCAGCCCGATGACTGCTTTGCTGCCGTCATCCCAACATGGACATGGCATGTTCCAGGTCTAGTGCTAGCAGCAGCACCCAGACGCTTTGAGCACCTACTTGCCTTCCAGCCTCGGTCGTCCTGTGCCCCAGAGAGTGGTTTCCTGAGGCCCTCCCAACATGGCCAGTGCTGGCCAGTGTGCACACCACCCTGACAACACTCAGGGGCTGATGCCCTGACTCCCTGTGCTTTTGCCCAGCAGCCTTGGACTGCCTGCACCCCAGAGACTTGTGTCCTGAGGCCTGGGGACTGGGGCCAGCTGATTTTGGAAACCCAGTAAACCCTTCCACTATTCAGTGGTCTGCAACACATTCTCCAACTAGGTCTGAACCTGAGCCTCAGGGTGGAAGGGGCCTCCCTTCCAAATTGCCCTTTCTTTACTCTCCCTCAGCCCTAGGCACCCTTTAGAATTCTTTACATCTTTATAGTTATTCTCCTATCAGTTTAATAACTCTTTACATTTAACTTTCCTTGTTCAAATTATCATGTGGTTTGTCTCCTGATTGGATGCATTAAGTCCAGAATCTGTGATAAGTGCACCCATGCTTATTACTGAAGCCTTTGGCGGTCCCAGCAGTCATCGTTACTGCTGTAATGGTGAATGTGGAGTCACTGTGGAACGGCTTTTAGCAAATGCTCAAATCTTGCTCAACATCAGAGGGTGCATACCAGAGAAAAACCACATGAATATAATGTGAAAAGACCTTTACCCAAGTCAGTAACTGATTTAACACCCCTGAATTCATACCGGAGAAAAACTTTAAATGTAGTCGATGTGGAGAAGGATTTAGCTAAAGCCCCAAAGTTATCCAACACTATATAATTCACACCAGAGACCTTATGAATGTAAGAAATATGAAAAGGCTTTAGGAACCACTCTGCTTTAACAAACTCAAGGGAGTACTTGAGAGAAGCTTTTGAATGTAGCCAGCGTGAGAAGAATTTTAGCCAAGTTCAACCTTCATTCAGTTCTCAGAGAATTTACATTGTAAAGAAATTGGGGTAATGTTGAGGCTATAATGTCAAGAAGCAGGAGATAATCAGAAATATATTTCGCATATTTCGTTAAACGTGATAACCTTTGACATGCCAACCAACCACATATGACCAAAGTGATTCAGTCCAGTATCTGAAATCTGCTACGTCAATGACTTTATCAAGATTATTATTGGTAGGGCCGGCCGAGTGGCGCGATGGTTAAGAACTCGCTTGGGATGCCAGAGGGCCCCAGTTCGGATCCCACATATGAGGGCCAGTGACACTGCCCTCCACAGCTAAGATGCTGAACAACAGCTCAACCTGGAGCTGGGCTGCCATGAGTCGCCGGCGACGGCGTAGGCTGCAGTCCCTGTGGCAGTGGATTGCCATGGGCTACCGTGTGTGGCCAGCAGCCAGCGTGAGCGGCCAGCAGCCGCAGTGAGCGGCCGTCCAGAAGCCGGCGACTGATCTGCCTCGCCAGAGAAGAGCGCAATGATGGTGCCAACTTGGGCCAGTGAAGCAACATCCTCCACAACTAGATTGAAGAACAAAACGACAGCAACTTGTCTGTTCCCCTTTCCCCAATTCCCCAGCACTGTTCCCATCCCCCCAATTCCCCAATAAAAATCTTTAAAAAAAAAGATTATTATTGGGAGAACTGTAGGCTCAGAGAAAATGGAATGTGATTAAAAGAACTTCATTTGATTGAGAAAATGCACTAACTCACTGGATGAACAGCAATGCTATATGAAAATGAAATATTGTAATACTATAAAAGAGGTGTGTGGGGCCGGCCAAGTGGCACCTTGGTTAATAGTTGGCTTGGGACACCAGCTCTGAGCAGTAGGACCCTAGTTTGGATTCCACATGAGGGCTAGTGACGCTGCGCCCTCTACAGCTAAGATGATGAACAACAGCTCGACCTGGAGCTGGGCTGCCATCAGTCGCTGGCAATGGTGTAGGCTGCAGTGGGGCTGGACGGCAGCTGGCATGAACTGCCGTGAGCCGCCATGAGCAGCTGTCCAATGGCTGGCGAACGACTGCCTCACCTGGGAAGAGCACAATGATCACAATACCAACATGGGCCGGTGAAGCGACATCCTCCACAACTAGACTGAAGAACAAAAGGACAGCAACTTGTCTGTTTCCCTTCCCCGATTCCCCGACGCTGTTCCCCTCCCCCAATTCCCCAATAAAATCTTAAAAAAAAAAAGGTGTGTAGTTGCATAACCAATCTAAGTATAAATCCTACTAGAAGAGGTGAATTTGATAGAGGTCAGAAGCTGGCTTTAGACAGCTGATTCCAAATAGTGGAATCACAGTATTTTAGAATTTGAATGCTTTCAGGTGAGCAAGCAAATTCTGGTTCATCATACCCTCTGCGTTCTATATTCTGTGACTTCCTGTTCCCAAATAGCAGCCCAACCCACTAAGGCATGATTGCAACTGCCTGAAAACGAACAGAAAATCAGGCTAAGGAAAAGTGCTCTTGGGGAAACAATCCCTCGCGTAGTGATGGGATATTATTTTAGAACTTTCACTGTTGGACAAAAGCGAGCACTCTGTTTACTGAAAATAGCTGGTTTACCATAAGATTGTGTTTTGTGACCCTGGAAAAAAGAATTCCTACTCCGTATTGCACATTACTGTATGTCAAGCACAGTACCAGGAACTGTATGTATGTTATCTTATTTAATTCTCACATCAAGTCCATAGCTACTTCTACCCTCCTTTTGGAAATGGCTTTAGAGAAGTAATTCGCCCAAGATGATGAAAAGCCCTGTTGTGGAGCTAAGAGCCCGAGAGGGGGACAGTGGTCGGTGCTGTCAGGAGAAGCAGACAAACACCGATGTCATGTACATTGGGACCGTTGGGGAACAGAGGGCTGTAATTCAGGCCCCTCCACTGTCGCTGCCGAGTTCTCTCTCAGTCCTGGTTGTATAGGTGTTGAGATGGTTTCCTGCTCTTTATCTCTGTTTAGCCTTAAAATAACCCCTCATCAACTAGTTACTGAGGTTTATGCTGGGTCTCGCAACCTGGAAGGGCCTAACACAAGTTTTAATAGCTTCAAAAATTTTTTTTTATTGTGAAAAGTACAAGAAGCCATTTACAAGCCAAAAATGCATCAGAATTAAATAGAGCACATAATTTTTATACTCACAGTATTCTATACAAATCGTGGATCTTTATAGGAATTTAAAATAAATAATCTAAAATTCAGTGTCATTGATTGTGAAATAGGTATCTCTCTCTCTTTGACTCTCTCAAGGTGACCAGCCTCCTACGTGGCCAAAAGATGAGGCGTTTGACATCTGTTACGCGCCTGGGCGGCGAGTCTCTGGCGGAGATTTCTCACTCTCTCCAGGAGATCTTGTTCCATGGCATCCCACTGTAGTTTTCTTTGGTTTAAAGAAACTTGAAAACAAAATTTAATAGTAGTTTAATTTTCTGATGTTAGCAATGACACAGCATTTATTTTAAAGGTAAATGTGTTACAAAAATCAATAATGGAATGAATATTCTAAAAACCAAATTTCTTAAACTAAAGCCTGACACATATTACCTGGCCCTATGAGGTTCCATTTAAAAGCCAAACATTTACTTATTGAATTGAATGAATGCTATCAGATAATTTATCTGCTTTTGGTTATTTAGCATTGTTTTGATTTGAGGATACAGACAATTTTTTAAATTAGGAACAAGCTTCTCCAAGAAGAATCTGAGTTCTTTGCAACAGTTAGGATTCCTCACTAGGATGCTTAATGTAACGAGAAAAGGCATCTCAAGTTGACGAAATTAATACTGTACCCACCATGACTACTTCCCAATGATTAAATAAAAATAAACAAATCAAATGCCTTCAACAGTGGCTAACATAGGGAGAGTCCAGAATTAAGATTAAAAAATTACAGTGTGTCCAAGTATAAGAGCCATTTCGTATTGATTTAGAGAGGCTAGTAAATACTGGAATTTGAAAAAGAAGCACCTTAAAAATATACTTGTCCTTCAAACCGCTTCAATTTCTAAAAACTCTTTTCCCCCCAAGGAATATAGCTTTTATGCTTTTTTTTGTTTGTTTTGCTTCCAAAATAACCTAAACTTGCCAAATGTCCTTAAGTTTCAAATTTAGAATTATCTAGTTAAAAAGCTCTGACGTGTCAGAATAGAGAACAGTTGAGAATCTCTTGTACTTTTTCATTTGACTTATGCATGACTTTTGGTTTAATTCCTATTCTGACACAGAATTTATTCATGCATGTAAGAGTATGAGTTAGCAGAAATATTTTACACAACACTGGATTCTCATGACTTGTTATTAGGTGTGTTTCTTATAAAGCTGGCCTTTAGGGGACATTAATAGAAATTTATTCTTCTAAAAGACCTCAAAAGACCTTGTGAAATTCTGCCTCATCTGTATGATAGCTTTATTGAAAAAGTCAATTGAAATAAAGTCTATCAGTTTCTTATGCCTCCCTCCCCTCCTCATAAAAACAAATGAGGGCTGGCCGAGTGGAGCGATGGTTAAGAGCTGGCTTGGGACGCCAGAGGGCCCCGGTTCGGATCCCACATATGAGGGCCAGTGACACTGCCCTCCACAGCTAAGATGCTGAACAACAGCTCAACCTGGAGCTGGGCTGCCGTGAGTCACCAGCGACGGCGTAGGCTGCAGCCCCTGTGGCAGTGGGTTGCCATGGGCTACCGTGTGTAGCCAGCAGCCAGCGTGAGCGGCCAGCAGCCGCAGTGAGCGGCCGTCCAGAAGCCGGCGACTGATCTGTCTCACCCGGGAAGAGCGCAATGATGGTGCCAACTTGGGCCAGTGAAGCAACGTCCTCCACAACTAGACTGAAGAACAAAATAACAGCAACTTGTCTGTTTCCCTTCCCCCAATTCCCCAGCGCTGTTCCCATCCCCCCAATTCCGAAATAAAAATCTTAAAAAATAAAAATAAAGAAGATATAAATTAAAAAATACAAAAATAAAAATTAAATAAATAAAAACAAATGAAGTGCTTCACAGGGGAAATTGTTAGCTTCTTTATGGGCTGGTGCCGTAACTGCATTCCTGGAAGATGTTTCCATCCCACCCCTTCCAAAACTCAACAAAAACCTCCAGTGTGTCACGTCAAGGGATCAAAAGTCAGCTAGCCAGCATGAAGCCATTAGCATCGGGCCGGTCTGACTCGGGCTGTCCTGGCGTCCCTTACAGCGCCCACAGCAACCACATGTTTTCAATGGCTGCTGGAGGGAGCCTGGACCGGAAAAGAGCGAAGAAAACTCAAATATGTGACAGACTTGAAAACTAATGCTGAGCTTTTCTTTCGCAAGGATGTAAAACAATTATGAATATCATTCATCGAGTTAGTGACAGACTTCTATGGGAGTGTCTGATCAGGTTTTGGGCAGCAGTGCTGGTGCTGAAGAAATGGAGAAGCGTCAATGAAGTAATTCTCGCAGACTTTCTTCACTGGGCTTTCGGTCCGATTCAGTCCGCCCCACCCCGCTGGAAACCTGAGACTCTCTACCTCCACTTTAGGATTTCCATTATCAGTGCCCTGGGAGAAAGGACACCAGCCGTGCCATAAATGTAATTTAAGTCACAATCTTGCTTAGTAATTGCTAATTAAAATAACAGAAGAAATCTTTTGTTGTTTATCAACTTACTCCAAGTCGAGGAACCCACTTCAGAAATGTCGCTTAATGGAGAGGTTCTAGGCAAACAGCTGGAGGCGGCCTGTTCATTTTGGCATCTGGACCCTACAGTTATACAAGTGAAGCCATAAGGGGGATGTTTGGGCATGAGTAGAAAGCCGTTGTTAACTCTAAATGGTCCCTCGTACATGGAAATTGCTAAGGATAAAAAGCCCCTTAACTTTTCAATTCTAAGAATGCTGAGACGATGACTGTAACACCATTGAAAAGACAAGGAAAGTGCAGTGAGGGAGAACTTTAAGAGCTGAGCCGAAGTTCTGGTAAAGTACTTTAAAAACACCTTTAGCTAAAATAAAAAGCCAACAAACAACTCAGAAATGGAGATGTTAGGATAGAGAGCGCCCAAACATTGATAACGGAAGGCATTATGATATGTGATTGGCAAGCCTTCCCTGAGAACTGCTGTGAGCTGATCGCCACTGGCCGCCACCAGGCAGGGCCGCGTCGCAGCAATCCACAGCCCATCGGGGCCAGCGACAGCCTGTTGCACCTGACGCCTTCTTATGGTTTGGGCAGAGCAGTTGTCCACACCCAACTGGCGCCTCCCCCTATTTTCTAATCAATCACTCCCCTCATTTCAAAATTTATACTCATCCTTCAGTTGTGTTTTTACTGTTCCCTAACTCCTACAGCTTTACATGCAACAAGACACCGAAGTCTTTTTGAGATTTCATTCCAATGTCACTTACAACTGTCCCTCCCTTTCTACTTCCATTCCCAGGGTTCAAGCCTCCGTGAGTCAGGCCCAGACTGTTCGGGTCACCCTGATTCATGAAGGTGCCTGCTTTTACCGATTGCAAGAGGTTCAGCTAATGGTTTTAACTCAATGAGTCATTACAACAATTTGGCTAATTACCAAATGACTAATTTGAACTGGTGTGGGGGATGGAATGTGAGAGTCATCTTTAAATATTTGAAGGGCTGTCATGTGGCGGAGGTATTAAATGTAATCTGCATTGCTCCAGAGAACAGTTTCTAATGAGAGAGTTAAAAAAAAAAAAAAAGGAAAGAAAAACAGATGCAACTTTACATAAGGAAAAAATAACTAGTAAGATGCTGGCAGAAAATGGGATAAGGTACTGAGCTGGCCAGCTCTGTAAGTATTCTGTAATAGGCTGGATGACCACGGCTGCAGAGAAGATTCACTTATCAGATACCAGTTCTTCAGATCCTTTCAAATCTGAGATCAGTTTTTGTCTCTAAATCTGTCCGCCTAAATCCATCCTGCCCACAGCTGTTGAACTCTTCTTCCCAAAGAGCTATGTTGTGACTTTTATCTCTGTTCCACAGCTAACGGTTCCCCTTGGCTGTGTCGTCAGCACAGTCTAGTGCTTCCTACTTCCTGATGCCTCCCTCCTAAGCCCTGAGTGACAAACAGATGCTGGGCACCTCCAATCCAAATGCCATTTTCCTAACTGTAGTTGATTATCTCCTAGGTTTAGGATTAAATGACTCTGGTTTAATTTACACAACCTGATTAAGGAAAGGACAAATCCTTACATGTTTACCTTTTGAAAAATGGATGATTATTAACTGAATTCTCATTTGTGAAATTTAGGAAAGTTAAAAGAATTTAGGGGGATGGGGTGGGTGACTGGTCAGCTCAGTTGGTTAGAGTGTCAGGCTGATAACACCAAGGTCGCCAGGTCTATCCCCGCATGGGCCACTGGGAGCTGGGCCCTCTTTAAAAGACTCAACTATGCCATTGTAGCATGAAAGCAATGTGTAATCAATGACCATGGCTGTTCCTCCAAAAAATTTAAAAAAAGAAAAAAATTTAGGTAGCATGACGGGAAGACAGCATAGAGGCAGAAGACTACTGATGAGAGCAGCTTTTTGCAGTTTCTTCCCGTTTTCTCTCTCTGGATCCATCTGTACCCTAAGAGCCTCAAGAACTTTTTTTCTTTCTAAGGTAGGGGTAAGTGAAACAGGGTTAGGGAGAAGTGCCAGCTCCAGTTAGTATCTTTTGCAAGCCAATTTTAAATAGTTTGTGCTAACAGGGACATTCCACTCCCCACTTTCCCCAAGGGCTCTGGTTGCTTTTTGGGACCTAAATCTAAAGTATGAGAGGTAATGAGGGCTTTCAAAAGTAGGCATAATTAAATGATGACAGCATCTAACCTATATTTTTACTCTTCAAATTTGTGAATTGTTAAAAGTAATGCACATAGTAGCATTATTCATAATAGCCAAAAAAGTGGACACAAAGCAAATGTCCATCAACTGACGAATGGGTAAATAAAATGTGGACTGTTCATACTATGGAATATTATTCAAAACAAATCAAGTACTAATACATGTTACAACATGGATGAACCTCAAAACATTATGCTAGGTGAAAGAAGTTAAACACAAAGGTCCATATACTGTATGATTCCATTTATATGAAATTTCCTGAATAGGCAAAGCATAGAGACAGGAAGTAGATTAGTGGTTGCCGGGGTGGGGGATGGGGACAGTGACAGGAAATGGGGGATGACTGCAAATGGGTACAGTTTATTTTGGTGTGCTGAAAATTTTCTAAACTTGACTGTGGTGATGGTTGCATAGCTGAACATACTTTTTAACATATGGTACTATAATACCATCGAATTGTACACTTTAAATAGGGTGAATGGTACGGCATGTGAATTATATATCAATAAGGCTGTTATTAAAAAAAAGTAATAGATATACATTATAAAAGGCTGAAACAATACAAAATATGGTGATATGAAAGTTCCCTGTACCTGTACTCTACTTTAGAATTTTAAATTATAATTTTGATTTTTCAGTTGATGTCATTATAAGCCTTGCACCAAAACCTAATGCTTGATCAGATCCTATCGTAAGTTTCCTTGTGCTACTTTAATATACTATTGTCCTGAGGACCAGCTATTGGTAAAGCAGAAATTTTTATTAAAATAAACTAGAAATAGCACTTTGGGAACAAATCGTATTCTATCTAATACACTAAGCAGATGCTAAGGGCCATGGAACCATGGAATAAAACAGAATTCTACAGGATGGCTGAAAAAATTTTCTTGACTGGAGTTGGTTTTAGCAGCTTAACATCCTCAGCCCACTCTCTGACCAAAAAATGGTGACTAGTGATTACTTTTTAGCTGAGCAACAATTTGAATACCAAGTGCCAAAATGCACCTCAAGGATTTATCCACGATAACAGACTGCATGCAATGAATGGAGAGAGAGAAAGGCCTTCACGGGCACTCACCTTCATCATAGGGATGCTCAATGTGCTCCAACGCATCATTTATCTCCTTCTCTAGAAACCACTGTCTAGAGGCATCGGAAAGAGCAGAAGCTTTCTTTTCTGATTTCAAACGAAAGTCTTTTTCTTCCGCTTCTTTCCACTAAATACAAATAAGTGAAAAAAAAAATCACATAAAAATTGCGGTAATGCAAGTTCCTACAGTGGAAGAAGCTCTTTCTGTTTCCTCTGCTCCACCTCCTTTTAAACTTCCAGGCACACAGGGTCTGTTTGGTATTCGGGTAACCTGGGAGCCTGCCCCGGCCCAAGGCTGCTGCAGAACCTTAAAGGAGAGGCACTTCTGATGTATCGCCGGGACCCGAGGGCCACGTGCACACCTATAGGTCCCAACTGTCACTGAAGTAACAATTGGTTTTGATACATCCCAAATCTCAAATCTTATGGAATTAGGCTAGTTGTTTTTAAAATTAATGGCAACTGTTTCATTTAATTTGAATGCTATGCCTTAATAATAAGGTCTGCAAAATTCAGAGAATGAATTCTTTTTTTCTTCCAGTTTTATTGAGAAATAACTGACATGCATCACTGTATAAGGTTAAAGCATACAGCACGATGGTTTGGTTTACACATATTGTGAAATGATTACATCAGGTTCAGCTAACATCCATCTTCTCATATAGATATGAAAAAAATGAATAAAAGGAAAAATTGTTTTCCTTGTGATGAGAACTCTGAGGATTTACTTTCTTAACACCTTTCCTATGTACCACACAGCAGTGTTAGCTACAGTCATCATGTTGCAGACAATGGATTCTCTGCCCAGCTCTGGTACACACAACGACTATAGGGAGTCAGGTAATCTCTATTAGCCCTTCTTCCTAAAGTAAAAAAACAATAATCTTAAAATTGGCTCAAAGGGTAACTAAAAGAATCAATTTAAAACACCATATAATTCCTAAAGCTTACCAGTGTTCTAGAGATGCTACAGCTTTTTTTATATGCAAACACACATAAAATTTTTATGTCACAGAAAAGCTAATGAATTAAATATGCATTAAATAGCAAAAATTTTAAAGAATCATTAGGGCCAGAGGGGACCACAGAGATCCATCCCTTTCGGGTTACTGATGAGGGGACTGAGCCTGAGTGACCCTCGAAGGCCACACAGTAGTCAAGCCAGCTTTAGAAGCCAGGACACTAGACGCAAAGAAGGATTCCACATAGCGTGAAAAGCCCTTTCAACGGTTCTCAGCCTATTGTCAAATCCAGCGTTTTACCCAAAGGACAGTACACCTAACTACACAGTCTAGCCGCGGTGTCAGCACTCCTTACCTTGAAGATGTAGGCTTCTACCACTATTTTCCTGAGGGGAATAGCCTCACTCCCACCCCTCCTTGACCTTGAATGAATGAAAGGCCCCACACCCCTGGGATGGCGTAGGAGGAAAATGAATGTGGAATAGTGACTTGAAGGGAATATCTTCTGAAAAGCTCAGAACAGACATTATGATCTAGACGCAGAAAGAGGGATGAACTAAAGCCACTTGTCTAGTTCCCGATCCCTCCCCAGCCCTTCAGGGCCCTCAGGGAAGGCCACTGTGTCTATGGTGTGTACAGGGCATAGTTCCTGAGCTGTTCAGGGAGGCTCAACCAAAAGATATGTATGTGGGATAGACACCCTTACGCTGTCTCCTCAAAATCCATTTTCTGATTCTTCTTTAGGAATAGAATTCTAATTTTATTTGGGACGATAATGCTCCCTGCTAAAAATACTCCATTTCCAACATCCTTTGCAGCCAATGGATTGTGGAAAGGTGACACAGGACTTCTGGAAAGGAGTTCAAAGGAACTGTCTAAGCTGGGAGGTGGAACCTTTTGCCCTTCTGCCCTGCTTCCTCCCTGCTGAATATGTGGTGGCCGGAACTCCAGTCATGCTGGATGGTAAGGCATCCTTGAGGATGGAAGACATATACCAGGAAGTACTGCAGAAAGGCTGAAGGAGGCGGTTTCCCTGATGACCTTGGAGTCAGGATACCAGCCCTGGACTGCCTACCTCCAGACTTCTTTCATGTGAAAAAGAAAAACTTCCATCTCACTTACAGTCATTGTTGTTTTGGTTTTTGTTACTAGCAACTATAATAATTCTTAACTGTTCAAAATCTTATACACTGTAAGTATAAAGAATTAGGTAAGTGTTATGCAATCAGCCAGAACAAATTCAGGGAGCTGAGAAGTTGGGAGACACTCATGTAAATAACAAAGAAGCTTAGTCATTTTTAGGTAGCATCAATATTGCATTTCTTCCCTGAGCAATACCTATTATAATTAGATCATCTTTAAGATATTTTCCAACAAAAAATGATTTGGTTTGATGCTTTTGTTATTCGATTAGGTAGTATTTCAAAATGTAAATGATTAATAACAAGAAGTTTAAAACGCCCTTCTTACCTTTTTAGTTTCCTTCTCCATCATTGCATTTAATACTTCTGTTTCTTTCCTTCTGTTTTTCCGGAGGAGTTTGGCCATTTCCTGGTAACATTCGTTTCGCTGTACATCATCACACCTCTGTTTATGTAAAGCTTGAATTCGCCAGTCCGTGTTTAGACATGCTTGTTCAGCTTTTGCCAAGTTTTCTTCAATTAACTAAGAAAAATTGTAAATTTCAGAAACAAGGTCACACTATATATAATTGTGGTATATCCACTTATGTATCCCAATGTCTAGGGCAGCTGTTCGTAACCCTGGGTGCATATGAGAATCACCCCAGTTTTAAAAACAAACTGATATCCAGGACCCACCACAAACCAATTACTTCAATCGCTGGGGTGGCTGGCTATTGATACTTTTAGAAAGCTCTTCAGGTGAATCGAATGTATAGCCATGGCTGAGAACTTCCAGGCTAAGGGATAAATGAGATTAAACAATTTCCACATTTCAACCGTTTGAAAAGGAGTCAGAAGAGCCCACTCTTATAGACAGGACAAAAGTCTTTAAGGAAAAAAAAATGGTGGGATGTTCTGGGCATATCAGCCATGAAACTGCTGCAGAACAGGAGGAAGGAAAACTGTACACCATTCCTGCTTGTGGACCAGGGCCAGGCCCTGCCACAGACCTACTTAACTCTATTTAAAGGATAATAGAGAAATTTCTTTCTTGAAGGTCTCAAGTTCTGTTTCAATTCATTTAAGACTGAATTTCTCCACAAGAAATTCTGTAAAATAAGTTTGGGAATTTTTCTTAAAAATTCACAATGTACCATATCCTCAAATTTGGCACAAAAAAACCCCCTAACTTTAACACAGCATTTCCAACACTTATTTGTCATCTCCCATTTTATTGAATAATAGTTACTAATATTTCACAGAATACACCTTGAAAATGCTGGCTTATATGCCAGTTCCAATTAGTAGACTGGAACTAATCTACTCAGTGACAATTTCTGAGATTTAACCCAAGTAGATACTAAAATTTATAAAGTGACTACTTCCTTTGTATGTTCTTCTAAGTCTTAAAATTCTGAGTATAAATGACATGTATATAGCTGGCAATGAAGTAACCTGTAGATAAAATGATGTGAGATTCTAGGAACTGTGATAATGAAGCAAAGAAATGGGTTAACTCAACTTTATGGAGTTCGGTTTTGAATTCCTTCTTTTAAAACGATGACAGACGGAAATTTCCCCCTCTCTATATACACTCAGTTCACTGTATTTTTACCTTCTGGGTTTTTTGGTTCTGAGTTTGATCTGTTTCTATCAGTCTATGGAACGTGTGTTCTTCAAGATTCACTTTTCGTCTATAGGCGTCGGCATCTTCTCTCATTTCTTTTGCAACAGCTTCTTGATTTCTAGTAAGGTTCTGTTAAAAAAATCATGTTAATAAAAAAATCACCGGTCTCTATAATAATAATAATGCTAGAACACAAAAATGACTTTTCTTTTTTTTTTTAGAATGCTGATATGCACACAAATAAAAACTGTAAATCATCGACTCTAGAAGTAGGAAGCAAACAGCGGTGACATCAGTGAAAATAAGAGTAAGGACCTCTGAAAATTCTCTCATTCATACACTGAGAGCCTTGGCAAAACCAACTTTTTCAGAACTCTGGAAATGAACTGAAAGCTTGCAGCAATCTGGGGAGCATTTACTCATAGAAGAGGCCAAATCTTGAGTAGAACAGCGATCTTTACAGTATTTTTAACTTGCATTATTCTTTTGCCACCCACCCCTAAGCTCTGCATTGGCCTTGAAAACTAGGAGCCTGGCATTCAATAGGGGGGCGGAGGGGGACAAAATGGAGTTGGTGCTCCTTCAAACTCCCTTCCCAGAGAACTGTCCTTTGACCTATTGGTTCTGAAAGACCACACACCCAAGGCTGTCTTTATCTTACCTGACTCAAAGCTTATCTACTTTCAACAGCCTTTTCCCTAGAAACTTTACATAATTAATTCAGAAAAGTAACTAAGCAAAGAAACAACAAGAAACCCTGGGGAGGGAGGAGAATCTGATTTCTAGAATTGCTACATCATGTTATTGAAAATGTCTAGTTTTTAACAAAAAATTACATGACCCAGACATATTTAAACCCAAGAAAATACGGCCCTATAGACTTTGAATAGACATGAACCACATGATCTTCAAAGATGATATAAAAATGACCAATAAACATATGAAAAGATGCTTGACATCACTCGTCATTAGGGAAATGCAAATCAAAACCACAATATCAGTTCACACCCCCTAAGGTGGCTATAATCAAAAGGACACTTAATAACAACTGTTCACGAGAATGTAGAGAAATTGGGACTTTATACTTCTAGGTATGTGTCTAAGAGAATTGAAAATATATGTCTAAACAAAAAAAGTTGTATGTGAATGTTCCTAACAGTACTCATCATAGGCAAAAAATGAAAACAACCCAAACATCCACCAACTGATGAATGGATAAACAAAACGTGGTCTATCTATACAATGGAATATTTATTATTCAGCCATAAAAAAAAATACTGACTCAAGTTACAACATGGATGAACCTCGAAAACATTATGCTACATGAAAGAAGCCAGTCACAAAAGGCCACATATTGTCTGATTTCATTTATATGAAATGTCCAGAATAGACAAATCCACAGAGACAAAGTAAATTAGCAGTTGCTAGGGGCAGGGAAATGGGGACTGCTAATAGGTAGGACAGCAAACAATATTCATGAAGATTTAAGTTATAAAAGCAAAACAGCAATTGTTATATCCCAAATAATCTCATTTACCCTTATTGATGACATTTGTAGTTATTTCCTGAGGGATTTTTTTCCCCACTTTTCTAACTATGTATGCATCTATTGGCGCATCATTACCTTTATAACTTGTTAAAAATTAAACTGTTTTTCAATTATATGCAGAGAAGATATATGTGTGAAGAAGTTCATTGTCCCAAATTGTAAATCACTTAAACATTCAACAATAGAAAAAGAGTTTAAGTCATGGTCTGTTTTCTGGGATATAATTTGCTTAAAAATAGACACAAGTAATCAACCTAATGGAAGATACGTTTGGCAGACAGTGTTAATCAATCACTAATGTCAATCTGAAAAAGGCAGTAGCTGCACCTTTGTATCTAACTGACAAAATAAGGTTCATGATTTTGTAAGTTAGCTTTGTTGAACAGGTTAAGTCTTCTCTAATTCTATTAGTTTATGTAAATAAACACTTCCTTCAAAAGGTAGCAAAAAATGGTATGATGCACACAAAGAAACTTGGCATCATTTCTGTGGCATTCCTGCCAAAAGTGCATAAATTGAATCTTAGGAGGGAACAACAGACAAATGCTGAGGCACAGTCTATGAAATACGGGCCTATATGCTTCAAACGTATCAGTGTCATAAAATATATGTCATAAAATATAAAGATAGACTCGGGAATGGTTCCAATTCAAAGGACAGTAAAGAGACATGACAACTGAAAAGGTGGGTTACCTTATGACTTTCATTTGCTCTAAAGGATATTTTTAGGACAACTGATAAAATGTGAATAAGGTTTACACAACAGGTAATATGTTAATTTCCTGACTTTGATAATTGTACTGTGGTTATGTAGTAAGGATTCCTTGGTTTTCGTAAATATACAATCAAGTATTTAGGGGTAAAGAGGCATCATGTCTGCAACTTAGTCTTCCTCAACAGTTCAGAAAAGTGTGTGTGTGTGTGTGTGTGTGTGTGTGTGTGTGTGTGTGTGTGTAGGGAGGTAGAGAAAGATAATGTAAATTTAACAAAACGTTAATATTAGA
Organism: Hipposideros armiger; assembly: GCF_001890085.2. Lineage (NCBI taxonomy): Eukaryota > Metazoa > Chordata > Mammalia > Chiroptera > Hipposideridae > Hipposideros > Hipposideros armiger. The sequence goes on from NW_017732213.1 coordinate 37,330, forward strand.
GAATATGAAAGAAAAATATTTGGAAATTCTTAGTATTTTTCTTGCAAATTTTCTGTTAATTCTAAAATGATACACCCTAGTGCCACAATCCTATTTTCAGAGTGAAAACTCAAAAAGTGTACATATGAATGAATGCTGTATGTTTTAAATCTTATTTAATGTGAATAACATATGTATGTTATCTGTTATGTATTTGCAGGTACTACAATTTCAAACTCAAAATCTTACTTTAAGATGGCTGAAGGAAGTGAAAACTTATGGTTTCAACACCAAATAAATGAGTAACAAAATGCTTTTCCCAAATAACGCATATTTATATTAACAAAGTTCCTTTTTTCCGGTGTCTTGGGAACTGAATTATAGGTACTAAGTAGATACTTGCTGATTTGATTCCAGAAAACTCCAATTTAAAGTACTTTACAGCTCTCGCCTGATTTACCTTATAAGGTCCCTGTGAAGTATTAGGGTAATTTTGTAGTCACTATTAGATACAGGAAAACTATTAAGTTGGTAGAAGACTCTGAGGCAAAATCTGGTGCTTCAGACACTAAACTAAGTTGCTAAGAGAAACATATATTAAAGAATTACAACAAACTCTGTATATTCAAACATTTTGGCTCCCTTGCAATCCTCGATGACACAATTTTCTGCTTAAAAAAACAAAATGAACATTCAATAACCATGAGTCAATAGAGTCTAAAACGAGTTTGTACAAACCCTGCTTTTCTTATATTGAAAATAGCTAATTTATACCTTCTCATAAAGTCTTTTTTGTGATTCGAGCTCCAGATGTCTCATTTCTAGGTCTTTGACTGTGGTAGCAATTTCTTGATCTCTCATATGTATCTATGGCCAAACAACAAACTGTGAATACCAGCACGAATTTACAAAATACTTTTTGTTTAATAGATTTAATGATCTTGTAATCTGAACAACCCACTAAAAGTATTTAAAATAGGTATTGGGTTTTTGAAATCAGAGTAATTGACAATGTGTTAGCATTCACTGTGGAATCTAACAATAATGTCTGAGTTAGAGTCAGCTTAATTTTCTAAAAAAGAAAGCACAATTACCATATGCTCATTTACCCAGACTGGAGGACAGATGGCAGTTCTTACCATATTACATTAGCCAATATTATGAGTTAGAAAAACTTGAGCGATTTAAATTTGCGGTGGGTAAAAACAGACAATGTTTAATCTTTTTAAACATGTATTTAATGTTCCTTTTGATTAAGTTTCTATACTTTTATAAACTTGGTTTGGCAAGTAGTAACTCCAGGTTTAACTTGTATATGCCCTGTTTTGACTTAGTTAATTTAAAGTTCACCTTTTTCCAAAATTTGATTACTTGGAAGCTTTTCACTCCCATACAGTAGAGGGTTTGGATAAGGCACTCTTTAGATAGAAAAATCTTAGGAACTGTCTTAAATACTTGGCTGCCTAAAGTCTCCATTTTTTAGAAGTCATAATAACTAAGATATGTGTTTGAGAAAAAAACAAACTATAACCCATCAGCCATATGACCTCATTCATTTATTGAGTACACATTTAATGACTGTATTACTACTTGCATTCATAAGGCAATGTGTTAGACATTGTAAAGGTAAGAACACACCATCAAGTACCTATAATAGGAGAAGCAGAGAGTAATAAAGAGACAAACTACAGTGGGATGTGCAAGGACATACACCCAAGGAGCAAAAAATACCACGAACTGCCAGCTCAGAGGCGGGGGTGATGAAATACAAAAGAGAGTAAGAACAGCCAAGGGAAAAAGTAAATAAAATTAAAGGGGCTGTTTAGCATTCGTTGTGAATTACTCTAGGAGTAATATTTAACTTGAAGGCGCTCACTCCATCTAAGGGAGACTATGGAGACGATGTATGAGTACTAAGGTAAGAATAATAAACCTTTCGCTCAATTTCGTCATCCAGTCTTCTTAGTTCCATTTCACGTTGATCTTGCTGAAGCTTCAAAAAACGCCTTCTTGCAGCTTCTTGTAAGTGCATTTCTTTTACTTTTAGCTCCCTTTTCACAGCAGCTAGTCTTAAATACAAAATACACCAAGAGGAACAAATGAAAACTCTGTCCAATTAGATTTAAAGGGAAAAATATTATGTTTCAAAACAGTGAAAGGCCTGCCACCTATTTCGGTCCACTTTCCCAATTTGGCCGGTGCCATTGTAACTCAGCTGTATTTATAATATATACATGAAAGATGCCCAATTATAAAACAAGTCTACCCTTAGGAAAATGACAAGCGGTCCATACGCAATTGGCTCTCCTTTTCACATTGAAAAGTTCTTAACATGTCTACAGAGCATCTCAATAAAATTGATATCCTTCATCTGAAGGAAGAACGCCAAAAATGTTCCAACATTACCAAAGATTATGTATGCTTATTCTTTTAGAATTTTAGTAGAAGGCTAATGGGTCAGTTCAGTGATTCTCTTTTTCTTTTTTCTGGATAAAATAACTTTATTACATTTTTCAAACCAAATATAAATGAGACTGTATTAAGATTTAGTAAAAACATGATTAACCTTTCTTTCCTTTTCTTTTTTTAATTAAAATTTATTGGGGTGACAATGGTTAGTAAAATTACATAGGTTTCAAGTGTATAATTCTGTAGTACGTCATCTATAATTTTTAACCCATACTAGAAATCTGTTTCATAAAGTCCCACCCAAGAATAAGAATCAATAAACACATAGAGAAGTGAGTTAGTTTCCTCAATCAGGCTCATCCCTTAATCTTAATTAATTTGAACAATTTACCTTATTAATATACTTTTTGAGTAAGCATTTAATACTTCTTCCATTGTCCTCCAAAGTATGAAATGTATAATGAGACAATTGTTTTCCGTTTCAATTTTCAGGTCATACAGATATGTTTACAATACAGTTTAAAAAGTTATGCTCCACTAACGGTGATTTGTCCAGCGCTATATTACACGGCATTTCTGTCCACTGTACAGAAATGTTTCTAACAGTGTCCTCCAAGGTACAATGGATCCTGCATTACTGCTGAATCATCAGTACAAAGTTGTATCACATTCCGCAGAGCTTTAGAATTACGTTTTACTATATATATCCCAATCTTTTGAAAAGTGGCATATATACAAATTTCTTTTTATTAACTTAAATATTTGTTTGCTGGAAATTCCACAGCTGGGTGCTGCTATACATAGGTTGTTCCTATGATAAAAAAATAAAAATTCAACTAACTCGTATGTCCCAATGGTTTTCAAAGTGCTAAAACACACCTCTGTCTTTGTTGTATCATCTTCTCCTCCTCTTGTAAGAGTGTTTCTCTCCTTGTTTCTTCAGCTTTCCGAAGTAGTTCTTGTTTTTGATTCCAATTTTCATCTTCAACTCTCTGCTGGTCTACTTCAGCTTGCATATTCTCAACTGTCTGCCTTAAGTAAGTAACATTTATTATATGACAATGCAAACAAGAAAATTGAGTAATTTAAGTCCCAGAACAACCAATCAAAACACAAAATGTGTATCTGACTAGTATATAATTGTTTGACTTCTATAGGTAAGAGTTAAACATCTTTAAAGACATTTCCAGCCTTCAAATTCTGATTTTACACAAATACTTAAAAATTTGCATGTATTTTTCATAAAAACTTTTCTTGTTCATATTTACAACAGATATTTGTTTCTACTGAAGAACAACTATGCCATGATTACCTCTCTCTTAAGTAATCCAATTCATCGTTCCTTATTCTCTCTCGTTCCTGTGTCTGATAGTCCACAATAAACTTTGGATATTGATTAAATATTGGATACTGTCCTTTTGTCAGTGCCACGAAAGCATCGAGCATGCTGTCCGGATGAATATCAGCAGGCGTGGTGTCCATGAGATGATAAACTTCTCTAATCACAACACTTATATCCAGGTTATTCCGATGGTGAAAAAAATACTGTAAGAAAACTTTGTGTTTAAATCGATTTACCTAACAAAGCAATTATAGGTAGAATTAAAACAGGGGTTTAAAAATGTAAATATGCATTTATCTTCTAGAGGATTTTTTTTTTCAAATTTACTGAAGCTTTTCTTAGCTCAAGTTTTAAAATGAAGATTCAATTTCCTATTTTCAAAATGTAAAAAAATTTCACAACTTTTGAAATAACACTTTTAACATTTTAATTCAAATTGAAGGCTCCCTTTATAATAGAAGAAGAATGCTTCTCAACAATGGAACAAATTCTTCTATTTGGATTTTTTTCCTTTCAAAATCCAAAATAAATAAATTAAAAATAAATTAGGCTTTGAAAATAAATTAGCTTGATTTTTAAAAAACATCTGAAATGTTTCAATGTTATCTTGTTCTGCTGGCAGTCCAAATTCTAATATATATATATATATGTATATATATATATATATATATATATAAATTTTAATATGTATGATGCATATTATAGTATATATAATACAAGATATATATATATATCTTCTATCTGATGAGCATGAAGTAAAAATAAAGTTTAATTTGAGAGGAACCACAAAATAAGCAACAAACACAAAAAACCCAACTTAATTCATCCTATCAACCAAAAGAATATCTTCTTTTGAAAACCACCTCTAATGCTCTTTCCCACTAAGTCTCAAAATTCTCAGTTACCATTGAACGCCATGTAATAAGCATCTAGATTATCACACAGCAGATGAGTCACTGATACGATCGTGCACAGAATAAACGAGCCAACTGTTAAATATCCTATAAAGCACAAAACTCCAATATTATCATGATTCTTTTCTGAAGCTATGATTTTAAGGCTAACCGTTTACTGTAATTGCTTAGTGAATTGTCTATAAACCATGCAAGGGCCCGGATGGGGTATAACTGTTTTCTACCAAATTCCTACCTCCTAGCACCAGTGCCTGACATACAACAGGTACTCAATAAATAAATAAAATTTTCAACTGAAAAAGAGAATCCGCTACCTAAGAACAAGGATCTTTACCTCGAAATCATCTTTAAGGTTACAGTTGAGCAAAGGAGCTCTGGAACATGTGTTGTAGGCTACAACAGTCATCAGAAGGAAGGAAGGATGGTTGGAGAAGACATTATCAAATAATTTTAGCCACTCCTCTCTCGTCAGTACTTCTGAGAACACAGTTTCAAGAAGGGGCCATGCATATAGCTAAAATAAATAAGAAAAAATTTATTAGTTTTGTAGGGAAAAGTCATAACAGAGTTATTGCTCATATTGTCTTACGCTTGGTTTAGCTATGACAACCATTATATTAAAAACATAATTATGAAAAGAACTACCTTAATTCGGACCCTTCTTTATAGGCTTTCAGGAAAGCAGTTTAATAAGGGAAAAAGAATGGAATACTGTTAAAAACACAATAGTAATTTTTGTTTTTACAATATTATGATTTTTTTTATCATAATCTTTCAAGAAAATACTGTTTTATTTCTACCAGAACCAATGTTAGCTTACAAAATAAGTCATGTTATTCTAAAAGCATGCTTCCTCTTACCTGGGAAGTTATATCATGATCTATGAAGTGCTGTAGCAGTTCCTTGTCATGAAATGCCAAAACATTTTCTATCATACTCAGGATGTTGATAGGAGGATTAGGAAAATATTCAAACCAGTGTTGACACCAATTGACTATGAAGGAAAAAATGGAAGATTTATCTTTACCTTTCTATATTATCAAAGGACTTTGCAATTCTTAAATGTATCCACTCTTCATGTCCTCCACATGCCCATGAACAAAGACACAGCCATTTAAATTCTAGATAACCCTTTTAAATTCCATGTTAATAAATATTTCAGGTTAATTGAAATTTGCCAAATTCTGCAGAGCAGTCAATGAGAAACACACAAATAATTAAACAAACCAACCTTCCCAAAACATTCCCGATCCTAGCTACAGGGCATTCTGTGGCTGAGTTGTTTCTTTTCCTTTTATAATTCTTAGTGCTATTGGCAGGGCAAAATAGTACATCCCTTTTGGGGAATCAATTAGAATAGTCATATTTTATGAACTAATACCAATTCTGGGAATGTACCTAAAAGAAATTATTATAAATATCTGTGTGTGAAGGTAGTTATTATGACATTGCTACTTTTAATAGGTAAAAATGAGAAACAACCTAAATGTCAAACAATAGATTAAACTAGTACATGCACATTATGGGATATTCCAGTCAATAAAATGTTTGTAAAGTTTATAAAAAGGAGAATGTAAACAACACATGAAATAAAAGCAGTATGATTATAAAAATAAAAAGCAGCCTTAAAGTGTGAAAAAATTAGAAAAAACCCCCAGAGGTTTAGCAGTTTGGGAATAGATAAGTTACAGTATACTTATAAGATGAAATATTATATTACACAGACAATAAATTATCGTTTTTAAGAATATTTAATAATTTGGGAGAAAATGCCCTTATAAGAAACTCACTAATATATTATCAAAGATTATCTCTGGGGAAAAGAAATACTGGTAAATTTTCTTTTCTTTGATATAATTTCCTATATTTTCTCTAATGATCAGTAAAAATTTATCAAAGCAAATACAACGTAATAAAATTAATGAAAAAGTAAAAAGAAACATAGCAAAATACTCAAAATATGTATGTTTGGATATTTTTATATTTCTACTTTTCAGAATTTTATTGTGATAATTAAGTACTTATCTCCTTTCTCCTTTGTACAAGAAAAACAATAATTAAAGTAATTAATAAAGGCAAAACATGGAGAATGGTACCTGGCACAAAGAGTTCTCAATAAATGATAGCTATGGATGATGAGAGTGACCGGCACGTGCCACAACAGGCATTGTGTGCTAAATGCTTTACACACTTAAACCATCCAATGAATAACTGGCTTTCAGTAAGTAAAACATCTGCTTCCCTCTTACTAACAAAATCTAGCCTATAACAGTATCTTCTTCTAAGAAGCAACTATTCAAATTTTCTTGTAAATAAAAAGGTTTATGTATAAATGTCCAAACTGTCGATTTTATGCTCTATATGATTGTTTCACACTGGAATGGTTAAATGATGCAAGGGTGCAAAGGCAGTAGGAAAACGTATTTAATGCTTGTTTACTTACTTATGAGAGTAGCAACAACTTCAAAACAGATGAGTTGGTTGTTCTGGAATAATTTTACAAATGGAAAGGCTAAGAGTGGAAGATACGGTGTGTCACTAAAGATGGCAGACCAGTGAGCCAAGGCAGATAGGGTTCTGCAAATAAAATAAGGAAATAAAGACCAGAAAACAGTTTATTATTAAAACTTATTTGAATACACAATACATTCACACAATAGAGTATGATACAGGTGTATTCGATGAAAATTTTCCCTCCTACCCCTATCATCTAGCTTACCTCCCCAGAACCGCTGTTGAAAGTATGAATCCTTTTTCTAAAAAAATTACAGATGGTGGTATATTCTAAACATTGTTCTGTACCTTGCATCTTTACTGTAATATCTTGAAAAGGGTTCATATAAGTATCTGTAGAGCTTCTTCATGGTATTTTACAGATCCACAAGATAACTTTGTATACATACACCTTAATGTCTTTAACTTGGTCCTACTGGGCTTTTAAGTTGTTTCCAATCTTTAATAAACAATGCTACGCTTAGTGTCACTGTATGTACATTATTCTTCATGTTGGACTATAGAGCTGGATAAATCCCTAGGAGTGGAATTGCTGAGTCAAAGGATATGTGCATTAGTCATTTCTATAGCCAGTGGCATGCTGTTCTTATAACAGTGGTGTCCATTTACCTGCCCATTAGCAGTATAGAGAGATGCCTATTTCCTCACTTGTGCCAACATGTTTTATTATCGACCTTCTTTTTGAACCTTTAATCTAGGTGAGAAATGGTATTTCAATATAGTTTTTAAAATATATATATATATTTTCAAGGTAGTCTGAGTTGGCATTTCTTTTTTATTATGAGGGAGGTTAAGCATCTTTTCATATTTAAGAACCATTTCTACTGCTATGAACTGTATGTTCAATCCTTTTATGATATTTTTTTATTGGTTGATCCTTTTCAGACTTATTTGCGCCCAGCACTTCATATATGAAAGAAATCAGTCTTTTATTTGTCATATGTTTTGCATGTATTTCCTTAGTTTTACATAGGTCTTTGTTTTGGGAATTTTTCTACACATTGGAATTTTTTTTCTACTTAAATATTTATTTATTTATTTATGGAGATTTTAATTCATATCAGTCTCTTCTGGATATGTCAAGCTTAGAAAAGAATTTGTCATGCCTTACTCTGGAATTGTAATTCTCCCACATTTATTTCTAACACTTTTAAGATTTCCCTTTTTTTCCTGACTTTTTATTTTGAAGTAATTGTTTTCTTTTTGTTTTGCAACTTACAAAAGCTGAAAAAATAGTAGAGTTCCTTTTTACCTTTTAATCAAATTACTCTAATGTAAACTTAACATCTTGTACAAATGTAGTACAATTGTCAATACTAAGAAGTTAACATTGGTACAGTGCTATTTACTAAATTACAGGCTTTATTCAGATTTTACTACTTTTTCCACTAATGTCATTTTTGCCTTTCACCAATCCAGGATGCAACATCGCATTTATTTGTCATATCACCATAGTTTCTTCCAATGTCAGAGTTCCTTAGTCTCTTATCTGTTATGACACTGACATTTTTGAGGAATACCAGACAGTTACTTTAGAGGTTGTCCCTCAATTTGGGTTTGTCTGACATTTTGTCACAATTAAGACTGTGGTTACAAGTTTTTGGTAAGAATACCACAAAAGTGATGTGCTTCTGGGCCAGCTGAGTGGCATGTTGGTTAAGAGCTGGCTTGGGATGCCAGCTCTGAGCAGTAGGGCCCCTGTTCAGATCCCACATGAGGGCCAGTGACACTGCCCTCTACAGCTAAGATGGTGAACAACAGCTCAACCTGGAGCTGGGCTGCCGTGAGTCGCCGGTGACGGCATAGGCTGCAGCCCCTGCTGCAGTGGGCTGCCATAAGTTACCGTGTGTGGCCGGCAGCCAGAGTGAGCAGCCAGCAGCCAGCGTGAGCGGCCAGCAGCGGGTGTAAGCTGCCAGGAGCCACCATAAGCGGCCATCCAGAAGCCAGCGACCAATCTGCATCACCCTGGAAGAGCGCAATGATGGTGCCAATATGGGCCAGTGAAGCAACGTCCTCTACAACTAGACTGAAGAACAAAAGGACAGCAACTTGTCTGTTCCCCTTCCCCTGATTTCCCAGCACTGTTCCCCTCCTTCAACTCCCCAATAAAATCTTTAAAAAAAAAAAAAAAAGTGATGTGCTTCTTACTGATATGTTTTATCACTGGTGATACTACATTTGAGTACTTGGTTAAGGTGATGTCTGCTGAGTTTCTCCTATAAAATTCCCTGCTGCTTTCCCATTTATATATGATAAATATTTCGGGGAAGATACACATTGCTGCAATGTACTGAACATACCTCTGTAATACTCTGAGTAGTTTCCTGCTTTTGATGGGGTATTTCTTCTGAAGGTTGAGAAACGCCACATGAATCCCCTTATCCATCAGGCTACTAAATGCAGTATGATTTTCAGGCAGCTGGAGCACAGAGCGCCAGATGAACATTCTGAAATGAAGATATAATTTTAACCAGACAAAAACCTGGGGGGGGAGTAAAATTGATTTAACATGAAAGAATTTAAAGTTTACCTGTATTTTGTTGGATATTCACCATAGCCTTTTAATAAGATTTGTAAACGCTTTTTGTTTAAGCCATCTGACAATTCATTCTACCAAGAAAAAATTATCAGTAAGTGACATAATCATCAAACTGAAAAGGTAATCTAGTCCACAGTGGCTTTCCAACTTTAGAACACAATACACAGTAAGAAATGTTTTTACATCATTGGACTCCCTTCTTTTTCTCCCCGCCACCCCAAAGAAGTTCTCAAATGTGAAATTAGTTTCTTAGTCTTTCTTATGGAATTTAAAAAATGAATATATAGGCACTTATATCCTTTTAAAATCAAATTGATATCCAAGTACTTAGTTCTTGTTGCTTGCTTTTATATTTAACATACCACAATTACTCCCCTTTCCTCCTAAATGTTCTTTTATTTTCGGTGTATAGTTCTACCATATTTATATGACTAGTTACCTACTATTGGACGTTTTGGTTGCTTCTAAGTTTTTCTTGAATGAATCTCTCACACAAACACAGGGTAATAGAGCCTCTCAAGGCAAAAGGCAAACTGGTATACTCTTTCTGAAAAACAATGTGGCTACTACTATCAAAATGTGTATGCACACACTCTGACTTAAAAATACTACTTCTACAGAAACATCTGTGCAAACGTTCAAAGATAATTGTAAAGATAAAGACAACTGGTTAAGAGCTCGCTCAAGAATGCGAGCTCTGAGCAACAGGGTCGCTGTTTCGATTCCTGGCCCGAGCTGAGCTGTTGCTGAGCTGCCAACAGGTGGCAGAATGGCTCAGCTAAAAAATAAAAAAATAGTAAAAAGTAAAAAGCAAGGAAAATTAAGTTTAATAATATATTTTATTTAACCCATATAATCAAAACATTATCATTTCAACATATAATCAACATAAAATTATTAGTGAATAAGCTATTTTACATTCTCGTGTTCATGCTAAGCTTTCAATATCTGGTGTGCATTTCACACGCACATTATGTCTCCGTGCAGACTAGCCATAGGTAGCTAGTGGCTAGCACATTGGACACAGCAATTCTATACTGTCTGACTTTTTAAAAAACCATACACATGTATTAGTCTTATATATATATATTTGTGGGTTTTTTTTGTTTTTTTAGCTGAGCCATCCTGCCACCTGTTGGCAGCTCAGTGGCAGCTCAGCTTGGGCCGGGCATCGAACCGCTGTTGCTCAGAGCTCACACTCTTGAGCGAGCTCTTAACCAACTGAGCCACTCAGCTGGTCCTAGTTTTATATTTTTATATTAAAACGTTTAAAAAGCATATAATTTCAGTTACAACTTCCTTCTCTTCACATACTTTTCCTTTAATTCCTAAGAGAGGGAAGAGTGATGATGGCCTAGAAAGCATGAGACTGTGCACAGCAGAGGCCCGACAAACTGCAGTTTAATTATCATCTATTCTTACCTCTTTATTTTCAAAATGGCCGGTCAGGTCTTGTTTTAATATTCTAGTTTGTATTTGTTTTTCCCTTGATTTTGCTGGCCGCTGTACTCTTCCTGTTGTTACTTTAATCTTAAGGTCACCAGAAGTCAGTTTACTCTTAGGCAAATCTTCAATCACTTTCACTAGAGGAGGAGGTGGCTAAAGAGGGTGAAAAAAAAAATCCAGTGGCTACCCTTGGAAAATAAAACTGTTAGTATATGATTTGCTATATTTGTTTTGATCAATAATATGCCTTAATATACCAGGGTTGCCAAAAATATATATACAAGTGGACACTTTGGTCACCGATGCTCAAGCAGTAGTTCGCCTTAATCCGAAGTGTCTGGACTCTGGTGGTAACCACTTTGAGCACCTCTTGTAATTGCAGAAGTACAACGTGACTTGTATTCATCTCTTGTTATTGGTATATATTGAATATTAAAATTTTAATACAGTTTTCCTTTCTTTTTTTTCGTTTTGTCAGAAATCACAATGCTTTATTAAAGCAGCTTGACTGGAGTTTCCAATACCTGGGTTTGCTTCCAGTCACCAGGGGGCACCAGCACCCTGGTTAGCATGTCTGGAATTCTGAAGCACATGATGAACTTTAAAGTCACAGGGGCAAAGCTGACTGCCAAATTGCTATTCACCCTGGGTTCAAGTCACAGGACTAGGTCAAAGAGCCACTGGCTCGCTTTCCGTTTTAACTAGAAGACATGGGTGGAGGAAAACTTTCCCAACTTCTCTTGCAAACTCGTATTTTAGAGTCTTTGGAGTAAAACGGGCTCTTCAGCTGTTCACAAGGTGGTTTGGGAACGCCCATGCGTTTTCACTGTACTCCCCCATTCAATCTTAGCTGCCACAATGAGACAGACAGAAAGCGCGAGGACCCTTTTTTCTTGCATTTGCACTGGGACCTCAGCACAGTTTTCCTTCCTTAAAATGTGTATACATTTTTTTGGCACCCACTGTATGTATATAATTATTCTTCAGGAAAAAAGTGTAAATAAAATATCCAAGAATGTTTCCTTGTTGGCTAACAAATCAAAGTAAATTCCTGCCAAATTCCTTTGAAGAACACAATAAAGATACATGACTAACAACAACAAATAGAATTTAATTATTCCATGAAGGCCGACCTTCAGTCATAGAACACCAACCATTTTTTGCACTTGGATGATGAAATTAGTGGCCTGGTGAAAATCTGCAGAAAAGGCACGGTTAGACTTATAGCCCTCTAGAATGCTGAGAGAGGCAACCTAATATTCTTCGGGCTCAAGTGAAATTTCTCTGAGGGCAATTGCCAGATGACTTTCCTCTGGAAGCCTGGGGGCCCTACCATTCTATCCTTAGTTACTTTTTTTTTTTTTTTTTAAATTGGGGAACAGCCAAAGTCATTGGTTACACATTGCTTTCATGCTACAATGGCATAGTTGACTTCTTTAAGGAGGACGCAGCTCATAGTGGCCCATGCAGGGATCAAACCAGCAACCTTGGTGTTATCAGCACGACACTCTAACCAACTAACTGAGCTAACCCATCATTCCCCTTGGTTACATTTTTTAAACTGCATAGAGAAGGCTGTTAGTCCCTTACTGTGTCAAAGGTTTAAGAGACAGTTCAGATAGCACGTCTTAGATTCCAAACCCTCATTTTTATGGAGCCTACCGAACAGAAAGATATACCCCAACAACTCCAATTTAAGGTAAAATGATTCACTGAAACATTTTCTCCACAAACAATACTCTCTTTGAAATTAGAAGATCATCTTTGTTCAAAGGAAATGAGTGGATAAGGCATCTCAGGCTTTCTGAGTTCTAAATATGATTAAAGTACAATGACTTTCACAGGGTATTTAAATGTTTGAAACCATTATTATTGAATGTTCCCTTGGTAATTAGCCGAGACCCAAATCAAAGACAGAGTGAATGTGTGAGTAAAAAAAATTTTTTTTGAAGCTTGTTCTCATGTAAATTCCTTTTACATGAGAACAAGAACACAAGGAATACCTCATATGTCCAAATGAACACATTAGATTTCAGAAAAATACATATCACACACATTGCCTTGAATTCAAACTGTCACAAAATCCAGAAGAGTGTTTTTCCATGATGTATAATGAAAATGAATCACACTCTTCAGGAAAGCTCTTTTGAGGCAGAAACCTAAGTTTTTGACCTCCACCCCTCTCACCCCCAAAAGAAATAAATAGAACAAAGAAAAGATCTTGACTTTTTTTTTTGTTTTTTAACACAGACTACTAAAAGACTACTTTGAGGTTTCAAACAAAACTTTTTTTTACGCTGCCTTCAGAGGTTCAGAACTTCCGCTTTTGACACCTGCAATCTACTACAGGAGACCAACAGACTTCCTATAGTCAACTGCAGTGTGTATGAATATGTAACACTGAAAAGTGTACAGCAGGTAATGGTGGTAATATATATGGCATAGATGGTGCATTTTTATTTGTTTTTAAATTAGTATGAAAAGTATTTAAAGTTTTAACTTTATAAGGTTTTAAAAACAGTGTTTTTCTAGGATACATTGTTATTTATTCACACCTAGAAAGATTATAAGGATCATACAAAATATAATGATAGTTCTGACCATTCAGGCCCACAGCATTGTAACTTGTGCCTGAACAAGTTTATCTTTCACAGCCTTCTGTGCTGAGGGAGCCTAGACAGCACTTCAGCACTATGATTGGAGGCTATCTGAAAGATCAAAACCACCAACAAAAAGCACAAAAATGTGAAAAATGCGGCACTAAATAAACCACGAAAAGGACACTGTTTACAGCATGAGAGCTGAAATAGGGCAGTGTTGTCTCGTTTGACCTGAGCTGCGAAACCTGCGTACTGAGCAACTCAAAATTTTCTGCTGCTCTGCACATGCAAATGTGGGTGAATATGCGATGGGTGCTGACTTCCAAGTAATAGATTCATTTTCACAAGCGGGTAGATTCACAAATACAGAATCTGTGAATAATGAGGATTGGCTGTATACACTTACACACACAGAAAAAAGACTACGAAAGTATACGTTTCAAAATCACCTGAGAAGGGTGAGATTGTGAGTGAGTCTTATTTATCTATCTGCTTCTCTGTATCTTGATTTTTCTCTGTGATAAGACACTTACCACTTGTCTTAGAAAAAAAGATGAAAAAAACAAAAAGGAACGGGCACAGTAAAAATACGACATTACAAACAGAATATCTGAGCCTGCTAATGACTAGCTGTGTGGTTAGGCTGGGGCATCAGCTTCTTCCTCCGTAAGACAAAATGGTTAGGCCAAGTACTCACCAAAGTCCCTCCAAGATACAACCCCACGATACAATTACCACGTGTATCCACGATACACGATACAATTCCAGGCCTGAAAAGGCTGCACTAGACACTCAGACTTGGCAACAAGCTGGCAACCATAGAAGAGGAGTAGGAAGTCTATTTTAGATGAAATAAATAATGCAGATAACAGATACAGAAATGAGAATGGCATCCCTGGGGGACACTGAGGAAGTTACAAGTACAGAGAGGTGGAGGAGACAACATTAGAGAGGGCTTTGAGAGGCAGGTGGAAGTCTGGACTTAACGCAATGGGCAAAAGAAAGGACGCCTCTGAGGTAGCATGTTTTTAGAAATGATGATGAAAGTACGGTTTTAGAAAATGTTATATAAGGGATGGATTGATAGGCAAGGGGCACCGAGGGCTCTGAGTTTTGGGATACTTGTTTAAATTACTGTTATTCAAGAGCAGCTAATATGGATGGAAAACAGGCAGCACATAGATACATAGTTCAAACTTAACAAGAGTTCACATGGCTTAGCAATGACTAGATTTAGGAAAGAAAGGAATAGGAACAGTCCCAGTGTTCCCAGGTTTCTAGCCCGTAAGATGGGAAGAAAGAGTGAGACAGAAATGGAGAGGCTGGAACTGACGGCCTCTTTTGGGAAGCAGATCATGAGGTGCTCCTGGAATGGGACAGGGACACCAAACAGATGCCCTTCAGAAAGGCAGAAATTGAAGAATGGAGGACAAGTGGGAGAAATCAAATCTGGAGATATGGCTTTGGGAGTAAGAATAAAAAAATATATCCAGAAAAATGGATAAGGTCCAAGGAAGTTAGAAGATCGTAGCTTAAAGATTTTATTTTTGATGATAAGACATATAAATCTTTTTAAAAAGACGTCATTTACTTGATAAGATACCTTATTTATTTCCTGTGTTAAAGCTTGAACTGAATATATGTTCAGACTTCCATTTTCCATAACAGATGCAATGTACCGTCCATGTGGGCTAATTACTGCCGAGCTAATTCCTTCGTCAAGGCTCCCAATTTCAAAGAGAAGTTTACAAGTCTGTACATTGATAAATCTCATAATACCATCTTGACTTAGCACTCCAAGAACCTAAGAGTAGAGAAAAACATCATGAGTTCCTAAACACACATTTAAAAGTCAAATGTCTGAAAGTCAAACCACACACACACACATGTATGTGTGTATTTATATTTTTTATCTATGTATTTGACGGGAGGCCAGCCAGAGGAGATTATATTCAGAGAGCCATTATATATTTTGAAATCCCTAATTATGGCTTATGGAGATTTGCTCTGTGCAGGTCCAGGTAAACCTGGCTTTAACCAGAACGATCAAGAAGCCCATCCTGGGGAACCATGGAAAGGACACCTAAGAATCTTGCCTTCTCATGGGCAGGCAACATCTCCACTAATCCCACAAAGGGAACAGAGATGCTTAGACAGTTCTTAACTTTGACCTCCACACCGGCTGTCAGACTCGGGGTAGGTGGACGGTTTGTATTCCTTCAGCGTCCCCACAGTTTGATCAGAGCTAGCATCCATCCTGCTGTCCCCACACAAACCTGTGACTCCCAGTGAGGATCCCCATTGTCCCCCTGCTTTCAGCTATTGTAACTAACATTTGGGGGGTGGCGGGAGGAAGTCTGTGAGTTACAGGGATAGTGAAGGGGTAAGAGGAATTACTTAGTTAAAAATTAATTTTAGCTCATATAATTTGCAAAATAAAAAACGTACTAAAAAAGATTAAGCAAATGAACCCCTCCGCTGTCTTGTCTACACACAGCTTCTCTTCCCAAAGCTAGGGGCTGCTACGCGGTGCTCCCGAGTGGTTGCTTGAAATGCTGATGTCACGTGTTATATGAAAGACTAGTTTGGAGGTAGCTGGAAGCAGTTTAAATGTGACAATCTATAAAGCACATTTTGTTGATCAGGTTGTAGGAAACCCCTTCATTTATAGTTGATGCCACCTCTGCGAAGGGCAATTTGGCAACAGCTATCAAAATTACAGATGCATATAACCCTGATAACCGCTATTTGAATTCTGGGATTTTATCCTACAGAAAGGATGTATGCAAAGTTATTCAGTGCAGCATTATTTGTAATAGAAAAGGATTAAAAACAGGTTAGGTGCCCAATAATAAAGGACTGGTTAAAAAGCTATGGGATACTATGCAGTTGTAAAAAAGAAGGAAGTTCTATAGCAATATAATACTATCTTCAAGGTAAATTAAGTGAAGAAAAGCAAGGTGCAAAGCTGTATAAAAAAGTGGGATATACATAAGATTACATATAACAACAGTGGTTATGGAGTGTGAATACTGGGCAAACAGGAGAGAAGTAAAGCGATTTCACCGCATGCTTTTATGTATTTTTTTGTTTTTTAAAGATTTTATTGGGGAATTGGGGGAGGAGAACATTGTGTTTTTCCAGGACCCACCAGCTCCAAGACAAGTTGTTGTCCTTCAGTCTTAGTTGTGGAGGGCGCAAGCTCAGCTCTAGGTCCAGTCGCCCCTTTCAATCTAGTTGCAGGGGGACGTAGTCCACCATCCCATGCGGGAGTCGAACTGGCAACCTTGTTAAGAGCATGCAGTCTCACCAGCTGAGCCATCCGGCTGCCCATTGGCAGCTCGGCTAGGGTGCAGCTCACTGGCCCATGTGGGAATCAAACAGGTGACCCTGTTGCTCAGAGTTCTCACTCTTAACCAACTGAGCCACTCGGCTGGCCCACCTTTATGTATTTTTTGTTTTCAACAATGAGAATGTATTACCTATTAATAAAACTTAAGTTAAAATAGATGTGATAAATACACACACACTGTGTGTGTGTGTGTGTGTGTGTGTGTGTGTGTGTGTGTATCATGTATATATATAATTTGTTGAAGTAAAAGATCACAAATAGCCAATTTAAAATATAAAAGTTGAGGTCTGACTGCATTCAACTATTAAAAAAAGGTGTGTGTGGGGGGTGGGTGGGAGAAGCACTTTGTAAACTAAGGCAAGATACAAAGAAAGCATGTTTCGTAGGTAGCAGTTATGGTAGATAAAACACAGTACAACAAAGTGAAAAAATTTTAGTTCTCGTCCCACCTTTAACCCTTACAATTAAAAGGAGTACTGAAAAGTCATTCAACGTTTCTACGCCTTAGTGTCATACTCTGCAGCATGGTGAGAAGCCCTTCCCTGCCTATACTCTAAGCAAGGATCAAATAAAAAACAACACACTAATGCATACTGTAAAACATGAAGTATGACATAAATTTAAAGTACGCTGACTTTAGAAAAAGGGTACACTGTCAGTAATATACAGATCCTAAGATATAAATTATTTTTTTCAATTTTAGACTCTTCACAAAAATAACACATAAGCAATTTCACATCCGTAACAATCAGGGTGCATGTTAAATGAGAGAGCTATTATGGTTCAGAAATTGGTATGATTCTTCTCAACAGGTAGAATGTCCTGCCTTTATGTTACTAACCTGGTTAGAACCAGCATCAAAACTATCAGGAAGAAACTCTAGGTGGCGAATGGCTCGAACTTTAGTAGGCATCTGGATAATTCTAAATAGCTGCTTTGCTTCCAAGCACCACAAATGAAGATGATTTGATTTGCCTCCAGCGGCCAGGATTCGACCATCTCTACATAACAGAAATGTGAGAATGTAAGACCAAATGAAGTGATTATAGCAGCACTGTCCAATACGATCCAGTATAAGGATGGAGATATTCATACTTATGCTACCCGATAGTCACTATTAGCCACATGTGACTGAGAACTTAAATGTGGCCAGTGCTTCTATGGAAATTAATTCTTAATGTTATTTAATTTTTATTAATTTAAATGGTCCCACGTACCCAGTGACAACCATATAGGAAAGCTCAGATTTAGAGTATGTATTTTTTACCTAATGTGCTAAGACACCAGTTTAACAAATATTTGTTTGATTACTGGATTGGGGGTTTTTGAGTAACATTTAGATTTTATTGTATAATCTCAAAGTCACTCACCCTATCCAACTTTCTATATTTTACATATGACTATATTAAATTGGTACAGCACTGCTATGTGAAAAACCAAAAAGCCCAAACTTTTTTCCTGCTCAAAGGAGAGCTACTTTATGTTTATAAGGCACAAAAAGAATAAGCTGTATTGATTTGCAAGTTGTTGATCATTCATTTCACCAGACTTCTAAAGTGTCCACTATAAGCCAGGTTTTATTCCAGGTGCCGGGGACACAGCGGTGGCCCAGACATGTAAGATCCCTGCTCTTATGGGATTTTCAATCTAGAGGAAGGCAAACAAACAAATAAATGAACTTGACCTCAGCTGATAAGTTCTATAAAGAACTATAAAAGGAGGTGGTGATAGGAGCTGGGAAAGGAGAGAGATCTGCCAGGCACGTGATGTGAATGGGCCGGTCATGGGATGATTTGGAGGAAGAATTCCTTGCTGGTCAGTATTGCAGGCTGGCCAGTACAAAAGCGCTGAGAAAGGAATCAGGTTAGTTATAAGGAAGAGTGAGAAGGCACACTCAAGTGTGGTGGGAACAGTGTAAGGGGAAGGAAGTAAGATGAATGAAGAGAGGGAGGCCCTAGGCCAGATGACAAAAGGCCTCGGGGGATATGGTGGGGAGTGTGGATTTTATTCTAAGTGCAGTGGGAAGTCTTTCAAGGGGGTTCAATAGGGAAATGAGGTGATCTGACTTAATGGTTTAAAAAGACCGCTCTAACTGCTTTGTAGAGACTGACTTTAGGAAATGAGACTGAAAACAGGAAGACCAAATAAAGGGCCCGTTACAGTAGTCTGAAACAGACTAGGTAGCTTGGACTAGGGTAATAGCTGTGGCAATAGATAAAAAAGTAGACCAACTCAAGATACACTTCGGTAGAATTGATGAGGTTTACTAATGACAGATGAAAAGGACAAGAGAAAAAGGAAATAACTCCTACTTCCTGGCTTCTTCCACTGAAAAGGCCTGGAAACAATGACCAATCCAACAAGTACCCCAGCACCCAGATTTGGTGTCAAAATATCATTTCCCACTAAAATGAACCCTGGCTCCTTAGAGAAATGACCAATTCCTGGTTCGTGACAGAAAATGTACAAAGTAAGCCTGGAACATCTTGTCAGACTACAAAGAATGAAAGTTTTCACAGACAACTGGGGTTCTATCAAAAGGGTTCAAAGCCAACATTTTTGAAATGGACCCTAATGGTCAATGATGAGAGAACTAGAGCATCATTAAGATTAATAACTTTTAAAAAA
The DNA here is from genome assembly GCF_001890085.2 of Hipposideros armiger. Classification (NCBI taxonomy): domain Eukaryota; kingdom Metazoa; phylum Chordata; class Mammalia; order Chiroptera; family Hipposideridae; genus Hipposideros; species Hipposideros armiger. The sequence goes on from NW_017732213.1 coordinate 57,053, forward strand.
GATTTGATAAGCTTGATGTTATAATTTATAAATGTAATGTTTATAGAGTGTTACTTTGATACATTTATATGTTGTAATATGATTGGTATTGAAGCAGTATTTATCACATTATATCATTATAGTACAGTAGTATTGACTATATTACACTGTGCATTAGATCTCTATGGCTTATTTGCTACTCATTACAAGTTTGTACCATCAATCAAACCCTCCATCCCCAACCCCTGATAACCACCACTGTACTCTGTTTTTTAACAGGTTTGACTTTTTTCAGATTCTAAATATAGGTGATATCATACAGTACTTGTCTTTAAGAACAACTTTAATGGATTAAATCATGCCAACTATGTTTAAATCCATGAGTTTATAAAGATTAAAGACAAAAAATTTCATTGGCCATTTTGGGAAGATGCCAATAGACACACTCATTATTTTGAAAAAACAAAAAATTTTTTTTCAATGGGGAAATCAAGCATTGATTCTGCATTTACAAACTATACTTTACAAACTATAAAGTAACCAGAAACAAAGGTTTCTAGTAAATAAGGGAAGAATAAATGAAAGAATTAGAACAGGACCATTTCGCTAACCTCTAACAAATACTGGACTACGTAATGATCATCAATGACCACTAACATCACAAAAGAAAGAGTTCTATGTTCCTCCTGATGAAAGTACACAAACCATCTACAATGTCTTCTTGCCCCCAAATGAAACCTGAATCAGACTGAGCCTCCAATTTATAGGAAATATAGGTGCCACCAGTTTACAGGAAAGATAGATGAGAGTGAATCATATTAAACACACCACGGGGATACAAAGAACAAAACCCAGAATATAGAACAAATAAACTGCAAGGAAAAAATAAAAAGAGAAAGACATAATAATCAAGACGATGTGTGAACCTTGCTTTGTGAGTGAATCATATTAAACACACCACGGGGATACAAAGAACAAAACCAAGAATATAGAACAAATAAACCGCAAGGAAAAAATAAAAAGAGAAAGACATAATAATCAACGATGTGTGAACCTTGCTTTGCTTCTGATTTGAACAAACCAAGTATAAAAAAACAATTATTAGACAAATCAGGGAAATATGAATAATGACTAGATACATAGCAATATTAACAGATGATTAATTTTTTTAAAGTGTGATAATAGTACTATGGTTATGTTTCAAAAAGGGACCTTATCTTTTTGAGACACACGTTGAAATATTTATGGATAAAATGATATGCTTGGGCTTTGCTTTAAGACAATGAAGTAGAGAGGTAGTAGGTGGGGTTTTAGATAAAAAAGAGAGCCTCTTAGTTGATGATCATAGCTAATGAGAGTGTTATAATTAGGACTTCATGTACTTCTATATTTTTATGTATAGTTGAAATTTTCCACAGTAAAGTAAAAAAAAAAATTCTACACACCATATCTAAGTTTAAAGGAAACTTTTTCTCATGTGACAATAAAATACTAAATAAAACTTTGTAAAATTTTACAGGAAGTTAAATTTCTTAAAAATTCTCAGTGTCTGAAAATGCACATTACCTGGTCACAGCAAACACTTTGTATAATATACTTGAGCTTTCAGGCGGAGCCGGCAATTGATATTTGCAGAAAAGAGTATCACATTCCCAGGCGAAGATGGAATTATCTTTAAAACAGCTGAGGATGGTATTACTTAACGGTAGAAAGAAAACCTGAAGAGTGCGAAAAAAAGTTATTGTTCATAGAAGGATCACATAGTCCTATTTAAATGTAAAATTATACAAGTAGCCAACTGTTCTTTTTAAAAGTTATTTTTTCTTAAACTAGAGGAAAATGCATTTATCGTATTTGACAGGATAATACTGATATTTCACATACCATTATAAACTAAAAAGAAAAGATAAACTCCTTTAAATAAAAAATTGATTACTATTATAATGACTAAGCAATTCATAAAATACTAAGTGATAGTTAAAAAATATTTAACCTTATAAAAGATTCAAATGAAACTAATGACATACCATTTTATATGTATCAAATCTACTTAAAAATAACACATATACATATATACAAACCATATACTGACATATGTATTATATTTATGACCTATATGCTAATATAAACACTATATTAAATACAAACCACTGAAAAATGTTAAACATATGAAATGTTGGTGAAAGTAGAGGAAAGGGCACTGTCATACACTGCTGTTGGTATTAAAAACTGGTTAAAAATATTGTACAACGTATCTCAACAGCCTTATGTATCTCTTCTGAACTAGTCAATCTGCTTCTAAGAGTGTAAGATAAATGTATACAAATGTTTGTTGAACAATATTTATAGAAAAGTTAAAAGTTGAAAACAAATACACGATCATATTTTACTAGAGATTCATTTTATTCAATGGACAAATTAGTGAAATTGATAGCAAAATTGAAAATATTCTCATTTCTATGTTTTTATTACATAAACGCTAAACAATGTTTACTTTTGATAATATTAAATATCAACTTTTGATAATATTAAATTTTAATTAAAATTGACCAACATTTTCTCTTAAGAGTTTCAATGGCCTCAAATATAATTTTGCACGTCATCTATGCAAAACACACAAAGGGAGGGAGGCAAGGAAAAGAAAGGGGGAGGGTAAATGGAAGAAACCAATGCCCTAAGGACAAAATACTCCTGCCAATCCTCTCAAAATAAACCCCTCAAATAGCTGAGCCATCTCACATGGTTTGATCCTTAGTTACATTTCGAAGGATTTATTCTTTGATTCCCATCTAGAACATCCTCCTTAAGTGCATTATAGCTTATTGTAACACTGTCATTGTTTCTACTAGTGTGTCTTTACAAGCTTTATTATTTGTTAAAACACATGATTGTTTCTGTGTTGGAAAGACAGGAGCAGGGACGGAGTAGGCGGGGCACCTTTAAGAGTTCCTGGCCTCTCGTTCTGATTCCTGATTAGTCACACACCTTCACAGTTTTAGTCGTGTCAGCAGGAAGCCTGTTTTCTCTTGGAATGCTACATTATTTAGGGATGAAGTGTTTAGCAGCTTTAACAATGGACTGGAGTGTCTGTTCGGTATTTAGAATCTGGGTACGGCCATTATCACAGTTAATGAGAGAGAGCAGGCCAGAATGACTCTGTCCAGGGGAAAAGCAGGGTCAACATCAAATCGACCATGGTTTTTCCCAGGGTTAATAAGGCACTCTCTATAGAAAATACTTCGGCAACCTTGCATCTAATTTGTGTTATTGTCACCCAGTCTATTATATACATACAGTTAAGAAATGCCTCTAATAGTTAATGATAGTACCACAACATTTTCAGAAGATTGTAAGCCACAATTTTCGTAACAATAATTGCAGACTGCTATCATAAACTCTGTTTTTCTCATATACATATAATGGTATCTCTTTTTTCAATAATTAAGAGTACTAAAAAAAACCCAAACCCATAATACACACATACATAATGTCCTATGGGACATACTAGTTAAAACAATCTACTCAGGATTAATGCTAATAAGACATAATAAAAAACGCTAACTCAACTACTACTCTTGCCTGACCAAGCTTCTCACTTTTGTCCTTGGCTCACTTTGCAAAGATGATCTCTGGAAGATCTTTTGCCAAATGATTCAGGAAGACATTTATAATATGAAGGTCATATAGAAAGGATTTGCAATGAATACATTATGATTTATAATGAAGGCATTAAAACACTGTTTCAAAACCGATGCCAAAGAAGTAACTTAAGATTTTTACTATAATTAGCAATATTTTTTCTGGAAAAGTAATACAGTTTATTTCCACTAGGAGAAGCAAAAGCATAAAAGTTAATGAGCATCAACTGCTATTTTAGGGGAATGGCTGTCACAGATTATTGCTTCCATGATTATTCATTACTAGATTTGTGATTTTAATTGCCAGATTTTAATGATCATAAAATTGTTCCTAATGAATCATGTCATTATTTAGATAGTGTCATCTCTTGACAAACATAAAATGCTTAGAAAAAACTTCAAAAGCACTACAAAATGTACTTTTCAGAGGGTTGCGTTACAAAGATGGGGCTATAGTTTTTCCTTATACAATATGAAAATCCTACGCTTTCCAATTCATTTTTGAAAGGTGTATGAGCTTTTCAAAGTTTAAAGAGTTCAGGATAGTAATAAGAGCAAGTTAAGGTCAAATGTATAATTCAGTAAAAATTTTAGTGAGTTTCCATTGTATACAGAGACTGAATTAAGTTCAGTAATGCACTCTGTTAAAATGTTTTGATATCCACTACAAAATCGTTTCTGATACATACTGAACCACAGTAATCAGAAATCCCAGGATTTATTCCAAAATCCCTAACAAAGAGCTAAATAATCTACCTCCAAGCATCAACAAAAGAATAAAAATTTACCAATATAAAAAGGAGTAATTGGTTTACCTGAGTGGCAGTGCAGTGTAATGGAATGACTTTGAAGTAAGACAGGTTTGGATTCAAATTGCAACTCTCGTAAGCTATGAGACACTGGGCAAGTTACTTAATGTTTCTGGATTTCAGTTTCCCCATTTTACAATGAGGAATACAGTATATTTAGGATTATTTAAACTTAAAAATAACAAGTGTAGTTACATACCAGGTCTGACCATTAAGTTCTCAAACTTGTTGCAAAGATGTTGCTAAACATTTTTTGATATCAGAGGGATTATTCATTATGAATTTATACCAACTGGACAAACAGTTAACCAAGTTGACTATTTGGAAGCGCTGAAAAGGCTGCATGAAAAACCTGAACTTTTCGCTAATTCATGGCTCTTGCATCATGACAATGCACCAGCTCACACGGCACTGTCTGTGAGGGAGTTTTTAGTTAGTAAACAAATAACTGTATTGGAACACCCTCCCTACTCACCTGATCTGACCCCCAGTGACTTCTTTCTTTATCCAAAGAAAAGGAAATATTGAAAGGAAGACATTTTGATGCCATTCAGGACATCAAGGGTAATACGATGACAGCTCTGATGGCCATTCCAGAAAAAGAGTTCCAAAATTGCTTTGAAGGGTGGACTAGGCACTGGTGTCAGTGCATAGCTTCCCAAGGGGAGTACTTTGAAGGTGCCCATAGTGATATTTGGCAATGAGGTATGTAGCACTTTTTCTAGGATGAGTTTGTGAACTTAACTGTCTGACCTCGTAGTAAGTACTCACCAACTGGTATGTATCTATTACTATTAGTATTAATTACTGCTATTGCTAGGTATAAAAATCAGTGGAAAAATGGTGCAGTGGTAGATTCTTTAAAAAACATTTTGAAATCAAAGGTCCACAGTTCTTTATCTGGAACCCTTGGGACCAGGTGTGCTCCAGAATTCAGAATTATTTCCGATTTGAGAAAGGTAATGTGATGCATCTTCTATAACATTATGTGGAGCCGCTAGGTGACCTGGAGCGATACCCCATACTGAAACATATTCACATTTCAGCCTCATGTCAATTCAGCTCCGGCTTTGCTGCTAAATGAATTCTGGTCAGATCAGATTTTGCCCAAGTACGTTATTTAAATACTTTTGGGTTTTTCAATTACTAATAAGGAATTGTGCATCTATTCAATGTAGTTAAAAAAAAGTTACCTTATAGCTTTTTAAGAAGATATCTAATTGCACTGAGTGAGATAATCCCATAATAGAGCTGAGCATGTAACAATAATAGATAACAATAGAAGTTGCAGCAGCTACAGCTAACTTTTACTAAGCACTTACTATACAACAAGCATTATGCTGAGTGCTTTGCAGATTATCAGTCAATCCTGAAACCAGCTGCGAGGTAGTATTACTATTTCCATTTTACACATAAGGTAAATAGCTTGTCAAAAATGTTTAACATGAATCTACTCAAGCCTTTATATTTCCTAATTTACAACAAATATAGGTGAGAGGAGGAGGTAAATGACATAATGATGAAATTGTAAGACAAATCCAGAATGTGGGGCATTTTTCAAGATAAATAGCCTGGCCCCTCTCTCTCAAAAAAAAAAAAAAACTTACAAAAGTTCTGTTAAAAATATAGAATCAGAACCTGGAATAATAATTTAAGTTTAATAAAAACTTGATAAGAATAAAAGTTTTGCTTTAAGATTGGTTTACAATTATCTCCTATTTCTAACAGAATAAGCCAGAACTGGCAACCATCTGAATGACCTCCAGTTCTTGTATTGCACAGGAACTAAGAAGGGTTTTTATAGTTTTAAATTATTTCATTTTAGATGGTTATTATAAGTGGACACATAATATCCTCAATTTTGCTCTTGGCCTGCAAAACCAAAAACATTTGCTAGCTGGTCTTTTGAGAAAAAGTTTGCTGGTAACTTATAAACTATGCTGTTTTATTATTTTAGGACAAAATACTTATATGCATATTGCATACTTGACATACATTTTCTACATTTAATTTTATTCTCCTATCACTAACACTTGAGTCCAACTTTTTAAACTAAAATGTCTAAATGTCCAAGCAAGGTTAAAATTGGCAACTAGTCAGTGCATATTAATTTTGACTTCGTGGTAAAAAGAACAGATGGTTTTTGTGTCATTGTTTCATAACTCTGTTTCCATTGTGGATTCAACTCCCAATGCTCTCTTCTTTAGAATTTAAAATTCAATTTAAGAACTAAGGCAATTAAAGAAGAAACAACCTACTAAGACATTTGGCCTAAATCTCTGATGAATAATCAGGCTATAACATTTATCTTTTTTATCTTTTTTAAAATTATAACAGGCAAACTAAAGAACTCTGGGATTTCCACGGAGACTACAAAATAAATTTTTGGTTGACATGCACTGCTGGCTGCTCATGTTAATAACCAAGAAATTAAAAGCAATGCTGCATGTATAATATAACCTGAAGCAAAATAATTAATCACACAGGAGACTCAGTCAACCCTGAAAACAGTATTTAGCTAATCAAATAGAAAAAAAAAAATTAAACCTTAAAGGCAAAAGAAATGAATTTTTTTAAAAAAAGTGACCATGTACACAATAGAATACTCATTAGCAATAAAAAGGAACAAACTATTGATACATACAACATGAATAAATCTCAAAAACATTATGCTGGATGAAAACAGCTTTACACATAGCATTATTGACTAGCTCGATTTATGTGAAATTTTAGAACAGACAAAACTAATCCTGGTGGAAAAGCATCACAGTAGTGCTTACCTGGGAAGGAATGTGATGAAACTTTCTGGGACGATGGATGGTAAAGATAGGTGTGCACAGATTACAAAGGTGTATGTATTTGTCAAAACTTAAATGAATACTTACGATTTGTGCATTTCATTCTATATAAATTTTACATCAACAAATACTGAACTCTAGTCAATAAAATGCAAGTTTAAGTATTTATGGGCAATATGGGCAAGTATACCAATATCTGCAATTTACTTTAAAATAAAAAAAAAAAAGATAAATGAATTAACAGAGGACAGAAAGATGGCTAGATCCATAATTTAACACAATAACATAAAGGAAAGTCTAGTCCAGGAACAGCTAACGGTAGAACCTAGATAGCGGCTACAGCTGTGCCCACTGTGAAATGCTTACAAATCTGTACGTTTGAAATTTTTCGTAACAAAATACTGGGCGGTTAAAATCTAAAAACCAATCGCTAAATAAAAACTAGCAAGTTGCTAAAGTTGAAGCTACACACCATAATAATAACTAAAAAAAAACCCCAAAACCTCAGTAAGTTATAATTGTAACCACAGGTACCATCTTCAGCTCTTTAGGCCACTTGGCTCTGCTTGTGGATGCGTTAGGAGAACATAGGTCTGTGGGACAAAGGGCATTATTGCTCCCACGTCATCTGTAAATCCTGTTGACCAAGAAACTAGCTTGAGAAGCACGACAGACCAAGACAGCCCCGCCACGGACCTTTTGTATGCCCACAGACTGGAGGATATTCAGCTTTCTTTTTCTCTGAAAGGTATCCAAGTCCCATAGCTGTGCTGTATCAGAAGAAGTAGTGATGGCATATCTCCCTGAGGCATGCACAGAGATCGAAAAGACGGATGATTCATGGCCTCTCATCCAGCTGATTAGCTCCTTGGTGACTGTGGTAAAAAGTAAAATAGTTATATGGGTAAAACACTATATCTCATCCAACTATATCTGATTCAACTGATGGCCAGGTGTTATGAGGCACCTCCATTAATATCTACAAAAATGGAAGCCTGCGACTAGTTAATGAAGTGCATTATGGGACACGTTAGTGACACGTGTATCATGGAGCTATGAGCAGATGAGGCCAAAAAAGGGTTTAAGTGCAGCCTTAAGGGTGGCGCTAGGGAGCCTGGGCTTCCTCTTGTGAGGAATAGCTTCATGGTGGAGAGTACCATATCTGGGCTGTGTTTTAGGAAGACCATTTTTAAAGTATATGGTAGATGTATTGGATAGGGGGAAGAGATTAGAAAAGATGACTAGTTTATGTGTTGCTGTAATAATCCAGGAAGGAGATAAGGAGGATCTAAACTACGAATGTGGCAATGGAGAAAGGAACAAATTCAAGAGCTTTGAGGGAGAAAAATCAAAGGACTTAATGATCAAATGGACGTGTTGAGATAAAAGAGGAGCTAAGACGCCAGTGGTTCTGGTTTAGTTATGTAAACAGACAGTGATACTATTAACTGACAAGAAATACATAAGGAGGAACAGATTTGACAGTGGGAGAAGAGATAATGAATTCGGTTTTTAAAATTGATTCTGAGGTGCGTGCGTGCGTGCGTGCATGTAACATACAAGCAGAGAAAACAGTCTGGTAGGGAAAAATACCAAAAACCATTCATGATCATTATCACTGGGTAGTAAAATCATAAGCGATTTTTATGTTCTCTTTACATTTGTGTATTTCCCAGTTTTCTGTGGCAGGCATGCTTTCATATTAAGATCAGAATTTTTTCCTTCAGAAAGATGGAACTGAGGAAAAGAGCAGAAAGCAAAATGTAAATCTGGGAAACATTAGGATACAAAGTAGGTCAAAAACTAAAGACAGAGGAACAGATAAACCCTTAGGGAGAGAATAGTGGTTTCCAAACACCAGTCTAAAGTCTGGCATTAGTTAATGATCACATTTTCACTGGTCTTCAGTGAAATGAGAAAAATACGGATGAAGTAATCATTTTTCATAAAGCTAACTTTAAAGAACTACTTTTTAATCTAGTATTATATCCTTCTAAGTTTCTTTATGTTAAAAAAAAATCCCTTGGTTTATGAAATGAAGTTATATTGGGTGTTTTTTTTTCCAATGACAAATAGTAAAATGGGTTCTTCGACTTTTTCTTTTTAATTGGGTCAAAATTCCAAAAGTCCAGAAACCACTAACAGGAGCCGAGAGAGACCACTAAGAAGCTGTCAGAAAGGTAGGAAGAGAACCCAGAGAGAAAATAAGACTCTTAAAGTAACTCAAAGCATGACATGCTACTGAGTATGAGGAGGATTTAAACAATCAGAGGTTACTCATGACCTTGGAGATAGAAGCCTCAGTAGCATGCAAAGCGGGGTCAGGAGGTAGCAGCCATCGATGGACGCTGTGAAGAAGCAGGACTTGGCAGTGAAGAAAGAGGGAGGTAGCTGGGGAGGTGGGGACAACACCTAAATAAGGGGCTTCTCGGGGGAGGGGGCTCAACAGGACCGAAGAGACCACACAAAGATGGAACTAAGAGACAAGAGAGTGAGCGAATCCAAGGAAAGCAATCACAGAGGAGCATAAAAACTCAGTTTTTCAGAATTCCTGTGACAGCAGTGTTTGTAATTCCAAAATTGCAAGCAGTTTAAAAGTCCATCAGTAGGTAACAGGTTAAATAATTACAGTACTGCAAACATTTACAGAGTAGAATATTAGGTACTGATGGTAAATATACTGTATGAATTTTTAATAAGGTAAGAAAATGACTGCACAAAACAACATTGATAGGATGATCATGTATTTGTCAGACTATAAATGCATAGAAAACAGACTGGAAAGATCGGCTCCTGTTATAGAAACACTGTGTCTCTGGCTATCACTGAAGAACGGCTGCTTTTTCTCTTGCTTGCACAGTGAGAGTGTAGTAGTGCTTCAGAGCAGGAACCCTGCAGCTAGAATACCAGGTCAGGAATCCTGACTCCACTGCTTATAAGCTGTGGGATCTTGGTCAACTTACTTTTCTGACTCAGTTTCCTCATCTGCAAAATGGGGAAAATAACAGCATCCATCTCCAGGGTTACCATAATTAAAATTAATTAATATACATAAAGTCATAGAATAATATACTTGGCGAAGAGTAAACACTGTTAGCTATCACTACTATTACTATTGTTATTGTTTATATAGCTTTCTAAATATGAAAACATATTGATTACTTTAACAAGAAAAAACAATACAGTTGAGATAGCTTTTCTCTAAATAAGAGGTTCAGTTTACAGAACTCTAAGTTCTCTATAGGAATTTCCCAGTGATAGGAGGGTCACTGTTATTCGAGGCAGGTCCCTCAGACAACAGCAGGTGGTTTATGCTCAGGAGAGAGCCCCCGAGTGGGGCTGGCCACACCAGAAAGACCAACCATGTGAGTGATTAGAAGGCTGGGGCTTTGGGCCACACGATATCGGCCTGACCTCCAGAGAGAGGGGGGCTAGAAAAGGGAGTTTACCCACACAGGGAATCAATCATGCCTATGCAATGGAGCCTCAATAAAAACTCTGGGCATCAGGCTTGGGTGAATATCTTGGCTGGGCGATACTCAGTGTGGACGGCCCCACATGGATGCTGGGAGGATAATATGTCCTTGAGGACAATAGGAGCCTCCCAGATTCCGCCCTACGCGCTTCTTCCTTCGGCTGGTTCTAATTTGCATCCTTTCGCTTCATTAAAACTATAACCATAAGTATTGTGCTTTCCTGAGTTTTGTGGGTCATCCTAGCAAATTATCAAACCTGAGGGTAGTTGTGGGGAATGTGGAATTTGTAGCCAGCTGGTCTGATGTGAGGACAGTCCTGGGACCCCCGAACTTATGGCTAGTGTCTGAAGTGAGGGGTGTTCTGTGAGGACCGCTCCCTCAGACTGCGGATTGGCAAATTCCTTGCAATATTTCAGTCTAATTTTACTCTGCTTCAAAAGACACATAGGAGGACTTCTTACCTGTATCGAAACATTTTATAGAATAATCAGCTAATGCCACAAGAAATTCAGACTTCCTACGAAGATTAAAGGCCAGCGCTGTGCAAGCTTGTGCTGTTCGCTGAACGAGAGTAAACCTATTAAGAGATTACTGCATTAGTATTACATCAGAAATTCTCCCAATAGCCATAAATTTTATGCCGGAGGAGTCCTTAGAGATGAAGAAAACGAGACCCAGGAAAAGGAGCCCCCATTTTGACAGGCCAAAAACAGACAATGAAGAGCACTGTGTGCCATGTAAAGGGGCTTTGGTTTCACGTACACAGAATGGGAAGCCAGCAGAACTATAATCACACATGGCTTTCAGAAGCTGATTCTGGAAGCAATGGCAAGTGGGCAGAGGGACAAGGAAGGGGAGGTTATTAAGAAAGCTACGACAGAGAATCTCCGCCAGAGTTCTGGGTATGAAATGGAAAGGCCAAACAGGAGAGGTGCCAGAAATGAAGTGCAGAGGCTTAGCGATGCGTCTAACACGGGGTGCAGAGGGAGACATCAGGAGTTTCTCATGTGTAAGACGAAGATAAGATATCCCATAAGGGGCCGGCCGAGTGGCTCAGTTGGTTAAGAGCTCGCGCAAGAATGTGAGCTCTGAGCAACAGCGGTTCGATACCCGGCCTGAGCTGAGTTGCCGCTGAGCTGCCAACAGGTAGCAGGATGGCTCAGCTAAAAAAAAAAATAAAAAATATCCTATAAGGTTGTGGTGATGATGAACTATATGATGACTCAATGTAATAACATATGTTAAGTGCTTAGCACATAGCTCTAAGAGTTTAATTTATAAAAAAAAAATTAAGTTTTCAAACTTGGGCAAAAGAGGAACACGTTTGGGGGTAGAAAATAATGTGATTTTAAACATGTTGAGTTTAAGGCCCTTGCAAAACATGTGGCGTTGTGCTGTCCAAAAGAAATATAAGGCAGGTCATGTGTATAATTTAAAATGTTCTAGAAGCCACATTTAAAAAGTACAAGGAGAAGGGTCAAATTAATCTTAATAACGTATTTTGCTTTAATTCAATATGTATCTAAAAGATTATCATTTCAGCATTTAATTAAAATAATTAACGAGATAGTTCATTTTTTTTTTCACGCTAAGTCTCAAAACCCAGTGTATATTTTACACTAATGACACATCTTAACTTGGACTAGCCACCGTTCAAGGGCTCAAAGGCTGCATGCAGCTAGAGGCTGCCACACTGGACAGCCATTCTAGAAGCCACCCAGCAGGCAGGAGTAGATCCGAGCTAACAGCATCTACACGGCAGCCGAACGCAGCCCGGGGCATGGTGGGGATGGGACGAACACAGAACATCTGGAGTGTGCGAGGAAGCAGGCCAATAACAGATCCCACAGTAACACAACCATCAAGGGGTACGCACTGGAAGGAGAGTCAGCAAAACAAGGGAAAAAATCATCAGAGAAGCAGAAAACCCCGGAAAATGCTATACCTTGAAGCAGAAGAAAAACATTTCAGGGAGGAGGGAAAGACAAGAGCGTTTAATAAAGTGAGAATTGACGAGACCATTAGATTAGGCAAAAAGGAAGGTTTTGAGGAAGTCCAGGGTAGTGGCTTTTAGGACTGATTTCAAGTCTCTACTTACTCCTCTGCTCAGCTGTCAACAGTTATAAAGACAGTGGACAAAATAAAAGAGAGGAGCACTTATGGCGCAAAGTCCTGGGGAGACGGGGCGCTACAGAGGACAGGTTAGCACTAGAAGAAGGCAGGATCACTGATTTTTATGAATAAAGTGGCAAAGAGGTGTGGAAGGTTGACCTTACAGATGTATTTGAAACTGTGGTCGGGGAAAAAGGGAAGCTTGAAGGTGTCTATTTTCTCATGAATTAGAAGGCTAGGCAGTCAGAATAAGAGAAGGGGTGAACACAAGGAGACAAGGCAACTGGTAACGGTTTGGAATACTCAGAACTGGAGGAGTAAGTAACAAGGGATGAGCACATGAAGCACCATTTGTGTGGAAGTTCATTATTCTGTCATGTTGAAGTTCATTATCCTGTAAATCAACGATTATTTTTATTTCATTTAGCAGTGAGAGCAAAGAAGAGAGTTGCATTGATTTAAGGTTGGGAACGGGCAGGGTCGGTCAGGCAAAAGTAAAGGGTGGGAGAGTCATGACTGTTACTTTTTCGGTCAGGAGCAGAAACGTGATTAACAGACTTCTACCTAGGAAACCACAGACAAACAAATCACACATGGCCTCTTCTTTTCCTGAACTTTTTGAGAATAAGCTACAAGATCAGGCTCCCTACCAATAAGGAACCTCTCCTGTATAGTCACAATACAACCATCAAAATCAGAAAATTACATTTATATATAATATTACCACCATCTAATTCTTAGACCCCACTCAATTTTGCTAGTTGTCTCAGTAATGTCTTTTAGAGCAAAAGGATCAGTCTAGATTCATGCCTTTACTTGTCATGTGTCTAGCCTGGAATAGTTCCTCAGTCTTTCTGTAACGTTCATGGCCATGACCCTTTGGGAGATTACAGGCCAGCCTGGTTATACAATGCCCTTAAATTAGCTTTGTCTGATGATTCCACTGTTTAGGTTCAGGTTACACGTCCTTGGCAGGAATATCACAGGCGTGACATTGTGTGCTTTCCACTGCGTCCTATCAGGTGGCATACAAGCTCTGATTTGTCCCACTACTGGTTAATTTAACTTTAGTCATTTGAGAAGGTGGTGTTGGCCAGACTTCTTCACTGTAAAATTATTCTTTCGTCCTCTGTAATTAATACATATTTTGTGGGGAGGTACTTTGTGACTATGCAAATATTCGCTCTCATTAAACTGTTTGTTGATTGCAGCACAAATGCCTGGGTTTCTAGTTTATTCAGTGGGTTATGACCCACTACTATCATTATTTATTTTGATACTCAAATTGTCTCCACTGTAGCTAGAGGGAGCTCCTTCAAGCTGACGTTCATGTCCTTGTGAAATACCCGCATTGTTCTTTGAACAGTTCCTTCTTTCTGGCTACAAAATGTTCCAGGCTCATCTTGTCCTTTATCCTGTCTCCTTCCTGAAAGTAGCCATTTCTGCAAGAATCCCTAATTCCTTTAAGGCGAGAGTGGTATTTAGAAAAGAACCAGGCACTGGGTATATTCATTGCTACTGGGGTGTTGTTGCTTCCAGGTCCTGTGAGTGGACAAAGCTAGGAAATATGTGTGCATATAATTCCTTCACTGTCTTATACGCATACCTCTACTTATTTCCAGGTCCGTCTGCACACATTCAAAACCAGATGTTCACACAGATACATCCAACCGCAATCCAGCACCACAGGGTTCATTCTATTTTCTCCATTTCCATATCTATAACTCCCCTTTCTAGCAGTTAGGAACCTGGCCCCCATTATCCTCAATATATTTCCTCATTTGATCAAAGCCCTGTCTTTCCCATAATTGCCCTCCCACCCCGCAGACACCTTCTGACTCTGGCTGGGTGGACGCAGGTCTCCCTCCCACTGCACAGGTGCCTACCTTGATCAATCTCAAATGATGGCTTTCGGACTAAATTGTTCAGCAAAGGAAGAGGAGAAGAGGAAGAAAAGTGACATTAGTTCTTTAAGATTCCTAGATCTAGTATATATTGTGACAACCCTGTACAGAGAAACTGCGTTCTTTCTAAATTGCCTACTGAAGTTCCAGACATTAACTGATAAAGTAGCAATAATAATTTTTTTTAATTTAAGGAAAAACAAGCTGCTAAAGATACTGTTCAAACCAGAACTTCCATTGTCTAAAAAAATCTAACCATATTATCTTTTTATCCTTTCCCACCTTCTTCCATCAGCACTTATGACAGTTTTTTACAAGGTACCTGAAATGTAGTAAGACCTTAAATCTTACTATGAATAATAGCAGGTACTAAAATAGTCAATGAGTGTATTAACAGTATTAAATAAGGTAAATATTAAAAGTATCGCTCACCTGTTCCCAGACAAGTCAAAAACATAGATATTTCCTTGATGGTCCCCAGCAATTAAGCAATCACCTGAGCTATCAAAAGCCATGTTCAAAAATCGCAAAACTTTGGGAAGATAATCGGAAGTGGTGTGAATGATGTTCACTATAATTCTATGAAAAAAGCAAAACAAAACGAACACATTAAATTCTGCCAGGCATTACTTGTTATTATACAAAACACAGCTTTTATAGTATACTTCCCTAATTTTGAAGTTTTTTTGCCTACCCATTCTTCCCTCCCCTACTGCTGCTAGTCCTTTTCTCTCCTAGAAGCAATCCTGCAATGATTTCTGAAAACAGTTCAGAAAGTTATTCACTATCAAAGTAGCTACTGTTCATTTATTCATCAAATACCTGAAAACTCACTATGTGTCAGATACTGAACAAGCCAGGAACTAAGAGTAATTGATGG
>NW_017732213.1:73528-76740 GCF_001890085.2 Hipposideros armiger
CCCCATTCCTTGTAAAATCTAATTTTACCAAGAACCCTGCTCAGTCAGTTTAACCAGAACCCCCTACCCTCAATACCTGATTACCCTCAAGATATGATCATGTTGCTCATGCTGCATTTCTTAGGTGACATCTTATCACCCTGGCTTGGCTTCAGCAAGAATCCTGTTAGGTTGGTTTAGCCAGAACTCCCTTACCCCAGATGTTTCTTCTTAATAACTTTCCATTCACTGACACCCACCTTGGTCCTTAGTTATAAATTCCCACTTGCTCAGGCTGTACTCGAAATTAAGCCCAGTTCTACACTGAGGTCTCTTTTCCCCTACTGCAATAATCCTGAATAAAATCTGTTTTTACCACTTTACTGCCCAGCTCTGGTTTTTTTGACATCCCAAAGGTGAGAGGGGAGGAATAAATTCATTGAAATGACAAGTAATAACATAAACATGTTCCCTGGCAATTAAACTCGGGCAGACGAATCGACTTTTCCCTCCAGTCTTTTTTCGGTCATATTTATTATATGTTTGGATTATAAAATTATATGATCATTGTTGAAAATATGAAAAATACAGAAAAACATGAATACATAAATAATATTGATTATAACCCTACTATCTAGATATAATCACAATTAATAGCAACATTGTGCCCTTCTGATTTTTCATATAAAACACACATTTTTTTTTCCCCCCGAGGTTAAAACACACATTTAAGTATTTATTTTAGAATTGCCTTTCAGTTGCTCACAGGTTGCCTGACAGAGTTCCTCCGTCCTTAAACATAATAAAAACATCAAATATTTACTGAACACGAGGATGCATGAGACAGTATTTTAAAGTCTTCATAATACCCTATGGCAACCCTGTCTGGGAAGTGTGATTATTTTCACTTACAGTCTTAGAGATTGATTTGCCCAAGGTTACAGAGCTAGTAAATGCACCTTTATTTCAACTAAAGTCTATCTGACTCCACAGTCAGTGCTCCTTGCTCGCTCAACATCATAACAATGGGTTTTAATGAACAAAAAAGAAAGGTATATTTTAGTGAAAGTGCGAATAAGGACATGTGCACAAAAAATTGTTTCTTTCATTTTTTGGAATCTTGCATGCATATCTAGGCATTTTATAACAGCAAGAAAGAGAGTTTTTGTGGGTTGGCCATAATGTTTAGAATATTTACAGAACATCAGAAGAAACTGGGTGGTATTTACATAAACTCCAGATTTGAAAAGAAAAGGCCCTACTGAAGAATCCCAACTCTAGACCAAAAAAAAAAAAAGTATTCAGTGGAGTTGCTGGGACAGCAGCACTGTTTGGGGACTGACAGCAACCAGTAACCAAACAAGCTGCTAGTAGAGTGACTGGCACCATGCTTTGGGCATGCATAGTTGGCACTTAAAGTCTGTCGATTTGTTGAGGAGCAACCACAGATCAACAGACAAATTACTAGAACAAGAAACACACTGAAACATGAACTTCATGATGCAGCAAAGTCCATAAAATCCTAGGGAATTAGAAGCAATAAGACCAATCCGTGTGCAGCAATTGGAACCAAGATGGCACCACTATGGGGCAAAGGCTTTCATTAAATTCACATAAAAGAGGCTGACCCTCAAACAGGACAGATATCTGGGAACAGAATGATAAAAAGGGGCTAGGGAGGAAGGATTTTAGGTCAGTGAAAATACCTTGTATGGTGCTATAATGGTGGATGCATTATCATTATACTTTTGTCCAAACCCATAGAATGAACAACACCAAGAATGAATCCTAATGTCAGCTGAGGCGTTTGGGTGGTAATGATGCGTCAATGTCAATGTAGGTTCATCAGTTGCAACAAATGTACCCTTCTGGTGGGGGATAATGATAATGGGGAGGCTATGCATGTGTGAGGCCAGGGGGTATACGGGAAATCGCTGTAACTTCAGCTCAATTTTGCTGTAAACCTAAAACCGTCCTTAAAAACAAGTGTAAGAAAAGCAGCAGCAGCAGCAGCAGCAGCTGGTCTACTAACTATTGTAGAAGGCCGCCCTGCACTCACTGTACAGTGTAAATCCTGCCTGTCCCGCGCTATACATGCTAATATGTAAACTCCAGAGAACCATAAGTCCTTTTTTTCAACTACTGTCCCCCAGTGCTTCGAAGCCTGGCACATCCTAGGTGCTCAACAAATAGTTGATGAATGCATGCTTGTCTGAATACATACACTGATTTAAGGATGGATAAATTGCAGCATCTGGAAGGTGTGGAAACGCCTGTTCGCCTTCCCCCTCCTCCGTGCCTTCTCTTGTGCTCTTGTCCAGCTCCAACAGTTAACCAATATTTACTGAGCATCTACTATGTGCCAGGAATACTATAGGGATGCCATGATAATTATTAAGGGACAGAGTCCCGGAACTCAACAGAAGCGCAAATTCGCTCTGATTTCTGAGGACCATCTGCCTCCTGCTCCCGAGAATCCTGGTCAGACCCTGCCCCCCGGACTGGGAAGGGGACTCTGAGGATCGTGGCGTTGGAGCACACCGAGACTGGAACCCAAGAAACTGCGGCATCAGAGCCAGAACCCGGATCTCTACCCGGACCCCTGTACCCTTCCTGCGATCGTCTCCAACAGGCCCTCAAGCGCCTCTCCAAAGACGCGGACCCGCCCCCCACCGGCTTCCATCCCCATCCACAGCCCGCGCCCTCCCGCCGCGGCCTTTACCCGTCCCGAGTGGCCGGCGATGGCTTGCGGTGCCATATCTTGCCGCTCTCCTTGTTGCCCAAGTCTGTGCTCTGCATGTCGAAGCCCACTCGCAGCGGCCACCCGCCTGCTGACAACCGTCCCAGCGACTTCCGGGCAGGCCCACGCTCCCGGCCCCGGGAAATTTGAGCGCCAGCCGCCACGGCTTGGATCCCCGCCGATCATACCAAACCCAAGCACCACGCCCACCTTGTATTTACAACCAATCGGAAAGCGGTTTCCCTGCCAACTCAGCTCAGCAACCCCTCCCGCTTTGGACGATGGAATCGGCCAACGACCTTAGACTCCGCCCCCTTTCGAGGTCCGGTCCCTGGGACCCAAAGCCTTCTGGGAATCGTAGTTTTCTGCCGGTGGAACGTGGGTTCGAGGAGTAGGCTTGGAAATTCTGCATTCCGGGGCCCTCGCGGGGTTTTAGGCTCCCATTGGAGGCAATAAAAGTAGCATTCTCCTGTGGTCCCTGCATTTTGTTTTA
>NW_017732213.1:83144-84877 GCF_001890085.2 Hipposideros armiger
TAGATAGATAGATAGATAGATATAAATAACTTTATCATTACAATTTCCCTATTGTGGGCAGTTGGTTTTTTAAAAATTATTTGCCAACTTTATGCCAGAGAAATTAATATCTAAGTGTACTATTGAAGGCACCGGTATAAGCCAGCTCAGGAAGCTTCAACTGGGAAGTTTCAACCTTCCAAATTATGCTCTGCAGATAGTGGTTTTATTCCAAAGGCCTTTCTGACAAGAGGGCTGTGGAGTCAGAGGATGCTGGGAATATCTCCCACAGGACTGAATAATTAGCCTTGATGACAGGCTCCTAATATTATATGTGGGCTGAGAAGACAGGCTATCAATCAAGCATGACAGGATGCTGGTAAACCACGAGTAAACGACTCTAATCACTGTCAGGGAGGAAGGTGATTGAGCTGAGCGTTTACTGTCCATTAAAGTATTCCAGGGCAGTACGGCATCCGTCCTCCAGTGCCCACTCTGGGCAGCGTGTGGAGAGAAGCCAGTGTTGAGGATGACCAGCAGGAAACCAGCACCTAACCGACCCCTACTCCGTCAAATGTCATCACATCTCAATGGGCTCTTCAGTCCATCCTGATTTCTATGTGGCCTTACCCAGCAGTAAAAACTATTTTCCCCAAGCATTTTAAAAAAGATTATTTTCAAGAGTAGTTTTAGGTTCACAGAAACATTAAGAGGAAGGTACAGAGATTTCCCATGACCTCCTGTCTTCCCCATTACCAACATCCCCTTCCAGAGTGGGACCTCTACAGCAATTGATGAACCTACACTGATTGACACATTAGAATCACCCCAAACCCACAGTTTACATTAGGGTTCACTCTATGTTTACATCTAGGGTTCACTCATAGGTGTTGTACATTCTATGGTTTGGACAATGTATCATGACATATACCCATCCTTACAGTATCATACGGAGTATTTTCACTGCCCTAAAAACTCTTCCCCCTCTGCCCTCTGTTTCCCAACTATTTTTGTTGTTTTCATTATAGAGATGGTTCACTGAAAGCAACTTTCCATATGAGGAGAGAGGAAGATAAGACAGTGTATGTACAATGAATGGTCTATTTCACCTACAGACCTGAGCAGAGTGTGTCTTTGTTAGCGAAGGAGAGCCCTGGAAGATGCTTCTATCTGCTTAACCCTTCAGAGGATTCTATGGAAGAAAGTAGGTGTGAACGTGTGCGGGCTGAGGTAGGTGAGGGGACCACGACTGACGGGGCACCTGTACCAAGTATGCGTTAGCTGCCTTTCACTTTGTTATATTACAGTTTGTTCTTTGGTCGTGCCTTCTTTTATTTTTAAACCGTTACAACTCCTATTTGAACTTTGCATGAAATGAAAACCTCTAACTCATGAGCACTGTGAACACAGAGTCCCAATTTCAAATATTCTGCCTTGTTCTCCCCATAAGTACATTGTACTTATTAGATCGTGTACCCTAATAGTCTGGAAAATAGAGACGGTATACCTAAAGACAGGGGGCTGAATGCCTGAGCTCATTGGCTCCACTGCTTACTAGTATTAAAACCTTGGGCAAAGTGTTTAACCTCTCTGTGCCTTGCTTTCTTCATCTGTAAAATCAGGATTATAACAGTCCTGACCTCACAGACTTGTGAAGAGTTTAGAATAACGCCTGGCACATAGAAGTCCTCAATGACTGCTAGGTATTGCAATTGCTTTTTAACCTTTTAAACCGCAATTACTTTTGCACCAAC
>NW_017732213.1:87203-89590 GCF_001890085.2 Hipposideros armiger
GATTCATAACAGCAGCAAAATTACAGTTATAGAGTAGCAACGAAAATAATTTTATGGTTGGGGGTCGCCACAACATGAGGAACTGTATTAAGGGTTCGCGGCATTAGGAAGGTTGAGAACCGCTGATTTAGAAGGAAGGCATTTCAGATCCTTGCAGGCTTATTTTGAATGAACACCATTTGCTATTGTTCTGATTATGAATATAAACTATGAGTTGAGGACTATAAATGATGAATAGCAATAATTATTGCTTGGAAATAATAACAGTAGTTATTTTGTTGACTTTGGTTTGCAGAATTGTTCAGAGAAGTTTGATACGAAAGGGATTACTATTTTCTTTCAAATACTTTCTAAGTGAACTCTGGTCCAGCCAACCTGGTTTCCTTATCTATGAAACACTGAGTGCCTCCTATGTGCTGATCCTTTGTGTTGGTTACTAGAATAAAACTAGTCCCTGTGGGATGCTTTGGAGTTTTTAAAGAGCCTTTACATTTGTCACAGAGGAGCAGCAGAGTGGTTCAAAGATGGAGTCAAGTCAGACAGACCTGGATTTGAAACAACACATAGTTATGTGACCTTGGATAAGTTAGTTAATCTGTTTCTCTGTTTCCATAAAAATAGTACCTACCAATGAGGATGTTAGTGTGAATGTTAAATGAGAGGATGCATGAAAAACACATGCACAGAGCTTGGTAAACAGCAGGCTCTTGATTCAAACTAACAAACAACAACCTCGACGTAGGGGGCAGGTAATGCTATTTTCCCACTGAGATGAGTCAGCTTAGAGGTTAATGACTTGCCCGTGGTTATACAATCAGCAAAGGACAGAGGCAGGACTGAAACCCAGACTGATTCCTTTATAGCATGTAGAAAGGTGACTTTACCTAACACACACACACACACACACACACACACACACACACACACACACACACANAACATTTGAACATCCTTTCTGTTTGGAAAAAAAATCCCAAGATATTTGGAAGGCAAAGGAGGGCAGCTATACTATTTCTCAATTCCTTGGCAACCAGCTCTATAATGTCCTCCAAAATCTATGTCAGTCAAGGGATTAGCAAGCAAATTAAACTAGCACAATAACTGAAAACAACTGAAAATGCAGTTCATATGTTTACTGCAACCTCTCAAAGAGCACTAAGTAGAAAGTAATGAGTAACCTTTAACAAACTTCTTAAAATACCTTTTCCCACCTCATTCAGTCAGGTTAGATGAAGTTATGCCACAATAATAACTCCGAAATCTCAATGGCTTAAGAAACTCCTTATGGCTGGGTGTTGAGCTCATTTTAGTCTCTAGGGGGCCCAGACTGATGCCACCATTTCTAAACTTTTTGGTTTCTGTGTCAGGGGAAAAGAGAGTTCTAGAAGTTCTCACACTGACAATTAAATGCTCCCGCCCAGAAACGTCATTATTACTTTTATTCCCAACTCACTACCAGAACTACGGCCCCCTCCAACACAAAGGGCCAGGAAGTGCAATCCTACAAGGTAGCTACAGCTGCAATAATGCTGTGAAAAAGCAACCACCAAACCTCTGTGACACTCAGCAATAAGCATTCATTGCTCAGGTATCTGTGATCAGCCAGGCAGCTCTGCTGATCTTGGCTGGACTCACTCATGTGTCTGGCGGTCAGCTGGCCGTCAGCGTATAGACGGGTCTTATCAGGGCAACTGGGGCAACTCGGCTATGTTCCAAGTGTCTTTCGTCCTCCTTGGGACTACCCAAGGCATGTTCTCATAGAAACAGCCATGGTGCAAGTGAGCAAGTGGCCATCCAATGTCCCTGGGCTCCAAGTTGGCACACCATCGCTGTCACCTCTTCCTGTCAGCCAAAGCAAATTACATGGCTGAGCCCAGGGGCAGAGAATTATACTCTTCTCCTAGTGGGAGAGCATTCAAAACTTCCATGGAAGGCATGGACCCAGGGGTTGAGTGGAGAATGGGGACCAATTATGCAATATACAACATCTAAAGTGTGTTTGGAAGGGAAGAAAATCTAAAATACCTGCCGAACAGCAAAATACTAGGTGACATTTGATCAAGGCCTGGAAGGGCGAGTTGAAGGCTTTCTATACACAAGAAAGAATGAGTTTTGGGGTGGCCGGATAGCTCA
This sequence comes from Hipposideros armiger, assembly GCF_001890085.2. Lineage (NCBI taxonomy): Eukaryota > Metazoa > Chordata > Mammalia > Chiroptera > Hipposideridae > Hipposideros > Hipposideros armiger. The sequence continues at coordinate 89,337 of NW_017732213.1, forward strand.
GTTGGTTAAGAGCGTGGGCTCTGAACAACAAGGCTGCCAGTTCGATTTCCACATGAGCCAGTGCCCTCTACAGCTGAAAAAAAGAGAAAGAATGACTTTTGGAGGCTGTTTGTTATTGCTGCATAAAGTAGCCCATCCTGACTAATAGAGTAATTGTATCTCCATTTTACAAATGAGGAAACTAAGGGTTGGAGTGGTTATTTCACTTGTGTGAGGTATACAGCTATCAAGCCAAGATTTAAATGTAGACCTAC
>NW_017732213.1:95925-96979 GCF_001890085.2 Hipposideros armiger
TTTGCAATGTACTTTGGATTTCTTGAAGAAAGATGCCACTTACATGGCAGGCACCCCACTAGGATGTGTTCCTGTATGACTGTTGAGACAGAATGATATTTCAGTCATCAGCCTCCTGTCAGCATCACTGAGCAGCACAGTGCTAATCTCAGTACTAGGCAAAACTGTGCCCTTAATTGTTGGCCTCCCTCCAATTTTTTAAAGTCCTTTTTTTTCCTTTTTTTAGAGAAACAATAGGAAATATATTTCAATTACAGCAGGAGAGACATAATTAAAGCCACCTTTTCTATTTGTCAGGCTTTCTAATGTTTTTGACATTGAACCTGCTCCTTTCTGAACAAACCTTTCTACAGATTTTAAAAATCAATTTTCAAACACATAATACATACAGTTAGGACAAAATTTAAAAGGATATGCAATAGAATGTCTCCTTACTCTTGTCTTCCCAGCCTGAGTTTCCCTTCCCAGAGGTAACCACTGTTTCAAACAAATACTGTATGTATATTCGTGTGTATGCCTTCTGTGCAATACAACTGTGTAATGGCATAGTACACACATTGTACTATACCTCCTCTACTCTTACTGCTCTATGTTATTATTAGAGATAATTCCATTTTGGGGTACAAAAAGTTATTTTTTTTCTAATAAAATTTGCATAGTATTTGAGTGTATGGATAAACCGTAGTTTATAATCAGTATAGTAACAGATATTCAGCTATTTCCAATCTTTTATTCCAAAAAAATGCAGCAATGACTGTCCCTGCACATTGAAAAAAAGTTGGATAAGAAAAGTTGAAATGGTGCCATTTGCGACAACATGAATGGATCCTGAGATTATTACACTAAGTGAAATACGATAAGTCACACAAAAAAAGTCGAGAACCATATGATTTCACTGATGTGTGGGATATAAAACTGAAAGCAACAAAGGAACAAGATAAACAAAGAAACAAAAACTCATAGACACAGACAATATTTTACTGGTTACCAGAGGGTAAGGGAGGAAGACGGCGGTAGATGAAGGTAAACAGGGTCATATATATGGTGATGGAAG
>NW_017732213.1:98025-151965 GCF_001890085.2 Hipposideros armiger
ACATCTGTCGAATGAATGAACGAACAAGGAACTATGGTCTTTATTTTACTCCTTCCCCCTTAAACACCCTCCAAGTGGAACCACCTGAATGCGTGAACTAGGCGGAAGGCGTTCAACCTCGCCATTGGCTGGAGTATTACCGTTGCTCCTGGCAACCACTGTTTCCCACCAGTCGTGTCGCCACCCCGCCTGGCCCCGCCCCCCATCGCCACGCCCCCAGACCGCCGACCAGCGACCCATTGGGAAAAAAACGATGCTTGCCCTTTAAGCGGCGGGACTTCTGGTCAACGTCGTTCGTCAACGCCGGAAGGGGAAGTTTCGCCTCCAAACGCACCCTCGCTTGTCCGAATTCGGTGGCGCCACGTCCGCCCGTCTCCGCCTTCTGCACCGCGACTTGAGTGGCTTCCGCCTCGACACCTGCCACTTGCAGAACCGGCCACGTCGTGAGGGGCCCGGGACGGGGAGTCGGGCGGCAGTGTGCATCCTGGCCACCTAAGAGTCGAAGATGTCGGACATCGGGGACTGGTTCAGGAGCATCCCGAGCATCACGCGCTATTGGTTCGCAGCCGCCGTCGCGGTGCCCTTGGTGGGCAAACTCGGTCTCATCAGCCCGGCCTACTTCTTCCTCTGGCCCGAAGCTTTCCTCTACCGCTTCCAGGTACTGACCGGCGACGGGGGGAGTGGAGACTACAGGTCCCAGGCGGGTCCCTGGCTGCGTAGCGTAGGCCAGCACGTTGAGGACACGCGGTGCCTCTTGGGATTTGTAGTGCGACCGCTCCAGCGGTTTAGGGCGGGGTCCGGTGGTCGGGGGGCGGGGTGGCCGCCAAAGGGTTTGGAACAAGGGCCTGCATAGCTGGAGGGGTGGAGACGTGGGTTTGGCCTGGTGGGAAGGGACTGATTGCGTCCTTCTATTAAGATTGTGCTCCCCGTTCTCTGCATTCAGAGAAGAAGGCAGTGGGAAACGAAGTCTGTGACAGTTGTCAATGTATTCTACACCAGTGCTTAGCAGCCTGGGTTTACTTGGTGTAGGCGCCATGTGGGTGACATAAGGCTGTCAACTTCCCCAACCGCCCAGCTGAGTTCCTTTTAGGTTAATGGAGTTTTTTTGTTTGTTTGTTTTTCCCCATGTTGGAGTGATTTGAGGCCAGAGGTGCGAAGAGTGAGTTTGTTTATCTGCATTTCCCCCAGGCCCTGACTTAGTATCTGGCATGTAGTGTTTAAATATACGGAGGAATCAGTAAAGAGTTAATTGCTCCAGAAATAGAAGGCCTTGTTATTTTTTTAAGCATGAAAGAAACAGTCCAGAGTTAACATTCCTGGCAAGAGAATATTAGTTTCCTGGAGGTTGTCTTTATTCACTGGATTCTATGATTTAAATCTTTAATCAGTGGCAGGTCAGATACCAAGAGCTGACATTATTTTCAACACATAACTTGGCCTGTGGATAATACTCTCTTGTTGTCCTCTTCACTGGCTATTTCTTAGTCTCTTTTGCTGGTGCTTCGTCTTCTGACCTTCAGATGTTGTGATGTGCTCCAAGGATCAGTTATGGGACCTCTTCTTTACACTCTCCCCAGCTGTAAGGTGATCTTGTTTAGCTTCATGGTTTTAAATACTGTCCATAAACTGAAGACTCCCAAATACAAATATATGTATTTTTAGTCCAAATTTATCTCCTGATTTCCAGCCATCTACTTGAAATCACCACCTGGGTGACTGATAGGCATCTCAAACTTAACACATCTCACACTGAATACCCTTGTCCCCATTGCACCAGAAGTAAATAGAAACTCCATGATTTACCGGAGCGCAAACTCACAGACATGGAGTCATCCTTGACTTCCCTTTCTCACACCCCACAATCTAGCAGTAAATTCTGGGTACTTTAGACATCTGCCCCGGATGCAGTCACTTTTCATTCTCCATTGCTAGCTATTATCATTCCAGCCTGTTCCTTTCAATCTTTTCTCTAGACAGCTGGAGTGATCCTTTTAAAATATAAATCAAGCCTCCTGTCAGTCCTCTGCCAAGAACCTTCCAATGTCTTCTCAGCTCCTTGAGCAAAATCCAAGTCCTTTCAGTGGCCTGCAGGGCCCTCGGCTTCCTCTCTGACCTCATCTCCTACTACTCTCCATCGTGCACATTAGGCTACAGTGGAACCCTTGCTGCTCCTCCGGCCTCTAACTTGGTTTCTCGCCAGGGCTGTTTGCACGTATTTCTCTGCTTGAGGGAGATAACCATGGCTTACCTCCTTACCGCCTTCAAGGCTTTTCCCAAACACCATCTTATTGGCAAGGTCTTATCTGATTGCCCTACATAAAATAGTACCCCTCCTTTACTTTGTCTATCCTTACCCTTAGTATTTTTTGCTCTATATCACCCCTTGGTATTAGTCCATTTCCCTTTAGAAAATAAGACTCCATGAGAGCCAGATCTTTTCTTGCTGACCACTATCTTTGTTACCTAGAGTAGTGCCTGGCACACAGCAGGTACTTACATGTTGGTTGAATGCATGGAAATAATTGGGCACTTGTTAGTGCTGGGCACTGGAGGTACAATAGTGAGTAAGACAGAAAAGGGCCCATCTCCCCATGAAGGAAGTAAAAGAGAGGCATGTGATGGAGAGTGACTTAAGGGGTCACTTGATCATTTGATAGAGTGTTCCAGAAAAGTCTCAAAGAAGATAACCTGAACTGAAAACTGAATATTGAGGAGCCATCTTTGGGAAGATCCGGCTCTAGGAACAATTTCCAGGAAGAAGGAATAGTAAGCTTAGAAGCAGGTGCTAGACACAGAAAGAAGACTGGATAGTGAGTACAGAGTCAGCTGTAGGGGTGAGGATTGGCGATGAGGACAGGGAGATAGCCGGGGCGAGTGCAGCAAAGCGAGGAGGCAGAGGTAGGCTGGGGCTGGATCATATAAGGCCTTGTGGTTTGGACTTTATTTCAAGGACACCAGGAAGGCTTTGGAGCCTTCCATCAAAGGACTGAGAAGGTTGCCTTGACTAACCTGTGGGATGGACTTGGGATGTGGGAGAGGGAAGACTCCAAGTAGGAAGTAAGAGAGATGGTGTTTTGGACCAAGATGGCTGTAAACATAGAAGTGGATAGACTTGGGAGCGGGAGCAGACACGGTTGCAGCTGAATGGATATGAAGGGTGAATTGGGAAAGGACGCAGGACTCAAAGACGGCGCGGTTTTCGCAGTGGGTGATTGAGTCCTGTACTGAGATCGGAAACATTTAGGGAGGCTTAGGTTTGGAGAACATAACATAAAGAGTTATGTCTTGGCCGTGCTAAGTCTAGAGATGCTTTTTAGGCATCCAAGTGGAGAAGTTAACTATTGGCTTCACTTAAGAAGTTCAGCAGTTGGTTATTTGAATACGATATGGGCCTGCAGCCAGAATTTCATGCTGTTCTCTACTTATTTACTCTGGTAAATACTTGCTGACTCAGTGAATATTGGGTAGTTTGTGCCTGGTGACATGTTGAGTGATGTGCGTGCGTGAGGAGCAATACTTGTAAATCATTGTGAGATGGACCTGGTCCCAGCTGGCTGTTGGACCCTCCTTGCAAAATCCTGCTCGCTTGTCTAGTCAGATGGGTAAAATAAGAAAGCTTTTCTAACAGACCACTGGTACATAATGTTAAAAGAGCCATCATTCATGTCACACCTTCTGTGATGTTTCCCCTCTTCCTAGCGTTGTTTCTTGGGGGCTTGTAATCCCGAAACTGGGGAGAAGCTGCTGGCAGGAGGCAGGACAGTGTACTGACTGCCCAGATGTGAAAGGACCAATATTTATAGCTTCTTTTTGCTGCTGTGACTCCTACCCCTTTCCGACAAGTTGAGTTTACACTTGCAAATAAGTTCCTGCAGGTGGAGGAAGCGGTTGAAGGAAAAACTTGCATCTGAGAGGCTAATGTGTGAGCACAAACAGCTTGTGGTGTGCTCTCTGCTAAGGCTCATCTTTTCCTTAGAAGCGGGATCATTAACAGCTTAAAAAAAAAAAAAAGATGGGGATGATTGATTTAGAATGGTAGATTCCTGTTGAGAGCTACAAAGGTTACTTTCCCTCCTTATTGATAAGTTTCCTCTGAGTAGCTTGCTGGTTTGAACTCCAAAGTTTAAAATGTTATTTCCTTAGTTTGGATAGGTAGAAACACAGAGGTGTGTGTTAAGACTCACTCTGCTGTTGTCCACAGTTTCTAGGCCCTCACACTTAACACCAATCAATCAAATAGATCACAATGATGAAATGCCTTCATTATTGGTCCCTGATTAACTAGAAGAGAGGTTATTTCCTGCTCGTCTGGTGGTTTCTGATGTTATAGCTCCCAGGGCTTCCTCCACAGCGATATTTCATTTCTTTGGACAAAATAACATCACCTCCTTACATCTGTATTTTGCTTCTCCATATTTTATCTCATTCAGTTCCCACAGTCACCCCAGTTTAAGTGTTACCCCAGTTTATAGACAGCTGCAGTTTCAGTTTACATTTCGGTGAGTTGAAGATAGTTCTGAGCTCTTGTCGAATTTCATTGCATAATATCCACCAAAACACATTCGAGTAGTTAAGTGTTTAACAAAACATTTTTGAGGGTGACGTCTTCCCAGTCAGTCATAGCAAATTATTTTTTCTTGTCCTGTTAAAGTAGTCAGGATTTCAAGTAGTTGAGTCGTTGTCTGCAGGCCTGGCTCAGCACCTTACTAGTTGTATGCCTGTAGGCAAGTTATTTATCCTTTCTGAGCCTCAATTTCTTAATTACTGAATGTATGTATATAACCAGCACCTAGATCAAGCAACAGAAAATTACCAAAAAATGGTGATAATTTAATGCCATATTAACTCTGCCCTGAGTTAACTCTGTTCTGACTCCATTGATTATAAAATGTTCCATCAATTTAATACAACTTTTTGTAGGGGGAGGAGAGTAGGATTACATTAAATGAATATATTGATAGTAAGACACATCTTAATTTCAGAAACACAAAAACGAGTATCTTCAAATCGAGGAAATATTATTTACTTCCTGCCTCTATTATATAAAATACATAGAAAAATGTTTATAAAGTGTCCAGTAAATAGTCTGGTAAAACGAATCTATTTAAAAATAGTGCCATTTTTATTTATTAGCCAATAATAATTCCTGTCATTACTGCCTTCTCTCTGTGGGCAGGAAGATTCTAATTTTAATTTATAATTGAAATTGAAATACAAATGCTGGATTATTGTCCTATATTTTGTCCCTTTAAAAGCATCCTGACTTGAAATGGGAAGATATGAACTCTCAATTTCTCTAATTTGTTTTAAGAGTAATAAGAAATGTCACCAACCAAACCTGTGATTGGGTCTGGTGCTTATATTTGCCAAGCTTTTGCTTATGTTACCACGTTTAACCCATGATAGCAACCCTAGCAGATTGATTTAAGAGTTTATTGAGGAAGAGAGACAAGCACACACAAAGCCGGAAGGGGAGTGAACTTGGTCTGTAAGCTGAGTGTGCATAGAAGTAACCTCAAGGTTTGGATTAGAATTTGAGCAGCAAGTGCTTTTAAAATCTTTCCTTAGTAGTCCTGTCAACACTCTTACACTGTGATCCATAGATAAGGTTGCCCAATGGACCATAGCTTTGTTGAACTTGTTGAGTTACAGAATACAAACAGAAAAGTGGATGTGTTATATATTTATAGCTTGTTGAATTTTCCAAAACTGACCAATAAACAGAATATTACCAGCACCCCCATATGTTCCTGCTGCCTCCTCCAAGGGTAACTACTGTCTTGACTTTTAATATCATAGATTGTTCTTGCCAATTTTTTTTACAGTCTGTAAATGAAATCATACAGTATATATTCTTTTGTGTCTAGCTTCTTTTTTTTCTTTTCCAAACTTCTACCTTTTAAATAAATATCCATCCATCCATCCATCCACTGGCTATGATTTCCGGTACAAGGTTTAGTAGAAGGAATGGCAGCAAACTTTCTTGTTCTATTTCCATCTTCAGGATTTGAAATCTGCCCCTACCTCCTTTTTTTCTGTTACTTACTTATTTGCTTGTTTGTTTTATTGAGGTAACATTGGTTTATAACATAAGTTTCAGGTATGCAACATTATAATATGACATCTGTGTCTACTACAGTATTTAGCTGCTTTTTAACAGTACGTTTGAGAATCACCGGTGTTGTTGCATGTGGCCATAGGTTGCTTATCCCCATATTGTTCCTTTGTGTGAATAGACCATTTATTTACCCATTCTACTTGTAATGGACCTTTGGGAAAATTTTTAGCTGTGGCTAGAATGAACAGTGCTGCTGGGGACATTCTGTACATGCCTTGGTGAACATAGGTATGCATTTCTGTTGCGTATATACCTAGGAGTAGAATTAATGGCTTATAATAGCTCTTTTAAAGTCCTCAATTAGGTTGAACGCCTTTCATTTGTTTTTCTTGCCTGCCTCGTGTGTCCAAAACAAAAGGGGGTGAGGGGACACAGTTTCTGACATCAGCATGTGGCACACAGGTGCTCTTCTTTCTTAATTGCCTGGTGACTCATGTAGACTTTAAGTCCAGATCAAATAATCTGTATTGTTTCCAAAAAATTTTTGGTTTTGGTAGTTAAAAAACCCCACTCTACATTCTGGATGGCATTTGTAGTTATCTCGGTAGCAGATTGTTTGGGAGATTTTAGTTCAAGGCTGGCTGAACGAAACATTCTTTCAACAGAAGTTGTTGGACTAATAACTAAAGAACAATGTCTTATGTTTTTTGAAGGTCTTAATATGGCAGTGAGCATGTGGGCTTCTTGCCCTTGTTAAGTGAGGGACTCTGGGGGGATTGCCTCAAGTCTAATGAGAGAGCAGTTTTCCTCATGAGAAAGCTGGGGTGACTATGGTTCTGGCCTTGCTGCGGGGTTAAAATGAGATGCTTTCCTCCGAATCTTCTGGGACACAAGCCATGCAGTCCTGGGATCCATGAAGGCTTTCCAGGGTTGAAAACATGCACGCACCACTCCCAGCCCTGAAAATAAAGCCTTTTTTTTAATCCTAACTATTCACATATCCAGTAGAGGAAAGGAGGGGATTTAGTTGGGTACCTTCCATGGGGATTTCAGAAATACTCTATAACATTGTGTCCTTCTGAAGAGACAGCTATCTCCTGGTGTTTTCAAATCATTTTAAAGTAATACAAAAATAATAAGAGTCTTAGATCAATGAAAGCAAGCGTATCTCAAGGGTAGGCTTAATGAACGGGGGAAAAGAAGTGAGGTATTTTGACAGACACTGATTTCCAAAGAACAGGTGCACACAGTGGCTAAAAATAGTGTCGTGTTGTCAGTGTTAGTGAAAAAATGTAATCAGAAAAAAACCCCGAGGTTTCTTTTCTAAAATCAGGCCTTGAGTAACTTTACAGTAATACGGGGGTAGTTTAAAACGTGCATTTGTAAAAACCAGGTCAGCGTGCATCACCTGAAAGATCGTAACAGTCATACACCCACACATTTTTTTTTTAAATTTTTTTTTTTTTACAAAGCCCTTTTTAATCTACTTTCTTAATTCCAGCCTTTCACAAAATCTGTGAGACAAGGAAGGCGGAAGTCATAGGACAAATGGCGTTGGGTAGGTGAAGACACAACCTCAAAGGGCCAGACTCTTCCAAGGCCTCATGGCTACTCAAGAGCCAAGGCCGGGGTTTGCTGGCTGCCGGTGTTTGCTCCCAGTGCTTTTTGTAAGCAGGAGGAATCAGGATTATATGAAGATAATAAGTATAAGCAGTACTGAACATTTTTACTGATTGTAATTATACTTCATAATAATGATGTCACTTGTGAGACGCATTGTAAACAAAAGGTTTAGCATCATAAAGTCTGGGAGTCAGGCTGTCTGACAGATTTCTAGCTCTACCACTGACTAGCGATGACTTACCTTTTCTCATCCAGTTTCCTCATCTGTAAAACCCACCTCCTGAGTCAGGGCGTGGAAATGGACAGACTAGCACAGTATTTATTTTTTAAACCATTAGCCAAAGTAAGGCAAGTATTAGCATATCATTCCCCTTTTACAGATGGCAGTTGAGGCTCAGAAATGAGAATTTGTAATTTAAGACTTAATTCTAAGTCTCCTCAAGTCATCTCCAGTGCTCTTTCCATTAGACTAGACTGTTTTTATGATAAAATTGTGAGTGAGCCAAATGAGTTTTAATCAATGTTGTTTTACTGGTTTAATATACAGTCCTTGGAAAGTCCCATTTTGGGCATATAAAGTACGTTTTCCTCTGCAGGGAATTAAGCTCTGAGGGTTACACACCTGTATTAATTAGAGGAGGTAACCTGCCAGCCCTGTGTCTGGCCAGGCCTCACAATAATGTCCCCCATTGCAGCCACACCCAAGTTGTTAGCAGTATCGTCCATTCATTGTGCTCTTACAATTCTTTGGCACTTTGTTACTCATCTTTCCAAGACCAAACTTCCCCTCACTTGTGTCCACTCTTGCTTCTTTGGACAGCCGCCCCCACTATTGAGAACTCCTTGATGCAATGGCCGTCATTTGTTCTTGTGCAATAAGGCACAGAGCTCTCAGCCAAAAGCTGGCATTATCCAGGCGTTTCAAAAGTCTGGGGAGGCATCGTTCAACTGCTATTACTTAACATTGTTCTGGAGGTACTCGCCAGTGAATTAGACAAGAATGGAATAGATACACAATTTTATTTATAGATAGAGTTCATTACTTGGAAAGCCCAAGAAGCCCAAATATTACAAACAGTAAGATAGTTGAGATTTTGTGGTTGAGTGTTAAGAAGAGATAGAAAGCAGCAGCTCTATGGAAAGCTATAAATGCTAGGAAAGACTTCTTCCTGGCTGGGAATTGTATCAATATCACATTGATATAATAAAGATGTTTGTCTAGTTCATTTAGAAAAATAAAATATCAAGACCAGCCAAGAAAATTGTGACAATGTGGAAGAAAAATGGGAAGGGAACTATTTAATTATGTTGCTTTACCAGACATGAAAACATATTATAAAACTAGAAATAAAATGGCTTGGTATTGGGATAGGAATTCAGTTGTAAACAGAGTAGTCTAAAAGTAGACCTTCCTTAATATAATAGGGTGATAAAAAGTTTTTCAAATGAAGAAAAGATGGGTTACTCTGTAAATAGAATTGGGAAAACTGAGTGACCATCTAGCATAAGTTGGATCTCTTCCTCACTCTTTAGGTGGATGTCGAATGTGCTACAGTAAAACTGTGAGCACTTTTATCTTCTTGGAGTGAAGTTTCTTGTAAACCTGGTACATGGTGGGTACACTTGCCAACGTTAAACTGTTACATGTGGAAGTATGGCAAAAACACCATAAAAGCGTAAGTCTGATAATAGACCAGAAAATATTTGCAACAGTGAGAAAGGGAAATTTCCATAATATATGAAGAAATGCAAATCTAGCAGAAAAATGAAGAAAGGAAATGCTAAAGTTTTAAAAACATGATTGGTGAATATAAAATACACCGACGTGGTGGGGGTGTGGAGAGAAGCCACACATTAATCTACATTTTCGGAGGAAGTATAAATTGGTTAAACATTTTTGTAGGCATTTGGCAGAATCTACCAGAATTAAATGCAAATGTCTGATTTGGCAGATTGACCCGCAGGAATTTATCGTCTACCTACATGTACCAATAGGATTATTCAAGAGTATTCATCGTTGTATTGTAACAGTTTAAATGAAATTTAGATGTCCACATAAAAGGAATACTATGAAGGCAATAAAAATAGTTTTTCAAGGGAATAAAACAAGATACAGATCAGTACAATATAAGATAGGATGAAAAGGTATGAATAATAGTAACACAGACTATTATTTCTTGAAAGAAATATAAGAAACTGACCCGTTTTTGCTGGAAAGGGAACTGGGAGATTGAGGATCAGGCGAGAGACTTAACTTTTCACTGTGGAACTTTCTGTAATTTTTTTTGTGGGGAGGAGGGTTAGTATTGTAAAGTCATGTGTCCATATTGCCTAAATAGCACAGTAATTTGGATAAAAAGTTTCCTATTTTACTTCTACGTTTTGAATATGACATTTTTTGACAAGGTTTGTCATCCCAGTATTATTATTTTCCTAAATAGAGATAATTACTGTCCTGTTGGAAATTGCCTTTGTAATTCATTTTTGATGGGCTTATCTGAATGCCTGTTCCTAGTAAAGATTAACCATATACTTTCATGGTACTGATTTTTTTTAACTTGTTTAGAAATAGTTATTACTCATTTTATGATGTCACTTTAGTCCATTGATTTGTAAATTGATGTGATTGTAACTGATCCTAACTTTTCTTCAGTTGTTTTCTTGAATGATATTGGTGGTGTCCCTTTAGTAGTTCTTATTATTGAAGAGAATGTTTTGCAAGGGTTAATTTTGTTTAGTTAAAAGAAGAAAAATTTAACCAGGCATAGAGAAACTAACAGCTGTGTTTGTTTTGACCTGGGCAGATATGGAGGCCAGTCACTGCCACCTTCTATTTCCCTGTGGGTCCTGGAACTGGATTCCTTTATTTGGTCAATTTGTATTTCTTATATCAGTATTCTACACGACTCGAAACAGGTATGTTTTCCATAGTTGTTTTAAGTACAGTATATTGTTTCTGTCTAACTTACTAATCTATATGTTTCCTTGTTGGAGAAATTTTGAGGGCAGTGAGCATCTATAAAGAAATGGCTGGAGTGGCGCGATGGTTAAGAACTGGCTTGGGATGCCAGAGGGCCCCGGTTCGGATCCCATATGTGAGGGCCAGTGACACTGCCCTCCACAGCTAAGATGCTGAACAACAGCTCAACCTGGAGCTGGGCTGCTGTGAGTCGCTGGCGACGGCGTAGGCTGCAGCTCCTGCTGCAGTGGGTTGCCATGGGCTACCATGTGTAGCCAGCAGCCAGCGTGAGCGGTCAGCAGCCGCAGTGAGCGGCCGTCCAGAAGCAGGCAACAGATCTGCCTCGCCTGGGAAGAGTGCAGTGATGGTGCCAACTTGGGGCAGTGAAGCAATGTCCTCCACAACTAGACTAAAGAACCGCCTCCCCCCTCAATTCCCCAATAAAAAAAAAATCATCTTTAAAAAAAAAAATGGCATAATGGTAGTAGGTGCTCAGTAGGTAGTAACTGTGCCAGGACTGTACTAGGCACTTAAAATATTTGATTTTTAATCCTCACAACATCATCATAAGGTGTAAGTAGCAGTGTTCCCATTTTATAGGTAAAAAAATGGAACAAGACCGAGGTTTACACATCTTGCCCATGACCTTGGTGGCTGAGCTGTGTGCCTCTCACTTAATTTGACATCTCATTTTTTCTGTCGCACAGCAGTCCTTGCCCTTCAGTGAGCAATTGGGCTGAAATGTCTGTATCTCCTAGATTGGGGTTGAAAAACACTGCCTTATGTAATTAAAAGCCTAGCTTATTCCTTGTAATTGAAACACTCAACTTGAAAATACGTAGCCGGGGTGTAGTAACATGGTAGTTTATCAGATGTGACTACTTATACCATGTTATGGGTAGGCTTTTTTTTTTTTTTTTTGTAAGCCGAGCCATCCTGCTACCTGTTGGCAGCTCAGCAGCTGCTCAGCTCGGGCTGGGAATGGGTAGGCTTTTTAATAAAAATCTTTTCTTACAAGGTTTCTTACTGATTGTTATTTATTTCCTACAGTCCGTTACACTGAGAAGCAGTAAATTGATACTGCTGTGTCAAAATGTGAATATAATGATTTTGAAAAGGCTGGCTGACTCCAGAGACTTTGTAAACCTGCTGGCTGTTAGCTCAGGAGAGAGAATTCTGAGCCACCCTTAAATCTGTCAGTTGGAACACTGAATCAATCTCATAACTGCAGGAAAATAGAAGGATGGGCATTTATGTGTCAAATATAATTTCTCCTTAAATTGGCACTTGCTACTAGGTGCTTTTTAAAAAGAAAGAAATTATTATATTAATACAAAGTGTCAGGCCTAGACTTCTGTTCCTACTGGAAGGGTCCTAGCCCCTTTGCCTTAGTGAGGAAGAACAGGAGATTCAAGGCAGTAAACTTGGCTGGGGTGACACTGACAACAGGGCTGTCACCACCATATCAAGGGCTTGACCCTTAAATCCACCAGAAGATGTGACTTTCCTCCTCCCAGTTGGACTGATTATGATACTGACTTGCGTAGCATTCTACCCCTCTGATATAATTTAATTGAGGGTTAAGTTGTCAGAGTAATGGATACACACACATGCGCGCACAGTGGAAAGTTTGCGAACTTAATTGTCCGATCGTTATATCAGTAGTAAACTCGTGTGGGTGATCCGTAACCAGTTTTTAAAATTTTTATTATGGAAAATTTTCAAGCACAGAGGTAGAGAGTAAGGCTAATGAACCTTTTCCTCTTATTATTGAGATAAAATTCACATAACATAAAACCCACTGTTTTAACCATTTTAAAGCATGAAGTTCAGTGGTCTTCAGTATATTTGCCGTGTTATACAGCCATCACCACTATCTGATTCTGACATTTTCATCACCCCCGCAAAAGCCCAAAGCAGTCACTCTCCCTTTTTCCTCGCCGCCTCTCTCAGCCCCTGGCAACCACTAACCTGTTTTCTGAGTGTATGGATTTAACTGTATGAACATTTTATGAGTCCTTTTGTGACTGGCTTCTTTCATTTAACCTAATGTTTTCAAGGTTCATCCACACTGGAACATATATTAGTATGAACCTTTTAACCTTTACTCACCTTTACCAGTCTTATTTTATCTGTATCCATGCCTGTCCCTCCAGCCCTGATTATTTGAAGCAAAATTCCAGACACGATAGCATTTCATCCATAAATAGTTTAAATATTTACCTCTGAAATACAAAGACTTAAAAATAATCATAATACTGTTACTAAACCTGAATTACAATAATTCCATGACCACATCTTTATTTGAAAATTGTCTTCTCTTGGTTACTTACGTTTTTGAATCCAGTTACCTGTCCCTACTCCCTAGTCAGGCAATGTAACGCATTTGTAATACGTCAGTAACACTTAGGGTGCGTCTCTAAGACTATTCGGCATTGATTTCTTTCTAATTTGCTTTAATTCTTAGACGTCGCCCCTCACTCCCCACTATCCAATCCCAGAACAGTAGGAAATTTCAGAGCTGAGAGGCATTTTAAAAACAGTCTTATTGATATATAATTCACATACCATGCAATTCCCCCCATTTAAAGTGTACGATTCGCTGGGTAGTCATAGAGTTGTGCAGTCATGACTACAGTCAACTTTAGACTATTTCATCACGGCAGAAAGAAACCCTGTGCCCATTAGCAGCCGCTCCCACTTGTATTCAAGCCCATCTCACCCCCAGCCCTGAGGCAGCCACTTTCTGCCTCTCAGTTTGCCTGCTCTGGACCTGTCTTATAAAGGGCATCGCCCAACAGGTGGGCTTTGTGATCAGCTTCTTTTACTTAGCGTAGTGTTTTCAAGGCTCTTCCGTGTAACATATGTTAGTACGGATTCCTTTTTATTGTCAAATAAGGATCCATTGTATGGAATTATCATGCTTTGTTTTTCTGTTCATCAGTTGATGGACATTTGGCTTGTTTTCATTTTTTGGCTGTTACGCCATAGAGAGGAACTTTTGAGATCTTTCCATTTAAATAAGATTTCACCAATAAGGAAACAATGGTTTGGAGAGGTGATGACACCCCAAAGGTTACAAAGCTATTCTGTGTGAGATAATTTGACTGGAACCCAGGCTTGTTGATTCTCAGTCTTCTTTCCACCATAGTTTCAAGATAACATTTTTTTTTTAGATTCTTTTTTTTTTATTAGTTTTTTAGATTCTTTTTTTTTATTTTAGTACATATTATTATATGTACAAAACAATGTAATAGACATTTTCTCCCCTCCCCCAATCTATTGTTCAAGATAACATTTTGACAAAATGTTTACCACCTGCATATTTTCCTGCCTGGCTAAATTAAGTAGATAATAGCAGTGTTGGCTTATTTATAAGCTTTCTGATTTGAACCGGATGCCCACAATTTGAGACCAGTTAATTTGTAAATTCCTAGTTTGGAAGCTTGCCAAATAATAAAGCACTATAGTTGATGTGATTACAGTATTTTAAGTATTCAGTTGAAAGAATCCTTAGGAATCAGAAAGCCAAAAAACCACATCAAAAGAAGCAAAACTGTTATTAAAACTCAGAAACATTTGTTAGAATTTCAGCTTTGATTCATCATAGTGATCCCCTACCATTAAGCACCCTAACACTGTAGCTAAAGTGTGCCCTTGAGGTACCAGGGGAGAAGTAAAGGGACAAGCAGGGACTCTTGCTGGAAATCGATTCTGTTTTAGATAGATGTTTTTTCTGCCTTTCTGCCACTTGTTAAGATTTTTTTTTAATTGACTATATATCATGTCATTGTGATGGGGTGTGGCGGCGAGAGAAGGTAAGTGCTTGAGCAATGTAAGTGTGACCTTAACACTCATTTGTTTCTTTTCTCTGCCTCTCTTCTAGCCTTCCAACCACAGGCATGACGACTCACCCTTAGAAGGGAGAGCTGGGCCCGTGTTGATTTTTCTGCCCAGTAATAAGACGTAGCGTGGTATACGGTGTAGTGACGAGAGCACGAAACTAGTAATTAGATTTCACTGTGCTGCTAGCAAGCCATGTGACTTTGCTCATGTAACTATTTTCCATCTGTCAAAAGGGGGGTGTAGGTCTTTCCATGCTACCTCCCGATGTAGTATGAAGATCAAGAGCCAGAGGCTATGGAAAGGTTTGGCTGTCCCCCTGCCTGCCTGGCCACCCCACCCCGTCCATCAGAACTTACATTCTAGTGGAGGGAGAAGGGATTACCAAAGTAATCACAAATGTGTCCTCAGGCCGTGATGAGAGCCAAGAAGGAAGACCCACAGGCTCTCAGGGACTTCGGGGGTGGCACCTCAGTAGCTGTGGATCGAGGGTCCTCCCTTTGGGTCTTTTTTTAGCCCGTGGTCATCAGAGCATGTCACTTACTGCACTTCAGTTGGGAGAACACAGGTTAGCCTTACTAAGTGACTGAGTTCAGGACTTTACTGAGACGGGGTTTTAGATATTTTAAAAAATTTATTTGTATTTGAGAAAGAGTGACTTAAAAATATTCTCAGTTTGGCTTCTTCTATAAGTTTTGAAGTGTTTCTCTCCACAGCAGTGATTTATTTTGTTCGGAGGTTCTGAGCCCTGACGTCTGGCTTGTTTTTGTTTCTAGGAGCTTTTGATGGGAGGCCAGCAGACTATTTATTCATGCTCCTCTTTAACTGGATCTGCATCGTGGTATCCTTCAGTCTGTTTTTTTGGGCCCGAAATGAAACCAGCTTTTTTTCAGGTTTGGGAAAACAGGCAGTTCTCTGTACGACTCTCCAAATGACAGTATTTGCATCTTTGTTTACTACAGTTAATAAAAATAATTAAAGGCCTTTTTAAACGCTGTAGTAAATCATATAGAGCGATGCATTCTGTTGCCATCGCCTCTGGAGGCTCTTCCCACATTTGGTCGAGTTTTATTACTGTTCCCTCTTCTTGTTCCCAGTTCTCTGTGTTCTCACGTATGACAGCTTGTTGACTGCAGCACAGAGAGGTTTCCGGCCATAAGACGGTTTGGAAAGCTGTGGTCCTGATCAGAAAATGAACTTACAGCCAGCACCCTCTTCTGACTTCATTGCTGTCCTTGTCCTGGGGTCCTAAGTGGTAACTCAGTCCCTCTGTAAGTACCCGAATCTGGGAAAGGACACGGCGTGTCTCCGCTGTGTTTCAGCCCCAGTTGTCAGCTGCCTTCCAGCTGTGGACCTTTCCAGATGCTGAGAGCAGCCGAAGGGACTTGATGGCTCAAGCCCTGTGCTGAACTCGTGAGCTCAAACTTGCTTTGGGGCTCAGCTTCCATCCGCACTTGGCACAGAGCCAGAAAATGGGGCACTTTGGATGCCCTTTTCCCTCCTTGAAGGGAAGAAAAAAAAATTGTTTTGGATTTCAGCCACGCCGTGGAGCCCTAAGTGTTAGTAGAATCGTTATTTGTTGCAGAGGGCACAGGCATCTCCACCTGCTAACTGAAGGTGAGATGCTACAATGCAGCGGCAAGGCAAAAAGCGGACACCAGGTGCCACACTGAGCCGTCTGCCGGAGCTCTTCAGTTCCACCTTTCCCTGTCATCCTACAGCCTACTAGAATAGTCCTAGTGAAGATTATTAGATACCTTTGTGTTCTGGGATGTTGCGCACAACCCGAGCTATAGAAAAGTGTGTTCCTTCCAAAGACTGGGTGCAGAATGCTTTGTTTCTGTCTGATCTTTAACTTTGCAAACCAAGATTACTGGCTTAGCAATGGACATGCAGGTAAGTTGGAACTCTCCATGTGTCCTTCTATATAATGTACTACTAATGACCTTTGATGGTTTAAACTGTATTAACTGTGTGGTTAATTATGGGCTGTTTTGAAATTATAGCTGTTTTATTTTGAAGCTCTTACATGAGTTAGCTAAACCATTACACTTCCTTATCATGTTTGAACATTGAGAATGACGGTTATCCCGTATTTTCTACGCTTGTAGGTAGATACACGTTTTTAAAAAATTGCAAATATACTGTAACTAAAGCTTTATGCCTGCTTTTTTTCACATAACAGAGCTTAACCCTGATATTGCTGCATCCATCTGAAATAATGTAATTGCGTTATATTTTATTATAGGATTTTGTAGCATACATTATATGATAAAAGGATCAGTTTATAATTCTGATGAGTTGGGTCTCGGTTTTTGAATAGTGATGTGAGAATTTGTTTGGAGGGGAGAGGTTAAAAAAATGGTAGGTTCCCATTAGGCCTGTTTTAAGGGCCCCTGGAGCCTCGCCTTTACACATTGCGTCTTTTACAGCTGCTGATGATTCCTCTGATCATGTCAGTGCTTTATGTCTGGGCCCAGCTGAACAGAGACATGATTGTGTCATTTTGGTTTGGAACACGATTTAAGGTACTTTCACCTAGTTGGGAAATTTTCCTTTGCATCTGTCTTTGCAGGAATCCCTCTTCAGCCCAGAGGTGCATTTTCAGACTCGTCCAGAAGAGGTCGCTGCAAAGCAGTAGACCTTAGGCAAGCCCGTCTCCCATCCTAGGTCCCCGTGTTTCTCCAGCCGAGTTCTTACCTCCCTCCCACCCCCTGTGTTGCGCAGGCCCCTCCCTCAGGCCTGCGTCCCTGTCCCTGAGTGATCGCATGTGTGTGTGTGTGGTAGACAGAGGGAAGGAAAGATACTCACGTGGAACCCTCCCTTTTAAAATCTGTTCTTACTACTCCCTGTTACAGATTTTACATTTTAGCTGAATACATTGTTTTTCGTCCCCAAACATTCCCTTTTGTGCCTTCTAACAGTTTTCCACCTGTAACATCTTTTCTGTTTTCCTCCTCATGTGACTCCTACCCTTTCCTCGTTTGAGTTGAGACTGAACATATTTCTTGAGTCACTTGCTCAGAATTAGTCTCACCTTTGGGATTCGGCAATATTTTGTGTTCCCCGTATAGCACTTAATCACATTCTGCCTTCCACTTATTTATGTATAACTCTTTCTTTACTGGTTTATAAAGTTCCTTGCTTGCAACTCCCTTTTGCTCTTGGTATGATGTGTTGAATCTGGTAAGGGGCTCAAATGTTGAATTCATCTGGAGAACTGTCTTATTTGGGAGAGTATTAGGTTAAGACATCAATGTGCAAAGAGATAAACATTTAAATAATTTTGTGAAATATGTAAACAGAGAACCTAAAAATATGGGGTATTTTTAGTTCATTGGTAACAATTTGCTGGTTGGAGTCTTAATGTGATTCTAGGTGGATCATGTTTCTATTATCCGTAGGACAGTCATCCACTTTCTGAAGCTATTTGTTAATATTAATTCAGCGGGGCATGCATTGTATCTGAAAACTGGTCAAAGTACTCCATCTCTCCACTTATTAATATATGAATATATGTAATTTTAGATAGGGAGTTTTAAGTACAATAGGAATGATGCTAGATTGATCTGAGACTGTTTTGCAGTGACTTTCCAAGGGATTTCTATGAAGCCCTCGTCAGTCCGTCCGTACCCATTCAGCCCCATAGCAGCTGTATTCTCTTTAGGTGTGGGTATTCATGTTTGTGTCCTTCTTTCCCAGGCCTGTTATTTACCTTGGGTGATCCTTGGATTCAACTATATCATCGGAGGCTCGTAAGTGATAGTAGGTTTATTTAATTGGAAACGAATCCTTGGAAGACTCCCGTTCTTCTTTATCTGCCTTCTCTGATCTTTATGAAACTTTTAAAGAATCTCAACATGGATGCATTGGAACCTTTTACTTACCAAACAATTTTATTTTGATGTAATTGATTCGATTGTAGGAATTAAGCACATTTAGCATTGAATGATTTGCTTTTTTGTTAGCTCCTTCTTACAATATGCTTTCATATATGTGGTTTTGAGTAAATATTCATTTATGGATTCACTGTCCAGATTGAGCAAACAGAGATCTAATTTGTACCTGAGCTGACTCCTGTAAGAACTATGCATAAAGTTACTATGTTTTTTATTCTTAAGGCATTTTCAGAGTGCCTTGGAAACTGCTCACCAGTCACAGAAATGCAGATTCTCAGATGGGAAGTAGTTTTGTAAGTGGTTTGGTAGTACAGACGCTTTGGCCAAACAAGGCCAGACTTCTAGTTTGGAGTTAGAACTTAAGACTTATGAAAACCTTTAGAACATCCAGTCAGAATTTTAGGAGAAGAATTTTAGGATATCAACATGCAACTATTCTAAGAACTCCCATTTCTTATACTACAAAATATTTTTCATGTTTTAATAGATTTTTGTAGTACTAGATCTTAATATATCTGACATATTTGCCCTGTGTAGTCCAAACGTCTCCTGCATATTGATAGGGAGAAAGGAATGAATCAAGCAAACAGACTTTCTTTAGAGCCTAGCAAGGTCTGAGCTTGGTAAGACTGCCCTGCTACCCACAAGGGCAGATCTGGGAGCAGGGGCACTGTTGATTTTCCCTCCCAGGAATCACCACGTCACAGATGAAGAGAAAGAAGTATATGTAATAGTAAGAGTGGATCTGTAAAACCTTGAAGTGGCCTATATGGAAGCCATGCTTATTTTAGGGTTACAAGGTGAAGGTCAGCTTGCTGAAGAGATCTCTATGATGCCGTATACTCGAGGACACCAGAGGCGAGGGAGCGTGCTCAGTGGTCCCAGACAGGGGGAGCAGACATGTATTGCCCCTCCTTTCCTTACTCCCATGCTTCTCTTTTCTTGCTAGTCTTCATTTTTTTTTTTTTTGCCCTTTTTTTTTGCCCATTTTTTGCAAATACAGTCTTCCTGACTGGAAGCATTCAGAAGTTTGCAAGTTCCCCAATTCTTAAGGCAGGAAGTGGCGAAAGCAGTATCTTGAGGATAGGGTGGGGCTTGAAAGAGATGTCCCAGCTGGGCTGGAGGAGCTGGACCCCATGGGTCCAGCAGGACTGCTTTTCCTTCTCCCTCAGAATGATTTGCCACCCAGACCACAAAAGGGCTCATTGTGGAGCTGTCACAGACTCCCAGGGGCCAGAGATGGGCTGTCCTGAAGGATCTCTTCCCTGTGCTGTTAGTTAAAACTTGCTGCATCTCACTTTACTGCTTGAATGTCTTTAAACTGATTTGGCTCTGTTGCTTGCAGGGTAATCAATGAGCTAATTGGAAATCTGGTTGGACATCTTTACTTCTTCCTGATGTTCAGATACCCAATGGACTTGGGAGGAAGAAATTTCCTATCCACACCTCAGTTTTTGTAAGTGTTTTTTTCCTCTCTCATTTAACAATCATTTGACCGCATGTGTTCTTGAATATCCTGATAAGAATTCCACCAGAGGTAGGATTTACCTCTGAAGAAATGTGAGCCAACAAATGACTTGCCCTGGTCACACAGTCACCGGAAGCCAGGGATTGAAACCACAGCTCAGTCATCTTCATGGAGCCCTGCCAGGGCCCACTGAGAGTAGATTCAGGCATCACAGGAGCTCTTCAGCTCTGCCGAGCAGGGGGACACCTGTGTGCAGCTCCAGATGCTCAGCAACGGGCCAGGATAACAGGGTTATCAGTGTTACCCAGAATTTTGGGCTGAGGAAGGGAAAGGGGGGTAAGTTAGCTCATTGGTGAGTAACGTAAAACATTTTTATGCTAAATAGTATAGGCTGGAATATTTATAGGAGTTTTCAAAGTTAAAATGAGACATGAGGTTTGGATAGTCCCGTCCCCTGGGAGTATGTGCTTGTTCTTTGTCTGCTTCTGGGATTTACTCAAGTGAGGCTAGGCGGCTGAGGGCATAGCTTTGGTTTTGAGACAGTCTTGGGTTGGAAACCCACTCCCCTCATTTACCAGTTTTGGGACTGGGAGAGTTACGTAATAAAACCACTAAGCTTCAGCTTGTGAGTCAGTAAGTTGGCGGGAAGGCCGTTCTCCCAGGACTGCAGGAGGTAAGTAAGGTTGGAACACAGTAGTGGGTACTCGGGAAATACGAGCTCTTAGCCTCGTTCCTGAAGTTGGGGCTGCAGATGAGCCAGAAGAGATGCTGACACACTTCAGCAGTGAGTGGTGTGGCCATTCTGTCTGTGAAGCAAAAGGCTGTGGAAGGAGGCACCAGTGAAATCACCATCTGGGCGTCACAGCCTGCGTGACAGTCATACCTAATCTCCAACTGGGAATATGCAATAATAGCTTGCATTTAAAAGCTTAAAAAAATTAAAATTGAAACCTTTTCACATCTTGCTTCTTTTAATGTTTGGCAGTTTGTTATTCTTCCAAGGGGTCCCTGAGGGCAGTAAAACTTGAGTAGCCCTCACACCCCAACTCCCCACCTCCTAATACAGGTTAAGGGTAGGTTTTTGAAAGACTTTTATTGTGAAATGTAATGTACAAACAGAGAAGTACACTATTGTTGTTGTATGGTGTGTGTGTTTTTTTTCTTTAAGAACATAAAAAGAAACTTGTTTCTCTCTTCTGAGCCTTGAGTTGCCTCTAGGCTACAAAAACAAATGACCAATTTGCTTTCTAATTATCAAAGGACACACAGTAACAGCAGGCTTGGATTTTTGATCTAGGTTTATCAAGTCACATGGCAGATGCATCAATTAAAAAAATCTTGGTACTTCGGGGGGCAGCCAACAGTTACTTTACTTGCATGTTCTGACTTACCGGCTTGGAGATATTTCTCAATTGTGGGCACCCAAGTGTACGAGATTCTAGTGGGAAAATCGACCACTTGCTGGAAGCCTGCCTTCCATTTGAGCTTTCTCTGTTAGTGGAAGCCCTTTTGTTAAATTTTGCATAACGATCAGATGACAAAATGTAGCTCCTTTGAAAAGCAGTAACTGCTTTGAGATTGCCATACATTTTTGTTGATTATGTGTAATTGGGTCTTCCTATACTAATGACTTGCATTTAATTTCACTATCTGTCTAAGCAGTGGAGGTGGCGTCCATATTTTCTTACAGTAAGAAGCAAAGCAGGACAGCCCTAGCATTGCCTTTTTAAGTGTTCTTCTTTATTATATACTTTGAAAGAATACTGTTATACCAGAACATCGTGGATGTTGAGAAACCAGCGCTTGGAAATACATTTTGATTGAAAGCCAAAGCTGTATTTTTGTAAAGGGTACGATGTGACTTACAGAATTCTAAGAAGTATTAGATGTAATATCACTGTTCTGCATTCCATGTAGAAAAGTAAACAGATCCTCTCCTGTATGCAGTTATTTTTCTGTATAAAAAGGGGTTCCCTGTCTTTTTTGGGAGGGAGCATGCAGGCATCAGGGGCGAGGGTTCCAGTCACTGATTGCTGTCACCTGAATAGCGCTGTGTCCCGTCTGCAGCGTGAGGTCTGCAGTGCAGTAAGCCATGTGGGGTGCAGGCTCCCGAGCCAGGCTGCCTGCATTTGAATCCTGTCACTTTAGAAGAGCTTGACTCAATCTTGCCTCAGTTTTCCCATTTTTATCGGGTGAGCGTAGTGCCTACCTCTTCGGGTTGTTGTGAAGATGAGATAAATTTACAAACAGGCAGTGCCCGGTGTAAGAAAAACTTTCATGATAAGCTTCTGTCTGCCCTGCAGGCTTTTTCTTGTGGGCAAGTCACCCCTCACTGTTTGTACTTGGTGCCATGAAGGGTTTAAACTGGGGTGTCAGATCATGGTCTCTGCTTTCAAGCAGAATTAAACATTAGGACCTGATAAGTGGAATAAATAAACATAGTCTCAGTTTACTAATAGTCAATGAAGGGAAATACAGTAAAACCTTGGATCGCGAGTAACTTGGGGTTTCCCAGTGTTCCGCAAGACGAGCAAACATTTCTAATACATTTTAATGTTGTAAATGAGCGATGTCTTGCAATATGAGTAGTTTGTTTCCTGAACGAATTATGCTCGCAAACTGAGGTATTACTGTAGTTGGAAAAACTGAGAACATATTGCTAGATAGGATTTATTTAAGTTTTCTTAGCTGTTCTGTGATTCGTCATTTATGAATTTGTAAAGTGGGAAATCAGCTAACCTTTTCGGGCTTCAACTTTCCCACCACCTATGAGATGGAAAGAATGCAGCTGGATGGTAGATTATGAATAAACATTAAAAATGTACCCGAAACTCCAAGACCAAGCCAGCCACCTTGTCCAGTCTCTCATATACTGCAGAACCCAGCTGCATGGCAGAGATGCTGTGTGGGGCTCAAGCACACTTGTCCTTTGAAAGTGAATTTATTTTTCATCTTTTGATCCATATTTAGACATATCAGAAGACTATATATAGGTGGTTTCTTTCTGGTGGTTGGATTTCTGGGAGTAATATTTCTGTTTCCGTATTATTCTGTATGCATTATTTTTATCATCAGAAAAAAATTTTTTTTTTAGAGTGTGAAATTAGCTGAAAACAGTAAATTTAAGAAACCTGAAAAGTGAATGCCTCCTGTGGCCAGGGCATTGAGCTAAGTGCTGAAAAGGCAAATTAAATAAGACATTGTCCCCAGCCTTCCATTGGCCACAGACTAATATAATTCAGCAAAGGGAGATGTGCTCAATGGTCTGATAACTCTGTGGAAGTGATTTTAGTGTTTTCTCTCTCTTTGTCCCCTAACCCCCTCCCCCACTGCTGCAGGTACCGATGGCTGCCCAGCAGGAGAGGAGGGATGTCAGGATTTGGCGTGCCCCCTGCTAGCATGAGGCGAGCTGCTGATCAGAATGGCGGAGGCGGGAGACACAACTGGGGACAGGGCTTTCGACTTGGGGACCAGTGAAGGAGGGGCCTCTGGCCTGCCCACCAGCCGGTCTGCTCAGATGAATTTTTCTTCCAATTGCTGGGTGTGTGTAACCACCGAGTTCTAGCAAACACTATTGGACCTGACCCACACTGAATGTAGTCTTTTAGTACAAGACAAAATTTTTTAAATCCTGAAGAAAAATGTAAGTGTTCCTCAAATTTCGTGATTCTCGTTCAAGCCCTTACTGCTATGAAGAACAAACGTCAACTGTGCAGATTTCAGAACTGACTCGATTTTTTGGTGTCTCTCTTCTCCCTTTTCTGTCTGAATAATGGGTTTTGGCAGGTCCTGGTCTGCTGGCACCAACCTGGGCATCTGGAGTTGGGTCCCCAAATCCTTGTCAAAGGGACTCTTACCTCTTTCTCGCACACATGCCTCCCTCCCACTTTTTCCAGCTCCCCAGTTTGCAGCTAGAGGAGGTTGCCTGTAAAATGGTTCTGCCTTTGACAAGCTGTCTTATTTATTGACTTCTGCCAAGGCTTGGTCACAGAGAACTTGGCCACACCCTTTTCTCCCCTTCGGTGGCAGAACTGAAACAAGGGGAGAAGGCCAGCAGCAGATGAAGAGTTTTTTCTCAGCTTTTGCAATTGCTATGACCTGATATCAGTTGTTACCACTTGCCACCTCTTCAGATGTTTTTATAAAAAAAAAAAAAAAATAATAAAAATAAAAAAGCCCTACTGAGTCAGCGAGGGCCGCAGATTGGTACTGATGAGGCATGAGGGTTGTTGCTAGGCATTCTTTTTTCCTAATTTAAGTAATCAGAACTATGGTGGAGTTGCATCTTACATGGGCTAGGTTTAAACCGCGGTGGGCAGAGAATCCCTTTGCATCTCATGTGTAGGGCATACTGGCTTTGTGTGTACCCCGGGTAGTTGGATTGTATTGTGCTAGAAATTTCCAAATCACACTTGCCACAGGGAGAGGCTCTCTTTGAGAGGCACCTGGGCATTGATTCCATTTCATTCTCGTGGATACATGTTTATTGGGTAGAAAGGAGGGGCGAACCATTGCCCCTATTTAAACTGTCATTTTTTTTGGCTCCCACCGACCCCCGTGGCCGCGTGCCTCAGTTCATTGTGAGGAAGGTGCAACTCCTATGTGTGTATGTAGATCATATTTTAAGAACTAATATAGTACACTAAGTAAATCACATAATTTGGGGTTGTAATGGCTTTAGAATCATTTGTGTTTGAGGGTCTTGATCATTCTGAGTCACGAATGTCCATCAGACCAGCTGAAATACCCGCCACTCGTTTCTCATCGGTGGGCTTTTCCCATCAGACCGAGGCTTGTCACCAAATAAAGTTTTTTGAAGGCTACAGTGTTTCACACAGTTTCTCATTTTATGTTTTTATTCTGAAAGCAGACTGCTTTCGGAGCAGTGTTTGAGTGGCTGCCATACTTTAATCAACTACATTTTGATCCAGTTTCTTTTCAGGAAACATTGTGGGCTAGCAGGATGGCTGTTCTTTGCCCCACTCTTAAACCGTGATGTGTGTCATCCTAGGGGATTTGAAAACAGTTCCTCAGTTTTCATTTGGTTTGTGTGCATGTACCTCTCCATATTTAATTTATATGATAATGTAGGAGGCGGGAGAATCCGAACCTTAACTGTCATATGTTCTGTTGTTGACCTGTGGCCACAATAAAATTTACTTGTAAAATTTTAGAAGCAATTATTCCTATTATGTCGCATGTGCAGTCATCATACAGGGGTGTGAACTCGTATGTGTAAGGATTCTCATGGTAAGTGAGCTGGAATCTTATACGCCCTCTTAGCAGCTCAGCTGCCTGAGAGCAGCAGTTTTTCTAAAGGTCGTGACAAGTATTCTTTACAATTCTTCCTTTGAAGGCACAATGTTCATTAAATTCTTCCCTTAAACATGTTTAGAAACCTGATGATTTGATTAATCGTGTCTGGATTACCTGTCTTTTTGGAGTAATTTTAGCTAAGCCAGCTATTTGAGATTTGACAAGGCAAGATATGACAGTGGATTCTCCTTATGAATGAAAGGAAAAAAAAATCCTTATTTTGTAAGAGAAATTCCCTTTTTGTAACAAGTTGTTTTTATTGGTAAAAATTGTCAATTAAAATGTACAACTTGACGGTTGTCTGTCCTGAGTTTCCACATCCCTCTTCTGCCTCCGTATCCTGTTGCCTCTTGGAGATAATACATAATTTCTGTAACCAGTCATCTCTTGGGCATTTACGAGTGTGTTGTGTTTGGTGCTCTTATAGCGACACAGCAAACATTTTTGTACCTACTTGTGTTCACGTGTTGGAGGGTATTGGTAGTGACTCCTGGAAGCAGAATTTCTGGGTTAATGTTAATGAAAGGATGCTTCTGAACACTGGGTGAGGAGTCAGATCTGACAGTAGCGTGCGCCATGGCCTTTCTGTAGCCCCCACCCATGAGTCTGAGTCCTGGAGCCCTACTGAGTTAGTTGTATCCCACTGCCATGTAAGAACCGCGGAGACTGGGAGGCCGACGCCCTGACATTCCTAAGCCTTTTCTTCTTGACGGTGAACCATCCACGTTTGTACCCTAGGCCTTAGGCAGGCCGTCTCCATTCATCACAAGGTGGGGTGCTGAGAAGGGGCAGGGCTGTGCACCCCTGTCCTGGAAAAATTGGAACGGTCTGCTTATTTCAAAGGACAGGATGCCAGTGTCACTGTGCTCTAAGCTACCTTTTGAGCACCACTGACATTGCGGTTGCCAACTGCCTCATTCATTGCCAACTGTTTCTGAGGTCCCTTCCCCCTTTAAGTTTTCAGCGTTAACTCAATACTCAGTAACAACGCTTAACCTTTGGGAAAATCTTGTTAGCATCATGAGGACAGCGACAGTGTCTTATCATGGCTGTAGTCCCAGTACCTAGCACAGCGCCGGCCACATACAGGTGCTTCTGTGCTGGCTGCACCGAGCTGGAATTTGGACAGGGTGGTAGCTTGGGTAGGAATTTGACCTGTTTCGGGAGAGAGCTAATGGCCTGGTCTCTCAAGAGCCTTTTTGTTGCTCATTAGGGGAATCATACTCCTCTGAAAGGGAATACTAGAAGAGGCTGGAGGCATCAGGAAGGATGGATTCAATAGTAAGATACTGTTTAAAAAGCAGCTAAGCAGCTTCCATCCACAGTGTGTAATTATCTGCTCACGGGTGTAGGTACTTTGGGGTGATTTGGGCAAAAGGAAACCCAGTAGAGGCTGAAGGCAAGCAGGAACATTTGGGAAGGTTAATTGAAGGTGTAAATTTAGCTTTCTCTCCCCTGAGGAGTTCCCCAATGGCAAATGCAGATACATTGAGAAGGAGAACCCCCTGCCACGTCCTCGTTCGCCACGGGGCCAGAGTGACCCACAGGGAGTGCTGAATTGACTTGAGGTGCAAGGCGTAAGGATCACTTAGGAAATGTCTGCTAAGCTCGATTTGTGGTTCGCAGTTTTAAGCTGACCCTGGTGAATTGGACCCCTCTTTTCTCTGTCAGTGTGCTGGCCTTTTCCTGAGGGCGGGCACTGATGCGGTGAGTGCCCTTGTTAATTAAGGGCAATCACTGTTAGCTTAAGGGAGACCATGGATACTGATGGAAGCAGTAAACCTGGCTGTTAGGATGTAAGGTGCGTCTGTCCCCACGCTGGGCCCTCATCACCTGGAGGTGCTCAGACCTCATATTGGAGAGGAGGGATTGGGACTTTCCCCATCACTCCCATCATCAGTCAGGGTGATGCTGGTACCCAAAAAGGACTCTGGTTAACTTCAGCCAAAGGGAGTTTATGGGAAGGATGTAGAATACCTCACAGATCCTAAGAGCCTGCTGGAAAACCTGACATGGCAAGTGTACTGGGGATTCAGGGAGCAGGAACTGATGTTACCACATCTGCTGGGCTCATTCAGCTCCACCTTTAGTCTATGCTTGCACCTCTGTCTTCAGGATTCAACTCCTGCGTCTTACTGGCCTAGCTTGGACCTTGTGTTTCTCCCATGGCTACGAATTCAGGGAAAGACATTTGACTGACAGTCCCATGTAATGGTGGAGAGGTAATTTTCCAATAGCAAACCACAGTGCTTTTGCATCCTAAGAAAGGGGAAGTAGACACTGGATGTCCGTGACACCCCAGCTGGCTCACTAGCACAGTCAGCCAACCACATGTGTGGCCTCCTGGAGGAGCCCTGAGCTTTGCCTCATTCCAACCGAGGGAGGAGAGAATATGTCCTTCTGTCACCTCCCTCAACCTCATCTATAGAGCATTAGCGAGCCGTGTAGACGTCGCTGAAGATTTTGGGGGGAGAGGGTTGACATTGAACTTGACAGGGTAAGTGACTCCCCACACTTCTTGAGAGCAGGGACCGTGTCTGTCTGTTCACCGTCACATCCTAGTACCTACCACAAAGCCTGGCACGCATAGGCTCCTGGCGATAAATATTAGTCGAAGGAATGAATCCATTTCGTAACCTAAATCCTCTTGAACTGGCTCCTTGCCTTTCTCTTCATCCTTTCCCCCGTGTGACTGTTCTAGTAACCCGCTAATGTCTTGGTCAACTTTGCTCTGGCTCTAAAACTCTGTACTCAGCAAAATAAAAGGCTTAATGTTAATCAGAGCTACCCACCTTAGAAAGGCTTATCAAAGGTATTCACCAAAAACAAAGCAAGACTGGGGCAGGGAGCAGGACAGTTCTGCTGCTAAATAAACCAAGATGACTTCATTATGTTTATTATTTCAAATGTTTGATTATTATGTAATCCCAAATTCTGATTTGCCCCCTGGATTGGGTTGAATGGTGATCCCCCAAAATATGTCCATGTACTGGTTCTCGAAACCAAGGATGTGACTTTGTTTGATAAAAGGGTCTCTGTAGATGTAATTAGGGATTTTGAGATGAGGAGGTCATCCTGGATTATCTGGGTGGGCTCTGAATCCAATGACAAGTGTCTCATAAGAGGCACACGGGTTATTTGACAGAAGAGAAGACGTAGACACAAAGAGAAGGTGACGTGAAGATGGAGGCAGAGACAAGCAATGTGGCTGGCCACCAACGAGGTCAAGGAACGCCTGAGATCAACAGAAGCTGGGAGAGGCAAGGAACAACTCCCCTAGAGACTTCGGAGGAGCTGTGCTCTGACACTGTGGTTTTGAACTTTTGGCCTCCAGATCTGTGAGAGAATAAATTTCTATTGTTATACGCCATCAAGTTTGTGGTGATTTGTCACAGCTGCCACAGGAAAACGAATACACACCCTGAAGTACTGTAACAGCCTCCCAGCTGTCTTCTCAGAATTCTTTAAATGCAGTGTAGTCTTTTCTGCCTGTTACTCCTAGAACACTCACAACTCTACCTCTGGCCTAGCAAGGGGTATTGGTAATATTTTATCTCTTCAGGTCAGCCAATCAAACTGCCCAAGACTGAAAGAAAGGCTGAGCACCACTTTCCCCACCAGGTAAGATAACTTGGATGCATCTCTTCCTTGCTTCCTGACAGAGCTTTAATTTAGAAGCTGACCACCAGTCTTCTCTCTGCATCCCAGTATCTGCCCACTTTTATCGTAGACCACTATCATTGGCAAGACATTACAAAAATGGAATTTTGAATTTCTTATATAAGCTCAAAGATCCTTTAGGCCAGGGAGTACCAAAAAGATGACCTGAATCAGAGATGTTCAGCTGTTTTTTTAGATAGGGAACTCTTTGCTCTAATGAAATCTCGAATCAATATATAAAAGACAAAAGTAAAGCTGATCTAAAATTGGTTAGGAAGAGAGGGGTCCCAGCCAGTGTTGTCTCAACTGCCCCCCCCATTTCAGTCCCTCTTTGCCCCCATTTTTTTCTTAACAAATTCCTTGAAATTACCCTGACTTCTGTTGTCGAAAATGATTTTTCTAAGTTGGCCTCGTTTCTGGGCCATTGCTACAGAGAACAGCTCCTTTCCTCGTCTTTGTTGTTTTTTTTTAGGGGACCAATAAGTCACTGTCCTCTTTTCCTCCTCAGCTTGGAACCAACTGAGAGATAATCACAGTTATTAGATAGAGATAAAAATGTTAGTTTCATTACTGGGAAGAGCTGGATTGGAAGATATGCCATAGTGGTGTAGTCATGTGGATGTCCTAGAACGGAACCCCAGAATTTGAAAGGTGCCCCTCGTTATTGACACGGGTAGGTAAGGACAGAATGGAGTCTACTGCTCCAAGCTTACCACCGGGAAGAGCAGAGAAGGTGGCTTCCAGAGGCCTGATAGACTTCACAGGGCTAAACTCGGTTCCTTTATCTGTTCAACCAATTATATGTCTTCCCCTTGGGAGAAAATTGAGTTTCTTGTTGACTTTTCTTCTCTGGGAAATCCCCTCTCTTCTATGGAAATGCAAGGCGTAAGGAAACATTTCCCCCTAAGAAAGGATTTCTCCCTAAGAATGTCCACTTCCATTCTCACGTACAAGACAGAGATGTTTCTTTTGGAGACCCAGGACCCAAGTGGCCTCTTGGTAAGATGTATATTAGTCAATGGGTTAGGCTAATAGCTGTAACAAACAATCCCTAAATCCCCATTGCAAAACCCAGCGGTGATATATTTCTTGTTCAAACTACAGTCCAGTGGGATTGTGGGTAGGCAGGTGGGATGGTGGAGGTGAGGAGGGGAAGTGGGGAATGGGGGCTTTGGTCCATGCACTTATTCAGCGACTCAGTCTCCTTTAGTTCAGGGATTTTAAACTGTGTGTGTGTGTGTGTGTGTGTGCCATGGTACATCATCTCCCAGGTCCCCAGCGTCCTCCACTGAATCCTTTGTAGGTGGTGAGCAGATTGAGAAGTAGCACATAGAGGGCTGTGCAAGAGATTTCAGCGGCCAGACTGAAAGCCGCATGTCATTTCTGTCCATATCCTATCGGCTAGCACTCAGTCACATGTCTCCCACTAACCACAGGGGAAGCTCAGAAACCTAAGTCTTGTCATCATAGGACAGTGGTTCTCAACCTTTCACAGGGGTCGCCCAAGACCATCGGAAAACATATTTTTGATGGTCTTAGGAACCGAGACACCACTCCTCTGTCCGTCTCCATGCCCACATGCAGATATGCCCACATACGAGTACCTGGCGACCCCTGTGAAAGGGTCGTTCGACCCCCAAAGGAGTCGCGACCTACAGGTTGAGAACCGCTGTCATAGGAGGAACATTACATGAAGCTGAGTGAACACAAAGCATTGTCTCAGCGCAGCATCACATTCACATAAACAACCCAGCCAACCAAATTCACGTCTTTCCTTTGAGAAGTCCAAAGAACACACCCACTACAATGCTGCTGCTTTTTTCAAAAATAAACTTGATTGTATACTGTACCTTCAGAAAATTGCACATCCTAAGTGTACAGCTTGATGCGTTTTTACAAACGGAACACACCTGTGTAACTAGCACCCTGATCAGCATACAACATCGCCAGCCCCCCCCCCCCCCCAGAAGCCCTCTTGGAACCCTGCCAATCAACAAGCCCCCCCCAAGTGAGCCCCAAAGCGGATTTGTAACCACGTAGATTACTTTTGCCTGGTTTTTCAATACCCTATAAATGGAACCATACCATGTGTACTCTCGTGTCTGGCTTCTTTTACTTAACAGGACTCTTGTGAAAGCCATTCATGGTGTTACATGTAATGGTAGTGCTTTCATTCTTGCTGCTGTAGAGCGTTCCACTGGACGAATACACCATTATTTATTTATCCATTCCTCTGTTGATGGGCATTCGGGTGGTGGCAGGCTATAATGAGCAGTGCTGCACATTTTGGTGAACATATGGACACGTTTCTGTTGGGTAGGTACCTACGATACCAAATCCTGAGAAGTGGGAGTTGCCAGACTGTGTGCATGTTGAGCTGTAGTAGAAACTATGGGTTTTCCAAAGTGACTGTACCCATGACATACACTCCTCCACTGGTGTGGTGTATGAGGGCGCCAGCACTTGATTATCTTTCTTTCCCCTGCTGCTTCTTACTGTGTCTACTGTGTTCCATTTTGTCCCTCACACCTGAGACTGTGCTAGAAGCCCTGCCTCCCTGTCTCCAAGAACACTGCTCCCCAAACCCAAAGTTTTGAATGTCAACACGTCTCCCTCCTTCCCTGTACTTCCTTGCCTCTAGTTTGGTCCCTCTCAGCCCATTCTCCGGATTCTGCCTCTCACTCATGTGGGAACGGCCCGGCAGGAAGAGAGGCTCCTGGGAAGGAAGTGGAAGTGATGGGGGGAGGAGAGTGAGGGGAGGAGCTGAATATGCACAAGTAAAGTTTCCTTCAGAGACTGGGGAGGAGAGACGCTGGGAACACTCATTAATAATTTTGGTATCTGTCACACAGACAAAGGGAATTAAAGAAAACCCTTAAAAATCATTAGGATGAAATTTCTGTGGGAGTGAGGGGGGTCTTATTAATATTCACATCCACATGGCGGGTGATCAGAGGGAGAGTCAGGCGGCTGAAGTGAGGAAGCAAGTTCCCCTAGGCTCCCCTCCGCCAGCCCCTTACGGAAGTGGGGTGGCGGGGTGAGGTAGGCGTGCAGGAGAGCAGGACCTGCTGAAGAGGGTGTCGAGCAGAGGCAACTGGACCCTAAGAGTGACCCCTGGGCTGGAGTCCTGGCGCGCTTGTGCTGAAAGGTCACTGGCCACAGCTTTGACTTCACCTGTGGCCACTCTGATTAATGTGCACTTGGGCTGGGGGCTGGGGGCTGGGGGAGGGCCTGAGGCCTGAGATGCAGCTGAGCATCAACTCTCTTGAGAAATGCATTATCATTAATCAGCATTGCTGGGCCCCCCTCACACTAAGTGGCCTCTTGTGATTAGGAATGGGTCCTTGAAAAAGAAAAACTCAGCGCTTTATCTTCTGGAGTGTGTGCATTTGACAGTGGCTTTCTGGATAGCTGTGGGGGGTTGGGAGGGGAGTTCATGTGCAGGGCCCCATGGTGTGTGTGTGTGTGTTGTGGGGGGAACGGGCCTGGTGTCCAGGGCCCGAGGAACAAAGACAATTGGAGTTATGTGTGGGTCTGGCCTTAGTGTCAGGAGAGCAGGTTGTGTCCACTCCAGGTTGGATTCTGATGGGGTACCTTTCTCTGGGCAGGAACTGAAACTTTCAGGGGTGATGAGGGCAGCTGGGGTCTGGGCTGCCTCTGGGACATAACACAGTCATAGTACATCTGGAATTCCAGAACTAGAAGGAAATAACCTGGCTCCCACCTTGGAAGGCTATTGTGAGAATCTAATCAGTAGTATATATAAATCATTTGGCTCTTCTCAGAAATGCTAGTTCCCCTTCCCTTCCTGACATCTAATCCTCACAATTACCTTCTGAAGGTACTATGGCCCCCAGACTGCAAATGAAGACTCTGGGGCTCAGAGGAACCCAGGGACTCCCCTCAGCAGTTAGAGGCAGAACCATCCTTACTTTCTGTTTATATTCAGCGTGGACTGGGAGTCCAGCAGACCCGGGCAAAGCAGACACTGCCCTCTCTCAGCGCTAGGACCTCAAGCCAATTATTAAACCTCCATGAGCCCTTGGATGAGACCCACCTCATAAGATGAGCGTGAGAACTCAGTGAGCTACTGTTTGGGATGCATTTGGTACAAAGTGTCCACAGCAAATATTAGCTTACCTGCTTTCTTTCCCGTTCCTTCAGATCAGTCATCAATTTGACCCTCACAACAGCCTGAGGAGGTTGGTGTCATTGTTACTGATGAGGAAACTGAGGCTCAGAGAGATGGTGACCCTGTCACTCTGCCATGTCCCACTGCAGTGAAGCAGCACTAAAGTCACTTAGCACCCTCCTGCCACCAAGGTGGTATGAGGTACAAGGCATGCCATGGGCCCAGGGGGTAACCCTAAATTCCACCTTTAGAAATGATTCTATTTGCTTTAAAGCCAGTTTGGGGAAACTTTTTTTTTTTAAATCACCTTTTTTCCCTATAAAAAGCTGAGTTGGCCCCAGTTCCATCTTTCCTTATGTGACTGTCTACCCATGCAATGCACACAGAAGATATGGGTAAGAATGCTGATAGCAGCATTATTTATAAGCCTAAATGAGAAACAAACCAGTGTCCATCAATAACCAAGTAGGTCAATTGTGATTTACTCCCATGATGGAATACTATACAGCTAGGAACACGGACAAAACACTGCCATAGATAGCAGCATCGGCAAATCTCAGAATGTTGCATCAAAGAAGCCAGGAGCAAAACAGTGTATACTGTATGGTTCCGTTTATATAAAATTTGAGAATAAGCAAAAGGAGTCTATGGGATTAGAGGTCAGGTTAGTGATTACATTTAGAGAGGAGGCAGTTACTGGGAGGGGCCATTGGGGGTACACCTGGGGGTACTGGTAATTTCCTACTCATTGCTTCGGGTTGTGGTTCACTTGATCAAGATGTACTGAGCTGTAACCTCATGATTTGTATACTTTTTATAAGGACAGTATAGTTTTCATGTTTGTTTAAAAGAATTATTGGGTAGCTAAGAGAATCCTTGGAAAGGCTGGAGAATCAGGCTTCGGGCTGAGGCCCTGGCAATACTGTTATTACTCTGTTGCATCCTGGCAAGAACGAAGGTGAGCAAGTGGCGTGTGGTAAATGGACCACCACTAGTCTAGGGAACTGGGAAGGCTGAGACTAGAGGATTGAGGTCTATGATTGCAAAGCTTAATAGGAGAAACGTTATATTCCCACCTTATGGACAATGGCCAGATGACAGCTACCCATGTTATGCATTATCACAACCATCATTACGTGCTGTGACAAAGAACGATTGTGTATATTAGCATATTATCTTATAACCATCTGTAGGGCAGGTATTGCTGTTACTTTAGAACTGAACAGAATGTGACCCAATTTGTTAGAGATTTGTTCAAGTCATATATAGCTACTAAGCAGCAAAATTGGAAGTAGAACCAAGAGCTTTTGACCCCAATTTACACCCCCCACTACACTATGCAGTTATTATTCTAACCTCTTAGTATAGGATTATCTTAGGAGGTAATCGGGGTAGGTATTATTATCCTAAAGTCACAAGGAAGATAAATATCTTTTAAATCATTAATCCACCCATTTATCTACCAACTACTCATTCACCTACCTATCCATTCACCCATTCATCCATCCATTCACCTATTCACCCAACATACATCCATTCATCCACCCAAATATCCATCAACCCATTGACCTACCCAAGCATCTATCTACCCACTCATCTACCTACCCATACACTCATTCACCCATCCATCCATATATTAATCTATTCATTTGTCAATCTATCCATTCATTCAATTAATCAATAAACATGTATTAAGCACCTACTATGTACTAGGCAGGATGTTAGGGTACTGGAGCTACAAAGATGCCTGAGATATGACTCTTGTCCTTGAAGCACTCTGTTTGATGGTGGAGATAGGGTGATAAATGTCATACCAGAAGTCTATTTAGAGGGCTATGGGGAATCAGAGGAAGGAGCGATCATCGCCCTGACACAGCAGGATAAAGGAACACAAGGTCTTCTCGGCAGGTAACAATTCTAAAAATACTTTGTGTGATGTGAACTATGCCAGTGATCATACTCTCGGGCTGAGGAATGCTTTTGTCATCAGTAGAAAGATGCAAATGCTTATTGTGTGTATGTGTGCACATGTGTTGGGAAGGGGAGAAAAAGGACATTAAAAAAATGCTTCAAGGACAAGAATCTTGTCTAATTCATATTAGTATCCCCAGCACATAGTACAGTGCTGAATATATAGAAGGTGCTCGATAAATGTCAGGTAAGCTTGCTGTAATCTGCAGGGAGAGAGAGATGAAATGAGTGGATCAGGAATGATATCAACAACCACCCACTACCACCTTAAAAGATACTCAACTTCATTTCTCCCCAACTAAGCTTCAGGTTGAATTTGGACTGTTAATTTGAATTGGAATTTGGAGGAAGATTTGTCCTTCATTATTCCTTGATGTCTGAAGACGGTTCATACCTCCTACTTGCTTGAGCCTGTAAAAGAGGAGGCGACCCTGGTTTCTCGTAGCGCATGTTGGGTCAAGTTTACAAGGGACAATTAACCTCCTCTGGCTCAGTTACGTGAGGAATAAGTGCACGGATGGCTCTACCATAGACAACTTTGGTGCATGGCTGCAATAATAATGTTTATCATCAAAAAAAAAGAAGCTGGCTCTGGAGTCATAATATTTCAGCTCTGGTCCTGGAAGATGGTCTTAGTTCCAGTCCTAACTAGACAATGACCTTAGGCAAATGAGTTACTCGTTCTGGGCTGTTCTTTTCTCATCTCTAAAACCAAGGGGGCTGGGTTGGATGAATTCCAGCACCTTGCATTTTGCATTTTGGTGTCTCTGAATCCATGGCTTGTTTACCTGATTCCAGGCTGGAACCCACCTGTGTCCATTTGAGCTTTTGCCTTCCTCAGGCTGGAACGCCTCTTGTGACCCCGCTCCACCATAACCTTGCAGGATGACTGCTTTCTGCTGTGTGTGCTGCTGAAGGCAGTCAGCGTCCCTGATGCTGTGACATTCGCAATAGAAACATGCATCGGAGTGGGTCTGCATCATCCAGAGTCCCTTGTCATCTCACTGGCTTCTGGTTGGGCTTGGCCGTGGAGGCAGAGACAGGAGACTGAGGGCAGGAGCAGAGAGAACATTTCTTCTTCATTTTCTCTTTCTTTGATGTCCTGTCACCAGCAGTAGCTACAACTCCAAGTCTAGCTAAGGGGTCCCTTCTCCATGGTGCTAGCAGTCACTGGGGGCTGGTAACACTCTTCCCTCGGCTGTTCCCTCAGCCTTACAGGGGGTAATGGCTGTCCACTCTTGCTGGTCTCTGGGTGCCTTTCTTGTTCCCTTCACCCTTCCTACAGTGTCTAAGAAGTTCCTGCGGTGAAATCTCTTCAGTTGAACCACCTGCGGTGAGTACCTTTTCTTCTTAAGTTTCTGACTGTCTAGTGCTATGCCACTGCCTCACCTTTGTTACCCAAGTCAGTCCTCCCCAATCTCCATGATGCAGCCACTATCTTCTCATTTCACACCCAAGGAAATCAAGGCTCAGAGAAGTTCAGTGACTTGCCCCGAACTACAGAATTTGGACCGCCTGTCTTCAAAGTCTGTTCTTCCTCTCCAGTTGTGCTAACCGTGAGCTAAGTTTCCATCTCCTTCCTTCCGTCCTTGTCTCTAGGCAGCGTGGTTTCTAAACGCATCCATTCTTCACGGTTTTTCTTTCTGGCATCTTGGGAATTGGGATATTAGTATGTCTAGGTTCTAACGTTTAGGTCTAGAAAATGTCAGTGTGCCTTTCTGGACTCTTAAGTCACCTGTGTGGGCAATAGTTGGTGTGAGTCGTTTAAACCCAGCTTTCATGTTTGGTCCATATTCAGCTCAGGCAGGCGGGGAGGCAGCCTCCTAGGGAACTCTACTCCTGTTGCAGGGTCAAGGCACAAATAAGGATAAACAAGGAAAACACCAGTGTCTCCAACCCGGGCCTTGACACTTTCAGGTTTGGCTTTGGCCTTGAAAGCCAAATGCCTCTTCTCCATTTGTCCTAAGAAAATACTCAGAGACATGGGAGAAGATGGATGAACAAAGACTGTGGTGGAAAAAAAAAAAAAGAAAAAAGGAAACAACCTGTCCATCAGCAAGAGATTGGTTAAATAAATCATGGCCTGACACTGGACATGACTCATTTAAAAATCCACTAAAACTGATCTGCATTTGTTGACATGGAAACAATGTCCAGAGCAAGTTGTGTAATGAAAGGAGCTGCTTATAAAACAGTACACATGGTGGGATGCCATTTTTTTTTAAAATAAAAAACCATCTGTTTTGCTACATCTCCATATTCAACCTGGCAACCTACAGTCTCCAATGTTTAGGCCCATCGACTTCTCACTGATTCCAAACACACCTGCAAAACATATTTCTCCGTCTCTATTGGGGAACTCCTAGCCGTCCTTCAAGATGGCTGCCATCGCAACTTCTCTTCCCTTCTTTCTCTGTGCTGGGGCTCTTTGCTCACCACTGTGACAGCTCCCATTGGGTTGGGAAGTTACTCACCCGGTTTTCTGTCTTGCTCAGTCGAGAGGCCATGGTTGGATTCAATTTGGGAGCATCAGAGCTTGGCCCCTCCTGCATGCTCTGTATATGCTTGTTGAATACATGAATGAGTAAATGAACCAAAGTAGGATGCTGGAGGAAAGGGTCAGAATGATTTCATTTCTTTCACTTGTGTGCTTTGGCCTGGGTCGGTCCTGCTGATGCTGCACATGACTGGAGAGGCAGAAGAAATTGGCACCAAGACTTAGAATTGCTAAAATGTAGAACACGCCTTTAATCCCCCACAGAAATGTTTATAT
Source organism: Hipposideros armiger (assembly GCF_001890085.2). Taxonomy (NCBI): domain Eukaryota; kingdom Metazoa; phylum Chordata; class Mammalia; order Chiroptera; family Hipposideridae; genus Hipposideros; species Hipposideros armiger. The sequence continues at coordinate 135,728 of NW_017732213.1, forward strand.
TAAAAAAAACATGTTTTTGAGTCCATACTGATAACTAGTGAATAAACAAACCAATGCTAGGGGAGAAGGGGCAGCTCTTGTTTTCAGTAGGATGCCAACTAATAAACGCAGAAGGAAAGAGAGCTAGAAAGTCACCATTTTGCAGCCATCAAAGTATATTCATTGCTTTAAGCAAGTATCATCAGTGGATGACAAAAACCATTGGGTGAAATGTTGTCGGAGAGCAGAGCAGAGTATTTACACGGTCTCAAAGCATCTGCCTCAAAAATCGGTCTCAGATTACTTGTTGTTTACAAAGGCAAAAAAGGTACCTTTACACGAGAGAAACTGGCAGACACCACCTTCACCGGTGACCAACATCTATACCACCAATAGGACAAGTGGACGTCTGGTGCCTCTCAAAGTGTCTCACTGAGAAGGCCACAGCAGCGTATATAGTATTCCTGCCAGAATCCTATAGTATTTGAGAAAACCAAATCATGAGGCCACAATCAGACAAATGCAACAAAACCGTGAGCCTTCCTCTTTAAAGATGGCATGTTGTGAAAGACAAAGAAAGGCTGAGAAACTGTTCCAGGCTGAAAGAGAACAAAGAAGCATGACAAGAAACTGCAAAATGTGACTCAGGATTCGATTCTGGAAACGAGACGTTGATATAAAGGGCAGTATGAGACAACTGGCAAAATTGGAATATGAGATGTATGTGTGATGTGTAGTATTGTAGTAATTATAATTTCCTGAAATTGGTCATTGCACTGTGGTTATGTTAGAACACTGCTTAATGGTAATGTTCTATTATGAAAAATTTCGAATGTACAGAACAGTGGAGAGAATAGTACAATAAGCACCTGTATATTCATTACTTAGGTTTAACAATTGTTAATTTGCCCTCCTTTGTTTTCTGAAATATTTTAAATATTTAAGAGGGAATTATATGTATGTCATGACATTTTGCCACTTGAATATGCGTCTTTAAAAAATAAGGACCTTGGGGCCGGCCGAGTGGCGCGATGGTTAAGAACTCGCTTGGGATGCCAGAGGGCCCCGGTTCGGATCCCACATATGAGGGCCAGTGACACTGCCCTCCACAGCTAAGATGCTGAACAACAGCTCAACCTGGAGCTGGGCTGCCGTGAGTCGCTGGCGACGGCGACGGCGTAGGCTACAGTCCCTGTGGCAGTGGGTTGCCATGGGCTACCGTATGTAGCCAGCAGCCAGCAGCCAGCAGCCAGCGTGAGTGGCCAGCAGCCGCAGTGAGCGGCCGTCCAGAAGCCGGTGACTGATCTGCCTCACCTGGGAAGAGCGCAATGATGGTGCCAACCTGGGCCAGTGAAGCAATGTCCTCCACTACTAGATTGAAGACCAAAACAACAGCAACTTGTCTGTTCCCCTTCCTCAATTCCCCAGTGCTGTTCCCATCCCCCCAATTCCCCAATAAGAATCTTTAAAAAAAAAAAGGACCTTTTTTTTACATAATCCCAATACCATGAACATACCTAATGATTAATAATAACATCCTAATATTATCTAATATTGATCCACATTCAAATTTCCCCCTTTTCTCTCTCTGTTTCTTAGAGTTCGTCTGTTCAAACCAGGATTCACCCAAGACCATGTATCGTGCTTGGTTGTTATATAATAAAAGCCTTACATTTATGTCCTAGATCCTTGTTTTTGTCTCCTCCTCAATTCCTTTCTTCCTTTCCTCCTTCCTTCCTTTGTTCTTCCCACAATATTGATCAAGAGCCTTATAATGTGTTATGCATTGGGGATAGTAAGATGAATAAGAGAAGCTCCTTGCCTCAGGCATCTGACAACCTAATGAAGGGGGAACAGTCACATGAAGAGATAATTATAAAACAGTGTGTGAGTGCTCTGCCCGAGATAGATGCTGGGTATTCCACCACTCTTTGTAACTTCTATCAAATAATGAGAAGAAAAGCAAAGAAAAATTGGTTTAGGAAGGCAGTTGGAAAAAACAATGAAATAAAATTTTACAGGTCATGATGTGGATTTTAAATTCCCTTAGTCTCCTGGTCCTTCATTCTTAGGAGTCAACAGGAGTTGGTTGTTAAAATCACTTGCTGTCCAAGTTGTTTAAAGTCTGTTTTTATTTCTCTTCACAGAGAAATAAAACCCCAACCCATGCCTCCTGTTCCCAGTTAGCCTTACATGACCACAAACATGGAAGCCAGGTCCTTGCAAGGAAGACTGTCCACTCCCTTGGAATGGAAATGGATGGAAGAATCCTTGGGGGACATAACCCACATATCAGCCTATTTTGAATGTGCGTGTGCCTATGTGCTGTTTTCCGTGTTGTGATGGGCCACTTGATGTGGGGCTGGAGCAATGTGGTTAAAAACATGGGTTTTAGTCCCACAGAAACGTGGGTTTAAATCCTGCTTCTGACACTTCCTAGTTTCTGTGGCTCTGGGCAAATTCCTAAATCCAACCTTGAAGGAGTCTTTCTGAAGTTTAAACTTGACTCCTCTGATGTGGAAACTGTATGCAATTTCTCCGCTGCAGAGCATCACCCTTCTCATGTGTCGTGGAAGGCCTTCCTTCTTGGAGCCCTAACGGTTCTCTCACAACATGCTGGCACACAAGGGAGGCAGAAGCACCATGTGAAACACACATGGATTTAAAAACCCCTTATGGAGAAATTCGTCCTGCTAAGGCCAATGCAGTCCTCAGCCTGGCTCCCAGGCCAAGGCCTGGGAGGTTCATTCACCTCTGCTGGGAGGAGATGGTGCCAAGGAGACTGTCCAGGCTTAAGCAAGAGCAGCTGTCTGTCCAGGGCAGCTGGTTAGATGGCCCCAAACAAAGCTTCTGTGTTTCTCTAACAAATGCCATTGTGCATGCAGCTTGGCTGAGGAGAGACGCAGAGTGATACGTTCTGGGTTTGGAGAAATATTTCTGAACAGCCTACTTTTTAGTTTGCTATGCTGCCATTTGCTGCTCTTTAATTAAATGCTCTTTATGGGCACAGATGCTTCTTCAAAGCTCCTCCGGGGAGCTTGCTGACAATCTCCGCTCGAAAGCTTCAGAGCTATGTCCTCAGACTTTCTTTAGTTCACTGCTGTCCTGAAGTGTTCCTTCCTCCAAAGCCTTCATTTGAGGGTAAGGGTTTGGGAGAGTAGGGGTTTGGAGGCTTTGAAGAAGACGGTTGGCCCAGGCTCCTATAATCATAGACTCTCAGAGTTGGAATGGTCAGTTATTGGTCATCTGGCTTAAACCCCCTCAGTTACCAAATGAGAAAACTGAGGCTCAAAGAGGGGAAGTGCCTTACCCAGGGTCATACAACCCATTTGTGGTAAAGCGGGGGCCAGATATTAGGGTGCCTGAATCCTGGGGTGGCCTGGCTTTGGATAGTCCACGTGATTGTGGACACTCATGTGTCCTCTGCTGCTTAACTGTGTTTCTGTCTGTTCCAGGGCTCAGGAGAATTCCTACCAGACAGAGAATAGTATGAGCAAATGTGAAGACAAGTGTGGTCCACGGACATGGGTAAGGAGTCTCATCCTATTAATAGCAGGATATGGTTTCATTGCTTTCCCAGTTTCCTTTCACATTTACTGAAACAACTTGCTTGTGTCACCCTATTGAAGCTGTGACCCACATGACCCAGCCCTAGAACCAGTCAGAGGAGCATAGTCCAAATAAGCCAAAACGTGATGAAAAGGGAATTTGATTTTTTTCCTCCTCTTTCTGGAAGGACATGAAGCAGGCTTCCGTGTATTCCCGATGGCAGCCTGTCTTAGGGGCTATTTCCTCTCTCCATTCTTTATTACACTGGTGGGTTTTATCTTTTTGCCTTTGCTCTTTCTACTTCTCTTCAGACTCCTCTGCTGTTGTCCTCCTTTGCTGACTCCAGACTGCACCAAAAATGTCGAGGAATTGGTATCTCGGGGGATGGGGGAGAAGGGGGAATTAGGCTGTCAGGTAGAGGGTCTCTTAGGAAGGTTGGGGAAAGGGAAGAAGTTTGTGAAATTTAATCGATTTTATCCCATTTGCGTATTTTTCCACAAATGATTTTTTCTCCCAAATATCTAACTACCATCCTTAGTCTAATTACGCTTCTGATATTGCTAGTGCAGATTTATTCATGCAGCACATGGTGAATGCATGCTCACCGTGTCCCAAGCCCGGGATAGCATGTGAAGATAAAGAAGACCTGGACCCTGTCACAGGCTTACGTGGCAGACAAACACAGAGGCAATTATAACACCGTGTGCGCAGAACGACGATGAAGACATGTGGAAGTGGGGTAAGCAGCACAGAGGGAGAAGCACCTGGCTTGGCTAGCAGGGGTCAGGAGAGGATGCTTGGAGGACATTATGTTTATTGGGGGTTTGCATGAATCAGAGGAATTTTCAGGTAAAGGAGGAATAAAAAGGAAGTTCAGGCAACAAAAACAGTGCAAAGGCACAAGCAAGAGGGAAACTGGGAGCAGTGAGATGAGGGGTATAGTAGATCTGAAGCTGGGAGACACAGGCAGGGGCTGGAGCCCAGAGGAGCTTGTGTGCAGAGCTCAGGTGCCTGGGTTTTACTCTGTAGGCAGTGGGGGCATATGAGAAGCGTGGTCAGACTTATGCCGTAGAGGAGGTCACTCTAGTGGCAGTCTGCAGAACAGATGGGGTGGGTGGCGGTGAGATGGGCAGGAGACGAGTTAGTGAGCTGTGCAGGGAAACAGGTGAGGGTCTGCATGATGACAGTAGCTGCAGGGGTGGGGGAGGAGTCCCTTGGAGAGATATTTGGGAGCTAGGAGGACTTTGGTTTAAACTAGAATGAATGACAGGTGTGAAAATGCCCGTCCCCGCCCCCCCCATTCCCTAGATTTCTGGCTTGGGCGATTGGATGCTGACACCATCATTCACCAAGACAGAAAATGCAGGTTCTGGGGGAAAAGATACATTAAATTTGGGATATGTGTGTATTCCTTAAATTAAATTTCCCTGTAACTCAGATTTGACTCTTCTATTTGGTTTCTAATTTCTGCTATCACACTAAATATATATTTGAACAGCTTTATTTAGATATAATTTGCATGCCATATAGTTCACCCATTTGAAAAGTACAATTCAATGGCTTTTAGTATATTTATGGGACTGTGTAACCAGCACTGCTGTCAATCTTAGAGCATTTTCATTACCCCACAAAGAAGTCCCACACCTTTCCCTCACCCCCAATCCTGTCTCTACTTCCCTCTACCTCCCACCGCCCACCCCAGCCTCACAACCTCTTTCTGCCTCTATAGATTTGTCTATCCTGGATATTTCATATAAATTAATCGTAGCCAATATTATTTTAAAATATAATTGAATCTGCTTTTGCATTTTCAATTGTTCTCAGTTCTGCACACATGTGCCGGGCAGTGGGGTAATAATAGTATGGGTTTATCACAACTTTTGTTTCCAAACGACAGTAATGCAACTTGAACTAATTTAAACAAAAGGGGGATTTATTGGCTCACATAACTGGGAAAAATGGGGTGGACCTAACTTTAGGGCTGACTGGATCTAAATACTCAAATGACATCCTCAGGCCTCTCTCCTGGCTTTTGTCTCTTTCCATCGCTGTATCCACCCCACCCCACCCCCTTCAATTTCTATAAACCTCAAGAAAGACTCTGATTGGCTCAGCTTCGGTCATGTGCATATCCCTTGGACCACTCACTGAGGCCAGAGATGAGTGCTATGATTGGCTACGCCCAAAGCATGTGACTACCCACGGACAGAAGAGTCCTGTTCTGGGCTGGGGCCACACAGACATCCTATAGTTGGAAAAGGGAAAGAGCAGATCCATAGAAGACTTCCTAATAGGAAGGGAGGTGAGTGTTGCTAAAAAAGAGGGGAAAGTGATGCTGGGAGGGTGCAAACAACTGATGTTCAGCACACTTTCTGACCTAGAAGAGCACCACACAAAGGGAAGATGAAACAACTAAACTCACGTGTGGTTAGGACCACATAAATCCTGTTGATGGTAAGTGCCTCAAAAGTTCAGAGCATCAGGGCTCTTCAATCTAGTTTTTCTGTTACCTAAGATTTACCTTTATTTGGTCTGGTGGAACTTCACCCGGGCCTGGAAGAACAGGAAGGAGGATTCAGGCAAGAAAGGGGAAGGAGTGGAAACTGCAGGGACCCAGGGACTGTTCATCAGTCAAAGAGTGCCAGTGTGGCCCCAGAAAGAGACTGTGTAAGAAGCTGGGGGGATAAATTTGGAGACATGGGCCTGATCCCAAGGGTTGTGACCCCAATTCAGCTATGGGACGTTAAGTCCCAGGTAAAAGACTTTGACTATGTTTTGTTTCACTTTACATCTGTTTTATGTAATATTTTACGTGTTTGAGAAAATCCCAAACCACTTTTTTGATTTCGCATCACATGAGCAAATAGCATAATTGTTTGGCTGTTCTTCAGGTTCTTTCCAAGTAGATAATCCTTCCTGGCTTTTTTTGTTTTTTGAATTGGGGCGACCAATTGTTTTTCAGAATTGGTTGTTCAAAGCAGATGGCTTCTTCTTTTGTTACATTTTTGTTACACATTATAGACTGCTTGTTGGATTCCTACTACTTAACACCCTGACATTGTATCAACTCTTTTATTCCTGCTTCTTGTACCTTCCTCTGATTTACCCATTTGGCAAACTCCTACTCATCCTGCAAAACAATGATCAAGTTTCCTTAAGGAGGGAGCAGACTATGCCTCATTTATTTCTATACCCAGCAATTAGCACAAGGAGAAACGAACACATACATGAGTAAAAGAATTTACACCTATGTATCCTAAGGATGGCACATGGGTTTTGTGCCAGTTAGGAGTGCATTTCATTGCACTAGCCACTCCTAGCTGCAAGGGAAATTGAATTTCTCACCTGAGGCTGGGATATGTTCCTGGCTGTAGTAGCAAGAAAGGAGGGGGTGGATATTAGCTAGACAACCAATGGCACCCACCATGTATTTCGTCTCATGTTCTAAGGTTAATAGATTCGAGGTGGAGCTCTGTGTTAAATATTGTGAAGACTTATCCAAGCCAAGCAGGCCAAGGCCCTTTGATAGATTATTAGTGCCTGCTATGGGTGTGGAGTGGGGCAGATGGCATGCTTGGTGTGTATCCACTATCTTTGGTCCAGCCCATAGATTGATCTGGGCGCTGGGAAGTAGACTCTGATGGATTGGATCGCTAGATCCCCCTGCCTTCCGACTTCTGGGTGGGTCTGGCCAGAAGGGCAGAGGATGGGAGGGGAGTGATGTCAAGATATTTATCCCCCAGCTCCCTCCCTGCTGGGTCACCGTGGCTTATTGAAGGCCACAGGTCTTCAGGTGGCTCACTCTGGACATCTCTCCTCTTATAGGTCTCAGTAACTGCTCCATCCTTTACCCCTTCAGACCAGGTTCCCTACACCGTTCCTTGTTGGTTTCCCCAAAAATCTGCCCCCACTATTGTAAACAGTCCTTTTAATACCCTGCCCCCCAAATTACCCATTTAAGTGTTCTGTCTCTTTCTTGCAGGGATACAGACTGAGGCAGTCTGTAAGGCTTCGGGGCTTGTTTTGGGTGAAGGTGATGGACACCTTTTGTCTACCCCTTCCTCAAAGTTAAGGGCAATGTGCCTTCTGGAATTTACAGGATATCTGACTGGATGTCCTGGGATGTGCTCAGAAGTCTTTTTTATTCATTGTTATTCATCAACCTCCCCTACCCCCACTTCAGGGGCAATGATGACACCTCTGCTGTGGTTATAAGGACACCCAGCAGCGAGGTGCTCCAGATGGGGACTCCGAGCATTCCGCTGGAGTGCCCGGCTTTTGGTTCTGTCCAGGTCGTGTTGTGGCAGGCCGGTGAGAGCTGCTGGTTGGACGTGGCTGTCCACCTGGTGGCTTGGAAGGACAGGCGCACCCACACCTGGTGTACCACGTGTACCTGGTGTTTCCTCCGTCCTGCTCCCCAGGGCCTTGGAGTCTACACTCTGGAAACAGGCTCCATGGTGTATTAGATCCTTGCCACCCTCCCTGAGCTGGAGAAGGTGGGGGAGGCGTCTTTTCAGAGCAGGGATTTCTACACTTGAAAAGACTCTGGTGTCAAACTGTAGAATCTGGTTCATTAGGTCTGGGGTTGGGTGGAGTTCTGCATTTCTACCAAGGAGCCTGGTGATGCCAATTCAGGGGACACACTGGGTAGCAAGGACCTGGAGATGAGCCATCCAGCAGGTGGCCACTAGCCAGGCACGGCTATTTATTATACATTTACTGTCTTTCCTTTGGTGTTTATCTCATAATCTCATCAACCCATCAGAACTGAGTTTATAGTGAGAGAAACCCAATTCAAAAGGTTTTTAGCTTAAGTGAAAGAGAGAAATATGTAGGTTGTTATGAAAATGGGAAAGACAGGGAGATGGACTTAGGAATGGCAGGGCCTAGGGACTCAAATGATGTCGCCATTGTGGTCACCACCACCATCATCACCGTCATCCTCACCTTTCTCCTTTCATTGCTTCTTTGCCTCTTTTCTTGATTTTTTTTTCCTTACTCTACCTACAGACTGGCTTCCTCTCTCTGGCAGGGGCTTTGGCAGGTGACTCCAGGCTGATATTATCACACTCACGATCTACATGATAAAGGGAGCTCTTTCTCCCAGCGTCTGATTTCTCCTGCATCACACTGCACCCGGCTCTGTGCACAGGGGGCTGGAGTGCTATGGCTCGCCCTGTGGGAGGGGAATGGGTCACTGCAATGGGCAGCCCACAGAATCAGATGAATGGTCAGCAAGATGCGTGTACCTTAAAGGAATAGATGGTGGTGCAAAGAGGTATGGGACCGACAAAACCAGCAGGTGTTTACTCCACCCCACTGCTCTCTCCACCTAAGAATCCCATCCAGCTATTCCCTTTAAGAATCTCTCTACTGTTTTCTGCCACCCTTGAATCATCCCAGTGGAGACAAGATGGCTTGACATATTTTGCTGGGTCTTTTTTATTTTTTTTAAAGATTTTTATTGGGGACTTGGGGGGATGGGAACAGTGCTGGGGAATTGAATTGGGGGAAGGGGAACAGACAAGTTGCTGTCCTTTTGTTCTTCAGTCTAGTTGTGGAGGACATTGCTTCACTGGCCCAAGTTGGCACCATCATTGCGCTCTTCCCGGGCAAGGCAGATCAGTCGCCGGCTTCTGGACGGCTGCTCACTGCTGCTGCTGGCCGCTCACGCTGGCTGCTGGCTACACACGGTAGCCCATGACAACCCACTTCAACAGGGGTTGTGGCCTACGCCTTCGCCGGCGACTCATGGCAGCCCAGCTCCAGGTTGAGCTGTTGTTCAGCATCTTAGCTGTAGAGGGCAGTGTCACTGGCCCTCATATGTGGGATCCAAACCGGGGCCCTCTGGCGTCCCAAGCCAATTCTTAACCATCGTGCCACTCGGCCGGCCCTGCTGGGTCTTTAAAGAACACAACCTGTCTTCCCTGTGGATTTTCATTGCAACCAATTATCAAGGCTTCTCTTTGGTACAGAACTTAAAATTAAAAGACAAATGTTCTGGCTAGGTTTCCCTTTTGCTTTCCTCAGGTATTTGAGAACATCTCACAACTGCTTTGCTGGAAGAATTTATTTAAATTCCTTGAGAGTGACAGGTGAACTACAAGGGTGGTAAATAGCAAGAGGGGAAGGCAGCTTCCTATCAAGGGAGAAGCTGGAGGCTGGGTTTGGTCTGAAGTTCATTAATGGGCTGGAAGGACAGGACAACACGGGGAGATGCGGTCTGCGGAAAGTCCAGTGCTGGGAGCACGGACAGAAAACGCCATGTAGGCGGAGACCAGGAAACAAGTCAGCCAAAGTCACTTTTTACTTTTTGTAAATAAGAAACATGCAGGTTAGGATTTGTGGATTTTTGCAGGGGTGAGGGCGGAGGGTAGGGGAGAGTTTGGGGGTTAAAGGGTAGTAAGGAGAGGATTGGTTACACATGGCAAAGTCTCCGAAGCTAGAGGCACAGGTATCTGGAATGCCATCTCCCAGACCTGGGTCCAGCTTCTTCGTGTCTGCGATCCTCTCACCAACACCCCATCCGGCCATGGCAAGTCACAGCCATGGCACTGCCTGGCCCGATGCCTCTCCTCAGTCAGAGCAGCAGGAGGGGAAGGAACATTTGTGGTGTACCTACTGTGTGCTGAGCACTTTGCATTCATGAACTCAGTTAATCCTCATACCAGACATACGGTGAAAGTTTGTACCTTCAGGACTCAGATGAGGAACTAGGGCTCTGAACAAGTTAGGTAAATTCCAAGGTCACCTAGGTCATCAGCAGCAGAGTTGGGATTCAAACTCAGGTTTGTATGACTGCAGAGCTGGCATTTTTCATCCATCCATCCATCCATCCATCCAACAAATATTTATGAAGCATCTCCCAAGTGCCCAACACTGCTAGGCACAGAGGATGTGGACGAGGGAATGAGAGAGACACAGTCCTTTCTCTCCTAGATCTTGCAATACAGGATGAAAAAGACAGTAAACAAGTAGATCTGTGATAACATGCTGTGAAAATCAAGATGGAAGAAAATAAAGTAGGGTTAAAAAAAAAAAAGCATGCCAGATAGGCAGGGCCAGGGCTAGGGTGAGGCAAGAGAGGTGCCTACGATGCAAAATATAAGGAGGTGGCTTCTCTCAGGGTCCTGCAAGTGCAGGGTTGGCAGTTGCATGACCTTGGCTCCTTAAATTTTGCACCCATAGGTAACCTTGCTCGCTTCACCTTCATCCTGGTTCTGCAGATAGGGAGTCATGGAGGGCGGGTGACATCTGAACAGAGACACCAGGTGCTCTTGCAGTGGTCCAGGTGGAGTTAGTTATCTAGAGCATGAGCTTTGGGGTGGGTGGAGGCCCTGAGCAGATTCCACGAAACAGAAGGCATCCTTACATCCTGACTATATAGACTGGAGGAATGCGGGGGACCAAGGGACGGAGAATGGGAAAAGGATAAAGGAGGTCTGGGGGAAGAGATTAGTGGGCAGATATCTCCAAGGCAACTGGAGCCCACAGCCAATGGCTGTGGCAGGATGGCAGGGTTTCTAAGCTAAGGACCGGAAACCTCCCACAACACAACTGCATTTGACCTCAATATTGAGGGCATCTTCCAGAGAAGACCAGCCTCTTTGGAATCCCTGATTGTTCAGTGTTTCCTGTATTTGGGAAGTGGGAGGAGGAAGGAAGGCTCTTTTATCTGAAGAATAGGCTGATGCATGCTTTATACACATTTAGTTTAGATAAACTGGCCTAAAGTCTGCAAATCCCTGTAAAGATGAAACATCTAGACCAGAGATTCCCACAGTGGGGTCCCTGGACCGGCAGCATCAGCCTTATCTGGGAACTTGTTAGCAATGCACATTCTCGGGTGCCACCCAGACCTGCTGCCTCAGAAACTTTAACCAGCCCTCCAAGTGATTCCGGTGCCTCTTCAATCCTCTGGTCTCGAGGAGCGCCACCCATGAACAGTGAGGGGGCTCTTTAAACCTCGCCTGGGCAGAGACACAAAAGCCGGCCTTCTTGGAGAGGTGGCAGTGTCCTAGTTACCAGCAAGGGGAGCAAGTGGCTTACCTGAGGGTGAGTGGTGGTGCTGGGCGTCACCTGCAGATCTCATTCCTATTCCGACAGCTTCTCTGCAGTGTTTTATGACTCTATTTGTGAAGCCCTGGAGAAGTGGGGCCTATCGCTTATTTCTCTATGTCAAAGAGATACGATGAAGATCCCCACATCAACTTTTACACCAGTTTTTAAGTCCCAACTTGCGACGTCCAACTTCACCAAGATGGAAAATGAGAAACGTGGTCATACGGATTTGAAACAAGAGGTGGCTGGGTTGGAACACTCGCGCTGTTCCCTGAGAACCCAACAGAAATGAAGAACCAGGAGCACAGGAAAAAGTTATAAAAATGTTTAGTCTTTGCTTTATTGAGTTACAACAAATGAGCAACAAGTTAGAAAAATCATTTTTTTTTCTTCCAAACTCCCTAGCATTTTATTTGTGCAGTGTACTCAAATGGGGTGGTGGAGGGGGATTGCAAACACAATTCCTATTGTAACATTTACACCAGATATGTCTCTTGGTTTTTCTTCTTTAAAAGTTAGGACTAACTGGAAAAGAAAGTGCACTCAGGAATCTAAAATTGGCCCAAAACAAACACACAAATCAACAAAAAGATCAATTCATGGTGAGGCTTCAAGCTGAAATCTTGTCAAATACCACACTGAAAAAAGGCAGTTAGGAACAGAAATGAAAACCAAAGCAGTTCACCTTTGTACCATCTAGATAGGAAGATCTCTTTCTGTTTTCATTTCACAAAAGTAATGATAATGCTAACAATTGTGGGGGCCCTTTCTGCGGGTATCTAAAAAGGGGCTTACAAAGGGCCACCTGCTACCAGGTTCTTCTGGTGCTGCTTGGGCCCCAGGTCTAACCTAAGAGGCCACGCCGCTGAGAAGCCAAACTTGTAAAGAGGCAGTTCAGAAAGCCTTGTGGGTGGCTAACCAGGGACCCCATAGGCAACTGGGGCAACAACTGGAAACGGATTTGTTTTGGAAGATCTACCATCTGTAAAATCTTTCCAGTTGAGACCGATGCCTAGCCCTTCTCAGCCCTTCTCCCCAAGAAATCTCCCAAATTTCAAACTACCTTTAAATATGAACTCTTCCTACCTAAAATCCAGTAGATATAATGGCACTAATGCTAACATTCCCCCTTCCCCAAATTAATAAAATAAAAGTAAAAAAAGAAAAGGAAGAAAGAAAAAAAAAAGCACAGGTGATCAGCCCTTCCCTCCCTGGAAAAATCTGACAATGGTGATGCTGGAAAAAGGAAGTTGCCCTCGATTAAAAAGGTAGCAAAATTCCCACATTGTACAAATTGGTTCCAGTAGAGCAAGAAGTGGGGGACAGGGCAGAGGAGCAAACTATTTACAAGGACCCATTGAAAATGCAGTAGTAGGACTTTGGCACTATGAACAATTCCCACCGGTCCTCTGGGAGGTGCGTGTGAAAGCGGCTGGGTTCCCGCACCCAGGCACACGCCAGCCAAGTAGTTCCGCTTGGAGTCTCTGGCCAGGTGGCCCACTGGCCCAGGAGGGACGTTCTCTTCTTCCGTCAGAGACAGAGCAGCCCCTTTATCAGCACAGCCCTTCTGACGGACTTTCCTAGAAGGAAGACACAAAGCCAGACAGACGAGGTGTCAGGGAGGTGACTGGCATTCCCTGGGTGGCAGGAGTCAGGGGTGGCCTCTTCCCTGCTCTCCTGGGGGCAGGGGGGAACGCCACCTTCCAAAGCCATCCTGGGGCTTGGAGGAAAGACAAACACCCTTCAAGTTTGGGGCCCACTTTAAAGTGTTTTCCTGAGCACAGCCTGACATGGAGAGCACATCCAGAATCAGGGCTTTGAAAACAGGGTGGCTTTCTGGGGACGTGAAAGAGATGGCCTCTGAGGCTGTTCATCCTTACAAGGCCCTTTTGTTGTTCCTGTAGAAGCAGCCAGTCGCAGTGGCTCCTAAAAAGCCCCCCAGTCAGACAAACCTGGATTTGGGTCCTGACTTTTCCATTTACTGGCTGTGGGGCTGTACACACATGACTTATTCCGTCTAGGGCTTAGTCTTTGCTTCTGTGAAACAGGAATGATAATAGCACCCACCTGGTAGAGTTGTGATGATTAAGTAAATTGATATCTGCACCAGCATTTGGAAGAGTGCCCAGTACATGGTTAGTGTTCTATATGCTTCCACTGTTTTTGTCAGGTGGGAGCCTTTTCCAAACATGGCAGGATATCTATACGTATAATTATAATAAGATTATTTTTAAGTGTACTTTTTATTGAACGTTTATAGCAAACCCTTGGAGGTGCACAGAATATCATTCCCATTTTATAGGTGAGAAAATTGAGCACAGTCATTTGCCCAAGATCACACACAGCTATTAAGTGGCAGAGCCACGATCCAAACCCAGGCAATCTCCAGGGTCTGTGCTGATAATATACACACAGTATTTATTAAGAGTCAGTATGGAGAAATGTTTCATTCTTACATACTTTGAAGTGATGAAAATAATCCAAGGACCTCGCTATGGGTTGAACTGCGTCCCCCCCCAAAAGATATGTTGACATCCTCATCCTCAGTCCTTCAGAATGTGACCCTACTTGTAAATTCCCTTACTTAGGTAATTTAGCATGAGGCTCTTAGGGTGGGCCCTAATCCAATACAGCTGGTTTCCTTATAAAAAGGGGACACTGGACACAGAGACGACGTACACCGGGAGAATGCCATGTCAAGACAAAGACAGAAGTCTAGGTGATGCTCCCATCAGCCAAGGAATGCCAAGGACTGCCAGCAACCCCCAGACGCTAGAGAGAAGCATTGAACAGACTCTCCAAGGCAGTCCCCGGGAGGAACCAACCCTGCTGACACCAGACTTCCAGTCTCCAGACTGTGAGAGAAATAGACGTCTGTTGTTGAAGCCTCCCGGTGTGTGGTATTTTACGGTGGTCCTAGGAAACGAAGACAGACCTCCATTATTACCTTTCTGGGATCCCGGGATCCAGAGATCCTGGGCCAGGAATCCCAAGGGAGGGCTTAGGGGCCGAAAGGGTGCAGCCAGTGTCCCACGACAGGCTGGAAGTTGATCAAATCTAAAGATGTGTGAAGCCACTGGCTTTTCCTTTGCCTCCCTCCTGGTAAGGCCGTGTTACTGCTCAGCTGGCTACTTCTCTGGCTGAAAAGGCCCTGAGAAGTGTGGGTTTTTCATTTCATTTTATTTTTTTATTTTCAGGGGACCAAGAGCCAGAAGACTAGATTCTTGGCCAAAGGTATCAGGTGATCATCTATACTGTCATTCATTTCTAATGTCTGGGTATCAAACGTACCCACATTTCCTAGATGCTCCTGACAATAAGGCTGACTTTTGGAGTTAAGAAACCAGCTTTCAAAAAAAATGTCTGTGGATGAAACCAGATTCCAGCCGTGTCCTTGGGATCTGGTGCCACCTGAAAGAGATCCGGCAAAAGTCTCCAAATCATAAGAGCTCTAGAGATCCTTATGGGTGATGTCATCAATACCACTCACTTCACGAGGGAAAAAAAATGGAAGCACAGGGAGAGAAATTCATCTTCCCAGGTCACAACACTGGTCAGCAGCACAGTCAAAACTAGAGTGATCATGAGTGTGACAACAGTGAGAGTAGCTAATATTTATCTCACACGGATTTTGAGCCAGGTCCACTGCCAGGTGCTAATGCGGAACATCTCATGTAGGCCTTCCAGTAACCCAGGAGGTAGGTGACTGTTAGGCCCACTCGGCAGGGAAGAAATGGAGCCTTAATGGAGAGATTAAATGATGTCAAGTCAGCAGTAAGTGGGTGAACCTGGATTCTACCTCGGCCAGTCCAATGAATTGCTCCCCCCATACCTGACCCACGTCCAGGGCCCCTCATCCTGCACACACAGCCTCTCCCTGCACAGAGCCACCCTGTGACAGGAGACAGCACGTCTGCTTCAAGGGCAGGGGCTGGCAGTCCCGTGCAGAGCCACATGCACCCCTGGGAGGTGCACGGTGGTGCACCCCACAGAACAGGCATTTCCCCAGCAAACAGGGTCTTTCACTGCCTTTGGAAAGGGGGCTGTCTCTGGTTGTATGTCCACCTGTACAGGTCTCAAGATGCCAGGAAACAAGGCCCAGGGCGGATGGACAGCTCCTGTTCTCCCTTCTCCCAACCAGGCTGACAAACGCCAGGTCAGCTCAAGACTGCGGGTACTGGCTGTGGTGGGGTAGAGTGGAAAGAGCTGTGAAGTTGGAGGAAGCTGGGTCCAGGGTCCGCCACTTCCTGTGTGCTGAGGTCCGTCGACGTCCCCGAGCCTCATTCCCACAGTTCACACCTGCCGGGCTGCCGGGATGGTCACTCATGAGGCAGGCAGGTGCTCCAGGAATATCGCTTCATTTCTCCTTGGGGAAGGCCAGGTGTAAATGAGGGCCTTGGGTGTAAGCGAGCTCATCTATGTGTGTGAGAGTATACACGTCCCCCCTTTTTTCCTCTCTCATAAACGAAACTGAACCCTGTCTCTCCAAGTGATTGGCAGAAACTTGCTGTTTCAGATAAACCTCAATATTAAGGTGGTTTTCCATCTGGCAATGAGTTTTTATGATTTCCTATGTAATTTCTTTTGGACATGAACATGCATAATCCTCCAACCATGTACACGAATGAAGAAAAGAAAATGCTGAACAA
>NW_017732213.1:156235-161583 GCF_001890085.2 Hipposideros armiger
AATAGAAACTCTTCATAGTACTAGTGCTGGAATATTCCATCTGGCCAAACATCAAGGCATATGTCTTGGTCAAGTACTCTACTTTTTTGGAAAGGAGGGATTTATTTTTCAGCCTCTTACCAGGACAAGTCACTCAATGGATGGCTCGATAATTATTTGGACCCGGAAATTGAATCAAGACAACACAATTAGGAAAGGTTCCTTATCTCTGTGTCTAACCTCAGGACTGGGGTGAGCCTGGATTGAGTCAAATGCTGTCATGAGCCTTTCAAAGAAAGTGTCAGTCAGAGGAAACGGTCAGGGGACATGCTTAACTGCTACAGAGGAAATCCCACCCTAGAGTCAGCTCTCAGCTGCTTACCCGACTTCTCTCTATCTCATACATACATCATATAACACCTTTTATGAAGTCAAAACCAGGTATTATTTTCAGGATGATTACAGGTGTAACAACTGAACTCAACGGCAGGTTCCTAAATAAATACATGTTTAAATATAGGCATCACTGAATATTTATGAATTTCAAGAGACCCATGTGTTTGGTTCATAACAGCTGTGAAGTAATTTGGAGATGTTTTTTCCCCCCTCTAAGTCAAAAGGTCCTTTTAAGGAACCTCTCTGTCCAGGACGCGACATTTCAGTACAGATTGCAGCCTCTTTCTCAGTGCAATGGCGCCTCTGAAATATCAGGAAGCCAATTAGGGATACTGGATGTCGCCAAGTATTGAGTAGATCTTAGCATCTGGTTTAGGAATAGTTGCCAGTGCACGCCTGTGGCATTTACCATAAATGAACATAAAACGGGGTTCCTGGGTGTTCCTGCTTTTTTAGGGATACAGCTAGTTCCTACATTCTCTGAGTTATCTGATGTTAATTCAAAACTCAACTCCAAAAACTCTAAGTATTCCCTCCCCTGCTACTGGGGGGTCAACCAGAAATGGGGCATTTATGTCAGAAATAAAGAGGCAGAGAGGGCAGTGGGAGGACTGAAACCGAGGTGCTGACTGGGGGCATGTGGTGAGTTCCTTGGTTTCTAAGCCTCAGTTTCTGCATTTATAAATACATAGATAACTTACATCACAGGGTCACTAAGAGAATTGCATTAAGGCCATCTGTGGCCAGAGCACCCAGCTTAGCCTCTGCTACTCAGGAGGCCTTGCTCTACCCTTCCACCCTTCCTCCTGTCCCTCGCAAAGCTTCTCTTCATGGTTTTAGCACTGCTTCCCCCTTCTGTCTCCCTTGGACCTCAGGTGCGGGTCAGGCACTGTGGCAGCCAGTCCAGCTGGGCTGGGAGAGAAGGGATGAGGCGAGGTGGCTTCAGGGGCCTCTGGGGAGCCGCCACCTCTAGACAACCTCCCACTCAGTGATGGGCCTCCAGAAGTGCTGTGGAGCTCACTCTGGGATACAGGGACACAGCATCCTTATACTCAAACGCAGCAAGCACTGGTGCTTCAGGATAGCTTTCGCCTGCTGTGGGAAACCACTGGGTTTTCTTTTAGTTTGTCTCTTCTCACTGTTTAACTGAACCTCAAATTTGACTTTGGTTTTGCAACTGCACCATTCTGTTTGTTGTCTCTGGACCTTTGCCTTGTCTGTTCTTTCCACTGGAACCACTCTTTTCCTTGTCGGCGTACTTGGCTAACTCCTTCCCATCCTGAGTCAGATGGCCCTTCCTCCAGGAAGCCTTCCCTGGTCTGCAGCCTGGGTGCCCCTCCTGGACGCTCCCACACGCAGCTGTGTATTGCATGTCTCCAGCATACCACACAGCACCCTGGCTAGTAAAGGGGAGAAAAATTTCCTCTTTCCTTGGCCTGGCTGAGCTCCATGTGAATAAGGACTCTGTAATCTGTCTTCTCCAGTGCCTACCCCAGCGACCGACACACAGTGGGTGTTCAGAAGGTATTTGTTGAATTGAACTGAACTCTATTGTCTACTCAGTGCTAGGAGGAATAAGCAATCGTGTATCTTATGCTGTGTATCTGAAAAGGTCAAGGACAGAAGACAAGGAAAGCTAGGAGCTTTCAGGAAGATTCTGACTAGACAAACAAACAAAAAAATTGCTCCTTTATCTCAATGAGGGAGATAGGGTTTTGTAAGAAGCAGGAAAATGGCCAGAGGAAGGACGAAACTGAGGTAAACCAGATGCACGTGGATAGTTGGTGCTACCGGTGACTCCACTAGCCTTGAGCCCCTCCTGTCATGAGCCCCCGCCCCTCTGGGGTGCTCCCTCACCCATAACCCATTACCACTTCCTCCTGAAAAGGGAGAGGAGACAGGCTTGATGGCTTTCTGTGAGTGGCTGCTCATTAACTTGNCAGTAAGGCTGGGAAGACCCTGGAAGCAGAGGGAGCGGAGGCAGAGGCAGGGGCGGTGTCTCCATCCGGGCCCAATCGCCTTCCCCTGGGCAGCGAATCCCAGTTTGCTGGCCACTTCCCAGATGCCTTGTCGCAGACACCATCAGTTCTCCTTGTTAAATGTCCCTGAGCTGGGGCTTCCCAGCACAGCTTCCTCAAATTGCCTGGTTGATGGTACATCCTGTGGGGCCTGTGAGGACATGGACGGTACCCACAGTGTTCGCTGCTGACCCCTTCCACCCCCTCCCTGCACTGTGTCTGGCCCGCTCAGGATACTCAGATGTTCATTAATGAATAAAAAATGGGAAGAGAGCATGCTGCTGTTGGAAGGTGGTTGGTTATACCAGGTGGGTGACAAAGTTCACATTTCAGGGTTTTCAAAAAGAGTAGCACAGCGATTTTGACTATGTGGCCACTTGCTAATCTCCTGGGTTTCTCCGTGGACTCTTACCCCTTGGTCACAGGCGCGCCCCACTGCAGAGAACCAACAACCTGATCCTAGAGCAACAGGTTTCAGCTTGGGGAGGAAACTGCAAGGTCTTCGGGACTCAAGTGCAGCCTCTCCCTGAACTCGGCAGAGGACAGGGAACCTGCTGTCTCCCATAGCCGTTCCTTTCTATCTTGAGGGACAGCTTGGACTGTTAAAAAGTATTATCTAATTCTTTAGCAAAATCTGCTTCCTTGTTACTTCAACTGTTGGGGAAACATGAAACAATTAGAATTCTCTTCCCATGCGACAGCTTTTTGTTTCTGTTTCTCTTTAATTTTTCCTGGAGGGGTTTCCCAAAGCCCTGCGGATTCAGGAAAGAATAACACTATATTCCATGAGAAAGAAAAAACAAGCGCTGTGATAGTGATTTATGCTCTCTCAATCACATTTCTGAGTCAAACTGTCTTTTATTAAGAGGGGAGCCTATCGGGTTTTAATTAGAATTGAGATAAGGAAAACACAGTGGCATGGAGAGGGATTAAGCCATTTCCCAGTGGATAGGGAAAACTCTATACCATCCCAGATCGTCCCCACACCAGGCCTTGGTCAGCTCTGACACATCTGGCCAAAACTCTTTGGCCGAGAGGAGCCCCAACTGAATAAGTTGGCTTGGAAAGGTAGGAGGCAGATGGCCAAGTTCTTGTCTATATGGAGAAGAGTGTGCAGCTTGAGTTAGCATCCACTTGAGCAGGTGCTGATGCTAACGCCAGGTCCCTGTTTAGGAGCTTTCACTTATAATATCTCACTTAATCCTGACAACAACAGACAGCTCTATTAGTAAGTTCATGGACTGAATTATGTCCCCCACCCCCTTGTATAAATTGAAGCCTTAGTCCTCAATATGACTATTTGGGGATAGGGTCTTTAAGGAGGTAATTAAGGTTAAATAAGGCCATAGTGTGGGGCCCTAATCTGTTAGGAAGCATCCTTATAAGAAGAGGAAGAGACGCATGCACAGGGGGAAGGCCATGTGAGGACACAGAGAGAAGGTCTGAAAGCCAAGGAGAGAGGTCTCACCAGCAACCAACCCTACTGGCACCTGGATCTCGAATTTTCAGCCTCTAGAATTGTGAGAAAATAAATTTCTGTTATTTCAGCCACCCAGTCTGTGGTATTCTGTTATGACAGCCCGAGTTGACTCATATAGTAGATTTCAAGGTTATGGCAACTCACTAATGAAAGCGAACAAAGTAAAATGTACAGCCATGTGGACACTCTAGGATTTGCCACCATCCATCCGCCATTGACCGCGGGAGCAGAAAAGTCCTAACCCCCAAGATATTCCTTTTGTTCCTTCCTTGAGTATCTCGCAGGGTCTCAAGCTTTCTCTATAGGATCACACACACAGAGTCACATATAGTCTACTTTATTGGTGAGTTAGAGGAGTTTCAAGGGAAAATTTGATTCTCTGTGAGTCCATCTAACACCCTGGCTTTTAACCCCTGCCCTTCCTGCAGTGTGAACTCACAGCCACAATGGCCACCTTTTACTTCCCTCTGGCCTCAGGGACCTTGAGTATGTGGTTTCTTCCGCCTGGAATGCTTTTCCCTTCCTCTCCACCCAGCCAACTCCTACTTAACCTGTTAGATTTTAATTCACCCACTAACTCTTCAGAGAAGCCTTCTCTGACCCCTTAAATCAGGTTTAATCCCCCTATTCTATATTCTTACAGCACCATAGACCTTTCCTTTGAAACACTTGCCAGTGTAGTAACTTTCCCTTTTTGTTTGATGAAAGATGGATTAAAGCTTCATTCCCCGTTAGACCAGGGGCGCCTTGAGGGCAGGGCCATGCTGGGCACCACTGCCTTCCAGAGTCTGGCCCATGGCAGGCAGTCCACATACTTGATGGATGCATGAGCCAAGGCACTTATCATGAACGTCCCTGAACTAGTCACTTCCTCTCCTTGGGGCCCACGTCCTTCCTCTGAAAAACAAGGGGCTTAGGTTTCACGATTCCCAAGTTGTTACAAGTCGCCCAAAGCACAGTGAGAATTCCTAGTATGAGAAGCTCCAGAATTAGGTAAATGGAAGTGGTAACAGTTAATGCTCCATTAGGTACCAGGGCAGCGAGACTTTTGTGCTCTGAGAAGTACTGCCCAGTAAATATCCAGTGACCAGTCCCCAACAGACCTTTCCCTCGAGCTGATCACACACATGAAAAGCAAACTGTCCCCAACTCCTCTGACTGCTGCCATCGAATGGGGCTAATGAGTGATGGGAAAAAAATGAGAAGCAAAAGGATGGAAATACCAGACCCTGGATAATTAAAAGCCAACTATCTTTGTTAATTCTTAGGTTGGTTCAATAAATTGTTACTGAGCATCTGCTCTGAGTTAGGCACTGGGGATTCAGAGACCAACGGGATATGGCTCTGCCTTCAAGGGTCTGTGGAGTGGAAACAGGGAAACAGGTAATTACAGTATTCTTTCTTCCTTCCTTCCTTCCTTCCTTCCTTCCTTCCTTCCTTCCTTCCTTCCTTCCTTCCTTCCTTCCTTCCTTCCT
>NW_017732213.1:164548-186632 GCF_001890085.2 Hipposideros armiger
TTTTTTTTGCCAGGTGCCTTGTTTTATTACCAAATAAATAAGTGAATGAGTGACATGGCCGTCCCAAGTTGTCCACATTCATTAATAAAGAGGCATGGTAATTTCCAGGGCTCCCTTGGGAATTATCAATCACCCTGGAAGTTCTTATCTTTATTTCATTATTTTGAAAGGTGACATGGGGGACCCCTTCCACTGCCTTTTAAGTGACCTGTGGAGAAGCCAACCTGGGCAGGCTGTAAATCCTGCCTCTCCCTCCTGGTTTCAAGCTGCCCTGACTACTTCTGCTTTGGCCAAGGCGGACCTTTCTCCCTGAGTCCTTCTCCCTACTATGCTCCCTTCCCTGACCCCCAGTTTTAAAGTCACCACTAAGCAAGCTGCTGTGCTTTAGGCCTTGATTTGCATGGACCTCTTGTGAAACACGCACACGAAGGGCTTGGGTGGCATGTCCCATCATGTGGATGACATGGCCATTAGTAACCATGGTAACCTCCCTTCCCCGGCTTCTGTGGCTCCACAGGCCTAAATTTATACCAGTTTCTCCCAGATAGGAAGGGGTTCTGAGGACCCAATCAGTGCAGCTAGGGGCAGGGTCGCTTAATGAGACACAGAACGCGCCTTCCATTAGCTATGACAAGGCAAACACCAAACCCTTTCAGGTTAATAGAAACAACCCCAAATCTCTAGCCAGTAAACTTGGATACTTACTCTTAAAAAAAAAAAATCCAAAAAGAGAAGGATAAAAACAAAAAAAGAAAAAAGAAAAGACAGATCCTTTTCATGTTTGTTTCTTACAGCAGCAAACACAAAACAGGCGGAAGATGTCCTATTACAACTGCGACTAGATTTTAGAATGGACGGGCCCCAAATGGTGGTGTCCACACAGGTCCCAGGTAGCACAGCTGTCACCCATCAACACAACTTTCAAATAAGAGCATGAAACTTACCAGTTCCCTTATTTTTCTTCCTTTAAAAAAAAAAATGAACCCGTTGTCTTTGTCAACATCTCTGTACCCTACAAATTATATGGACTCCGGCAACGTAAAGAAAGATACTCAGCATCTTCACCTAGCTGCCTGGAGCGGGGAAGGGGGAAACGGGTGGAGTTACCTGTCTAGGCCTGGCCAGCCTCGGCAGGGACGCTGTCGGAGTCCGAGTCGGCCAGCTCTGCTGTGCCTTCGGGGGCAGTCTGACTCCAGCTGTCGGACCTGTCTGAGATGGCGTCCTCCTCTCCGACGGTCACCTCCACCCAATCCACAACGCTGGATTCCTCATTTTCTTCACTGCCCTGGCCATCCCGGCTGTTGCCCTCTGATCTGTCCGAGGTGGCCTCTGCGGGCTTTGCAGCCGGCAAACTATCTTTCACTTGCTCGCTGCCCACTTTTACCCTGGGTACCACCTTCTCCGAGTCCTCTTCACAGGGCTTTTTGGGGTCCTTGTAATATTGCTGGCCCAGCCCGCTCCCGTCCTTTGGGCTCTCGGCGACGGTGGCTTTAGCTGCTTTCCTGGACGCAGTGTCGTAGCCATGGTCCTCTGCTACGTGCTGTTGCTGGTACTGCTCCATCCACTTTAAGGTTCCAGTTTTTAGCAAGCACCTGTTCTCCTTGAACCAACGCACAATTTCAGTTCGGACCAGGCCAGTCTTGGCTGCTAACTGGTCGTACTCCTGGGGTGTAGGCCACTGGGTTCTTGCAAACGTGCTCCTCAGGAGATGAACCTGTTCTTGACTTTTTGTAATGGCTGGTGAAGGGCTGGGCAGAGAACCGACCAGCTGGGCGCCCGAGAGCTGGTCAAGTCGAGACAGAGCACCATTGGGGGCCACCACATCTTGGCCTCTTTTGCCAGACCCCATGGAATCCAAGACCGCTTGCTCCATGCTGTCGCGGAGCTTCCGTCTCTCCGAGAACCAGGAGTCGATCTCCCTCCTGCTCAGCTTGGTCTCCACCCTTAGCCGATCCAGTTCTGCTTGGGTCGGAAAAGAGCTTTTCAAAAAGCTGTCTTCCAGGATTTTAACCTGACCTTGTGTTTTCTCCTTGAACTTCTGTGGGGCAAAGTCTGGGTAGGCATGGTATGTGCGACCGTGTCGGGAGGCCGCGATGGCCAACTGGTCTTTGGCAAGGGATTCGCTGGTGATGTGGACGATGCCCCTTTGACACCGATACCGGTGGTCACTGAACCACTTCTTGATCTCACTCCTGGCAAGGCCAGTCACCTCGATCAGTCGGTAGACCTCAGCATCGTCAGGGAACTGGCTCTGGAGAAAGCTTGACTTGAGATGCGCTATCTGCTCCTTTGTCTTCTTGCGGTCGCCTGACGGGGTCAGCGAAGGGTTGGCCACCTTGGGTGGGGGCTCTGGCACCTGAGTGACATGTGGACGTTTGGGCTCGGGGGCAGCTTGGGGAGTTACTAAAGGTCTCTTCTGGCCGTGGTTGGTCACTCCGGCCATGGCAAGTGTGATAGGGGAGCAAGAGACAGTTGTTGACCCGCTTGTCACCTGAGTCAGCACCAGGCTGGTCTGGCCGAGGATTTGGCACGGTAGAGCTGTCTGGAGGATGGGCTGTGACATCTTTGTAGGGGCCAGCTGGGCGGGCAGCACAGTGATCGTCGGGGGGACTGTTTGGATGGTGCCATTAAACATCTTCTTCCGGGCCTCTTCCACTTCCTCGGGGGACCAGCTGATGCCATGCTTTAAGCGTTGGGTGGCAAACCAGATTCTGATGTGCTCTTCTGGGTGTTTGGAAGCAGCTGTCAACCAGGACAGCTCAGCCTGGGTTGGGTAAGGGAACTTGTTGAAGGAGTTGATCATGGTGGCATTCGTGTCCAGGGCAGAGTTGTATTTGGTAGTATTCAGTGGGACGGGGACCTTGGGGACCAGGTTGATATTTGGTGGGAGCTGGACTGAAGGCATGACGTGCCCTAATTCCTGGAGCAGCTCTACCCCTCCGAGTCTCGAGAGGATCTCAGCTGCGTCTGTCACCAGGCGGGCAGTCCCTTCCATGTGGTTCTCGGGGGTGGCCTCCTCAGGCTTCTTGGGCACCTTCTTGGCATCAGTTTTCGGTTTCCCCGTCTTCATGATGGGAGTTTTGCTCACTGAGATCCCAGGGTCGCTGTCACCACCTCCGGGGCCGCTGGTGTTGATGGATATGACATGGTTGGTGGCTTCGATGGACTGCTCTAAGACAGTCTGGTTATTTCGCTTGATTAGCTTCAGCTTGAAGTTGGTCTCCCCGGGATGGAACTTGGAGTTGTGGTCAGACAAGGAGTCGTACTTTTTGGTTGTGAAGTTACATTCGGCACACACGTACAGGGGGTTGAGAATCACATTGGGGTGCTGCGTGTCCACGTGCTCCGTGAACTCGTTCAGGTTTTGCGTGGAGTAGGGGCAGTATTTGCACTCGTAACCGCCTTGGAGCTTTTTGGATGGGTTCTCCCCTGTAGATTTCACCTCTATCACTTCGTTTTCTTTGGAAGAGTTTTCAGGTTCCGCTGCCCAACCGTCCTTGGCCATTTCAGGCTGTGGCGTGCTGTTCCCTTTTTCTTTGGCCCTGTCTTCTTCCTCGGGCACATCTTGTTCTAGTACTTGTGATGTCCGAACCATGCACGGGGTGGTAGATTTTCGTTTGCTTGCCATGTTGCTTGTCTCTGTGCAATGGCTTGTTTTGGAGGGGGCGGGGGCACGTAGGGAAGGGGCAGTGAAAATTTTGGAACAAAGAAGGTCAAAGAAAGGCTTTTGGCTTTATCCCCCCCTCCAATGGCTTTGGCTTCCTTTCAATGCTGAAGTCTAGTGTTTGAGTTTCCAGGGTGATCTCAGCACAGAAAATTGTAATTGCTCCAATGGCTAAACACAAGAGGCAGCATCATATCTGTAGGACAAGAACAAAGACAGGGTCAGCGTTTCTTCACCAGGCAAAAGAAACTAGCATTTCTTTCTGAGTTTGCCCATGACCCATCCCAACTGGCACCCAAAGCAAACGCCTAGGTAAGCACAGATGGTGTGAGAGTGGGTGCACATACAAATGAAAGACCGTATTCTTCTTCTCCTCTTCCCTTCTCTGGGAAGGGCAGTGGGAACTTGCCCAAAACAAGCAAATGAGGGTGCAGGACACTCGTTCATGTTTCGAGAGAAAAGGACACAGAAAGCAACAAAGGTAGTGAGATCTTCTGAAGTGGTTGGTGGTTGGTGGAGGGAACATTGCCCTTGAAATGTGGCTGGGCTTGCAAGGTGCTTTAATTGATGGTACATCAGAGGCAAGATATCTGCTTACCTGGGGCTGGCAAGTGGCATTTATATGGGCATTAGAAAAATAGATATGAACTTTTGTTATCATAAAAGTAAAATCACTATAGAAAATCCAGAAAATGCATTGAGGTATAAAGGAGAAAAAAATCATTCCAAATATTGAAGTTCTTTCATTTCACTTGAAAAGTTCCAGATTTTTATAAATATGGAGCAAAATAATGATTTAAACATGGCTGTATGACACTACACTGTAGAGATATACCATATGTAATATATTTAGCTATTCAACTTTTGTTGGACATTTATTTCCAGTTTTGGCTCTTCTCAACAAAATTGCAATCGGCACCCTGAGTCTTTATTTCTGAGAAGCACCTGCAGACGAATGCTTAGAAATAGCAGCACTGGGTCAAAAAGTGTCAACATTTTAAGTCCTCTTGACTCATATGGCCAAGTTTTTACACCAACTGGCCTTTCCTCTGGCAAGGAATGAGAGTACCCCACTTACCATTCAACCTACGTGAACTATCCATGAAAAAGCCGATTAGATAGGTTAAAATTCTTTTAATATGCTTTTGTGCTTTTTCTTGATTGCTAATAAGGTTGAATAGTTTTCAAAGACTTAATTGCCACTTGTATTCTTTCTTTGTGAATTATCTCTTTATGCCATTTTTATTTTGTGATTCTCAGTGGTTTTCTTATTAATTTGTGAGAGTTCTCCATATATTAAAAATATCAGTACTTTATTGGTTGCAAAATTTTCCCAGTCTATCATTTATGTGTTTGCTTTTCATATGATGTTTTTCATGTTTTCCATATAAAATTTTAATTTTTAGGTAGCAAATTTATCAGTCTTTTTCTCTTGCAGCTTCTTTCATTGCAATTTTATGGATAGAAAGTGATTCCCTGCCTTGATAGCAGAGACATATTATTTTGTGCTTTCTTAGAATGTTTTAGCTTTATTTTTTCACATGTAACTCATCTGGAATTGATCTTGGGTTCAGCTGTAAGACACAACTGTAACTATTTTTCTTGAAAGTTACCAATGATTTCAGTCGCACATATTGTGTTATCTTTTCTCAGTAATTTGTGAAATCATCTTTATCATACATTAAATTTTTATATATACTAGGGGATTCTGGGTTATCTAGTCCATGCTTCTTATCTAGCTATTGAGTCTCACACTTATGCCTAATTTTTTTTTGTAGATTAGATTTTTTTTTTAATATCTGGAGATATTAAGGGACTTCTCCCTTGTTACTCTTCTTTTGCAAAACAGTTCTGGGTTATTTTGATCACCTATTCACATAAATCAGAATCATCTGCCAAATCAAAGAGAATTTTGATTGGGATTGCAGTAAACAAATATTAATTTGGGAGTACAGGAATAATTTGCTTATTAGGAAGTAGGATATGTTAAAAGAACCCAAGCTGGGGAACTGATGGGGTGGGCCATGTTGAGAGTCTAAATGCCTAGGCGGATGGGGAGTGGGCCTTACATTTTGTGGCTAAAGGAGGAGGAAGGTGTGTGTTGGAACAAGGATAGTTGATGTCTGTGGAGAGGAGAATGGAAGAGACGGTATATCACCTCCTGCCCCTTCCATTGGCTTGGTTTTAGGTCCCCTTGACGAGAGTGCTCAAGGGCAGAAGTGAAGATTTATTTTCATGAGCTACTCTGTGGGACTCTGGGCCCACACCCATCTGTTTAGGGACTCAGGTGACAAACTTGAGCAGGACTCAGGAGAGGAGTATTCCTTGCCTTGTGAACTCAGAACCCAAACACTCTAAGGCTGGAGAGCCCTGGCACTTTCATGCTGGGCAACTTCATCTGCAGCGGGTGAGGATTCCTCAGGGCACTGGTGTGCCAAGACATGGGCACAGCAGAACAGAGGGGCACCGTGTCATTTTGCCGACCACCCTCAAGTGACATCTTCAGCTCCCATGTCCCCACTGAACATCAGACTCTTGGTTTCCCCCCTCAAACACGTGTCGCTCCCTCCAGAATTCTTTGTCTCCATCCATGGTTCCACCACTGCTCACTTGGGCTAAAAACTTGCTCTCTGCCTCTCTCCACACAATCAGCCCATCAGCAATCCTGCTGACTCTGTCTTCAAAAGAAATCTGGTATCATATCGCTGCTCACCATGTCCACCCCTCCCTGACTTGTTTGAGCCACCATCATCTCCTACTTGGAACCCTAGAGCAGCCGCGCCTGGGTCTCCTGTTTCCTTCCTCTCCAGAGCAGCAGAGGGATGATAGGAAACAGCTCATGTCACCTTTGTGCATGATGGCCTCTCTCGGCTTCCTATCAGAGTGAAGCCCATGCCTTCACAGCAGCCTGTACATCCTGGCGTGTCCTGGCCCACGCTTCCCACTCCCCTTTGCTCATCGCACGCTGGCTGCGGGAACAGGCACACACCACTTCCATCCCGGGGCTCTGCCAGAGCACCCCACCCCCAGGACTCCTCAGATCTCATGGCTTCATGTAAAAGTCATCTTCCCACAGAGAGGCCTTTCCTGACCACCACCCATCTGAAACAATGCCTCCCTCAGTCTCTCTCTTTCCTGACCCTGCTTTGCCTTCTTCATAGCACTTGTCAACATTTAAAATTTATTGATATATTTTGTGGTTGAAGGAGGGAAGGGAGACTATGTATTTATGTGTTTGTTGTTTGTCTCTCCCTCTAGAACTGTGCTTGCGATACGGCAGCCACCAGTCACATGTGGCTCTCAAATTAAACTTTAAAAATGCAGTTCCTCGGTCACACTAGCCACGTTTCAGTTGCTCAATAGCCACACATGGCTGGTGGCCATTGTATCAAATAGTGCAGGACATTTCTATCATTGAGGGACGTTCTACTGGACAGCGCTGCTGTAGAATATACACTCCATAAAGGCAGAAACATCTCACTATGGCTTCCTCAGAGCATAGAACTGCACCTGGCCTTCAATATGCTTCCCACAAATACTGGGTGAATAAGTAAATTAACTGCAGGGTGCCTACCTCGTGGGAACTGTAACCAATATAGAGTGATCAGGTATAGAAATCTCTTCTGGGTGCTCAGTAATGTGTGTGCATGTGCCTGTGTGCACACGTGTGTGCACCTGTGTACGCGCGCGCGTGTGTGTGTGTGTGTGTGTGTGTGTGTGTGTGTGTGTGTATTGGGACTTGTATGAGTGCAGGAACTCTGTAAGGGGAAGGAAGACCCACAGTCCCATAGGGGGTACTATTGACACAGCAAAACAGAGCTAAATTTGCACTCATTATCCAAGTGGCTTGGGCATTTGAACAACAATGTTCTTTGAAGAGGGGGAGCAAAAGGAAACTTTTCTTTTGCAGAACAAAGAAATCGGGCAGGAATAGGTGTGGAGGAGAAGAGGCTCTTTTTACAGAAACTCCCCACATCTAGAATTATTTACATCTGTTGACAAGTGAGGCCGAGCAATGAGCCAAGCCAAATTGTGGTGAAACATCCTAAAAGCTTTCCAATGTTCCCAAAACTGTGGTTCAGAATAACCAGTACCTTCTAAAACTTAATTGGCAACCAGGAATCCCAACCATAGCAGATTAAAAGGAAGGAAAGATGAAGGAAGGAAAGAGAGAAAGGAGGGGCGGGGGTTAAAAAACGCTGAGTCTTTGAAGAATTCATCTCTGGGCGGCTCACTGGGGGAGCTGCAAGAACCCTTGCCTGTGGGAGAATAATCCTGACACAACCAGGGGTGAGTGTCTGTGAACAGCAGAGAGTTGGTGTTTGTCTTTCTGAAAGTCTGTGAACCACCAGTGAGGTCAGGACCAGCGCCATGAGGCCTGGTACTCGCCGGCCTGAAGGCTGCCGAGTTCTGGCAAAGTCTGCAGGTCCAGGTGTACACTGGTCAAAGTTGGCAAAAATTAAAAACACTGACTGAACGAATGAATAAAAAAATGCATGTCAAAATGCCAGCACCGTCCCCTCTATGCTGTGGTGAGTACCCCAACGGACCAGCTCTGCATCCCGGGTCTCACCCTGGGCCACCTTCCCAGTGGGTCTGAACTGGGCGCAGGCACCACCTGGAAACACGCCAATTTTTTGGGGGGAGGAGCACAATTCAGCCCATACCAGCAGGGCAGGGGCAGTGCCATCGGCATGCCCTTCGATGGCACAAAAATGATTTGTTCATGCAGCCAACAACAAGTACTGACTGAGCACCCATTGGTGTCAGACTCGGTTCTAGGTGCTGAGGATACAGGAGTGAACAGACAGGGATCTCTGTTCTCACAGAGCTTACGTTCACAAGAATAAACACGACGCTCGATAGGCACTCTGTGGAGAAAAGCCAGGCAGCAGAGGATGGGCTGCACAGTGGGGTGACTGTGATTTTTAAGCAGGGAGGTCAGGGACTCCATGAAAAGGTGTCAGTGGAGCGTCTGGATGCTGCCTAGACGAGAAGGAGAAAGAGTGAATGAAAACACGGAGGAGGCCGTGCTTCATTTTGTAATGCTGAGAGGCAGAAGGGTGGCTAAAGGCTTCACAGCGGAGGTAACGTTAATGTGCTTGGGAAGGAAATGGCCATGACCGTGATTAACTGAAATCCTCCATACTTTGTTGATGAATCCTCACAACAACCCTGCAAAGCAGTTGTTAGTAGCCTCAACTTACAGCAGAGGGAACCCAGGCCAGGGAGGAGAAGTCCCTTGCCCAGGGTCTCATGGCTCGTTCGTGGCAGAGCTGGGATTTGAACAAAGTCTGTCCAAGCTGCACCTGTGCTCTTGGCACACAGCACATGGCCTCCGTTCGTTAAGCAGGACTCCAGAGGTGGGGTAGGACCCTGCCAGGTAGAGAGAAAGGGAGCGCAACAGTGCTCCGAGGCAGAGGAGACAGCAAGAGCAAGGATCTGTCTGAGGAATGGCGAGGACTGAGGTTAAAGGGAAGGGCGTGAGGTGGGGCTGGGAGGAGGCGAACAAGTCAGGCTGGGGCTGGACCGTGAAGGGCCTTGAATGCCATGCTGAGTTAGAATTTCATTCTGCTGGCACCGGAGTGTCAAAGCCTTTCAAGCAGGGTCACGGGAGCAGCAGGGTCACGGAGGTGGGGATGGCAGGAAGAGAAGGTGTGTCAATGAACGCAAGAACCCCCAAACCAAGCAGATGAACCATATCATCTTAACTAACCCCAAGTTGAGTAGTCAGGGCCCAGGCTGTTAAGAGACACTCTCCTCTCCAGCCTCTGAGTTTGTCCTTTAAGCAGACGTTGGGGACTCTTTACTTTTCACCTGGAACTTTCTTGCATTCAGTTTGGACTTCCTTCC
Source organism: Hipposideros armiger (assembly GCF_001890085.2). NCBI lineage: Eukaryota > Metazoa > Chordata > Mammalia > Chiroptera > Hipposideridae > Hipposideros > Hipposideros armiger. The sequence continues at coordinate 174,066 of NW_017732213.1, forward strand.
TCACCGAGGTATGGCTGGATGCTTTGGGTTCAAATGTGGCAAAACCGTCCCTGAACCATTTTCCCAATAACAATGACAGCTAACATTCACTGAAGGTTTAGTATCTGCCAAGTCTCAGTGTTTCACTTCTAAAAAAACCCCAAAAAACAAAAACCTATGTAACTACTGAGGCTCAGAGAGGTTAAGGAGCTTGGCTAAGGTCACACAGCCTGAAGCCACAGAGCTGGGATACAAGCTTTTTGTGCAAATCGCCTGGGGATCTTGTTCAAACTCAGACTCTGATTCTGTAAGACTGCATTTCTAACAAGCTCCCAGGTGAGGATGACGCTGTAAAGGTGGGTTACGCTCGGAGAAGCAAGGCTCTCTGCGCCTCCCCAACTAAGCACTTCCCACTGCCATGTCCCTGGTCACCCACCTTGGTCACCTACCTCTGACCCTTATTTTCAGGGACAGGGTGACAGCATTTCCTGACCTTTCCCTGTGGCTCTGTGGCTCTCAGGGGAAGGAAAAACGGGTCAAACCATCAGACCAGACCCTGGAAACTCTTCTCAAGGTAGCTGACGTGCAGCCTGGCTGCCCGATGAGGAAAAGGTCTCGGTTCTTGATCTCCCTAGGGAGGCATCTGGGGGAGGTGCAGAGTCAGACCGCAGCGGCCCCCCATGGCCAGGGGTCTCCAGCCTGAGGGCCTTAGCGGTCAGAGCAAGTGGAGGAGCCTGGGTTCCCGTCCTCCCAGGCGGGCGTCATGCCTACTACCAGGGACACATGTGCTCCTTTCAAGAAATCACACCTTCAGGCTTCGGGGCGTGGGAGGGCAGACTCCACTTCTCATTTCAGAGCCTTTCGCTGGGGCTGTCAGAGGAAACAACAAGGCTGTCTCGGGGCTTTTAAAGGAAGTATCTTGTCAAGACATCAAAGCCCAAAAGGATGCTTTTAGCTTTGCAGGGTCTTCTGACAGAGCTGTTAACAGATTCTGCCTCAGTTCAAGGGCGTGTGTGTGTGTGTGTGTGTGTGTGTGTTTTAAAGTCACAACATTTCACCTCCTCCCCCCAGGAGAAGGAATTCTCATGGGTGGGTATGTGGTGGTGGTGACAGTTGCCGGGTGGGGTAGGGAAACGAATGGGCTGCAGGGGTCCTGGGTTTTGCTCTAAGCTTCTGGCCAGGCAGCTCTCTCCTCCCGTATCTCCATCCTCGCCTCCATTTTCCTCATCTGTTAAATGGGGATTACTTTTGAAAGGTCACTGGTGACCACGAATTAATTCTCGAGTTTTGCTGATTTCGCTCCAGCCTACTTTAAATCTAAACTTGAATTTGGGGGTGAGCCTACAGTGTGCCTCTCAAACCGCCAGACACCACCTGGGGTGCCTTCTCAAAATACCCATTCCTGAGCCCAAGTCCAGACTCATTAAACCCCAAAATCCAAGAGCAGGCCCAAGAATCAGGATTTCTAACAAGCAGCCACGTGACTGATGTGCAGACAGGATTGCTGGCCTTGGCAAGAAGATATCCCTTGGTTTCTCCTAATCAGAAGTGGATGGGCTGAGGCTAACTCGGAGCCATGAAGACAGGAGATTCTGCTCATTGCATTCCCTGCTGGACTGGAGCAGAACAGCATGCTCCTAAGGGAAGTGATGATTCAGGGGGCGATGCAGAAATATGGGGAGAACTGTACAAAACAATGATGGCAGAAGAGAATAGAACAAAGAATGCTGGGTGCTCGACAACACAGTGTCAGACATCTTTAAAAACGACAGGGTCCATAGCAGCAGAGTTGGTGGCCCAGGGAGGTGAGTTTTAAGAGGCGACTTCCTGTTACCGGTGTCTGTGCTTAGCTTTTATCGCTCAGTTGCTTAGACAATTTTTTTTTTTTAAAGAAGGGGTTTGCTAATCTGGCTAAGCGTAGGCAGGAAAATGTAGTAACAAGAGACTATTTACATGTATAATCTTTACTAGTCCCACAATACCAAAAGATAGCTATGATCTCCATTTCACAGATGAGGAAACTGAGGCTCAGAGAGGCTAAACGGGCTGCTGAGAAGGACGGAGCCCAGAGAGTCCTGCCTCCACACCCACTGCTTGCCTGTTAATCGTTAGCAATTCCATTTCCTGACACTCAGTCTATAAATTAGATTTCTTATAAATTCCAAGTGGCTTTCCCCCTCTGGGAGTGTTCAAAGGGGAAAGCTTTTAATTGAATTATAATGTCTTTTTCAACTTGCTCCTCTTGAGACGCTCTCTTAGCAGGTAGAAGAAAGCCTGTATGGTACCGCTAGCTAAAGAAATTCAGTGGATGAAAGGAAGTTTGTGACTCCATATGACCCAACACTTCAGTGTCACCAAGCCTTTAGGTGACACAGGGCTCTGAGAGGAGGTTGGTGTCCTGCTAGCAGTGGGGGTAGTAGTGGTGACCTGAGACACTATTCAGTGAGTACTGAGGGGCAGAGAAAGCCATCTACGCCTGAGAAGGCAGACCCATCCTGGGCCCCTGTAAACCTGGAGTCCAGAATTTAGTCATTTACTCAGACACAGTGAATTCTAAAGCTCAGACTCTTTCCATCCTTCAGTAGGTAAAGACTTGGCCTCCAGTGGCTTTGCTCCCCTCCATACTTATCATTCGTGCCCACCTGGTTGGTGGAAGAGGGCACAGGTTAGTGTCAGGCCTCCCCAGTTGGAATCCTGGCTCTGTCACTTACTAACAGAGGCATCCTTGTCTGGCCACAGCCAGGACGCCCACCTCACAGGTCCCAAACCCTCACACAACCTGGAGAACGCCAAATGCAGCACGCCCATTCACCATGGCCAACCTCAGTTCCTGCAGCTGTAAACTGGGGTGAATCGCCATCTGTAGGACTGGACTGAATGCGGACCTTTAACACTGGCATTTGTGGGCCCCTTAAAGGGCGACTTTAATTAGTGAGCTAGTATTAGCGATGAGGAACCGTTCTGCCTCTTCGTCCTCAGTCTACCCTCGGATCATCCTGCCTTTCTCACCGCCATGACCTCCTGCAGCTGCCAATCTTTGTAGAAGGGGCTGCACGTTTACACCAGCTTATCTCACCTGAGTCATGCTGCTCCAAGATCTGTTTTCTCATCCTTTGTTCATGCCCAAAGCAATTTCTATGGCAACTGTGCCAATATTTTTAGGTTTCCCAACTCTGCCTCTCTGTTTTAGTAGAAGATTTTGCCTTGCATCTTGCTGAGAATATAAAGGTCACCTGATGAAGGTCACAAGACAAAGGTCACATTCTTCCTCATCTCCACACTTACCTCTTTTCTCTCCACCCTGGAGGAAGTAGCTGGACTCCCCATTATAAGGCCAATCCCTCCACCTGGCCTCCGGCTCAGCTCTCATCAGCTCTCTCAACTCTGTCTCCTTCCACCAGATCCCCTCCCCTTTCAGTCACAAACACTCCAGGTTGCCATTTCTCTAAAAAAGTACACGAAGCAAAACAAACACGGGAAACATCACCACATTTCCCAAAGCGGCTCAATTCCACCATCGTCTACACTGAATTATTATCCCAACTCTTGCTTCTTATGGCAGTGACGAAGGACTCAGTCTCCTGAGTGAAAGAGGCCTGCATTCTAGGTCTGGTCCTACCACTCATCAGCGTGTGAGCTTGGACAAGTTACATCCACCTTCTGAAGCCTCAGCTTCTCCATTGCAGTACGGGGATGAAAATGGCACCTCTGTCAAAAGGTTGTTGAGGGTATCCAGTGAGCTATCTGAGCACTATGTTTGGCTCTGGGCCCCATTCATGATGAGCTCTGAGCTTGCAACACAGGGTACCTGTTGCTAAGGTGATGCAACCATCAAATATCTCCAAGGAAGTTTGAGATTCCTGCTGTTCATTCCCTCTGTGACTGCACTGTCCATCCCTCACACTCGGCACATTCTGTCCTCCTGCTTTTGTCGTCAACTGCCAAATAGATCCCATATTACCGCTCCTGGGGGGCGAACTGTCTTCCTTAAGGCCCCACCTCCTGGCTTCCCTGGGCCACGCTCCCGGTTCTCCTGGCAGCCTCTTCTTGGCTTTCTCGTCCATTTTCTGCTCTCATAGGTGCGTCACAATGCCCTTGGCTCTTTCATCTCTCTCCTATCCATGCTCCTTGGTGATCCCTTCCACCCCAAAGCTCTAAACTCATCTCTATAGACAGATATCTACCCAAACAGCCTTTCTAGTCCCAGCTCCTCTCTGCAGAGCCCCAGACCTTCCATTCTGACTGCTGGACAACAGTGAGGATGGACTACATGAACTCCTAAGTGGACAAAGGCTGGAGTGGCCACTTTCTATTGAAACCTGATTAAAAAATATATATATATATATAACAAAAACAAAAAAACAAGGCCAAGATGGTTTATGAAAACCAAGGAAAATAACATATAAGTAAAAAAATGGATGACCCACTCCCACCGGGTTGGATAACAGACTCAACTCAGTTACCCGCACCTGGAAGGTGTATCTGAAGGGGAAATTTGGCAGAGGCTGGGCTGGCTGGACTTCGCGCCTCTTCCAAGCGTATATGTACTCTGTGCGTCTATGATCATCACCGGGAGTCTCGTGGGTGCCTCACATTTAACACATCTAGAACCAAACTCATCACCTGCCTCCCAAACCTGGTCTTTCTGTATTGTTCCTTTATTTAAAAAAAAAAAAAAAAGTCCCACAATCTACTCAGTCAGTCAGGCTGGAAACCTAGATGATGCCTGCTCTTTCGCTCTCTCCTCACCCCACAGCTTATTATGCACCAGGTTCCCCCAACTCTTCTTTCATCACCTCTCATTCTTCGTTCTTCTGCTTTAGGCCGAGACCGCCTCCTGGCCTCCCTCGGCCGCTGCAGTCACTCCCTACATCATGGCCTGGCCCCTGGGCTTCGCCTGTTTGAGGCAGGCATCGCCTGCCCAGCATTCTTTCCTTCCTCTTTTGGCCATGGCAGGCCAGTTCTCTCTGGAGAAAGAGCTCTCCCTACTCTTGGCCCATGTGGGTCCTGCAGCAGTGGGCATGTGACTCGGGCCTGACCACTCAGACCATCATGTCCCTCCAGCAACAGTGAGTAAGGAATGGGCTTGTGAGCCAGTGGGGCAATCAGAGCCAGTGGGGTTCCATGCTGGGGCCTTTGTTGGAACCACTGGGAGAAAAATGTTCTCCTTTTCTGGTGGTGTTGATGGGAGGGATTGGATATAAGCCCAGAAGTGCCAGTGGCCATCTTGCCACATCTTGCCACTTGGAACATGCTTGAGAGCTGAGAGACGCAGAGTCCTGATAACATCCCACTTGATAGGGCTACGCCTGAACCCAACATAATCCTGGACTACTACATCATGTCAGTCGGATGGGATTTTCTGTCACCTATCACTGAAAATGTCCCGACAGACAGAGTTTCAGGCCAGCCTCCTCACTGCCACCATTTCTTTCTAAAACAACAATTCCCGGCCATTTCCTGCCGTGATAGACATGCCACATGCCACGCCCATTTGCAACATTCTCTTATTCTTGTTGTGTTGGCGATTATGCCACACCATTCTGTCTCCCTTAAGAAAGAATCTTAGGACGTTAGTGGGAGTGACATTTTTACGGGGATGACCTTGAGGCCTTGCTAATCAAGAAAAGTGAGTCACTCACAAACTTCAATACTTTATTTTTAGAAAACAGATTTCTTGCCATGACATACCTCACAACTCATGCCATGATTGAACATCATGTTTCTAAACACGAATCTGACCGCATCATACTTGAAAACCTCCCTAGAAGTATTGGGAGCTGGCTTTGAGGAGCGCGTCTCGCCACCCATTTCCATCTCAATGCTCCATTCTCATCCTCAAACATCCCTGGCATTTTAAAAGGGAAATACAGCAGAAGACCTACTTTTTCAGAAACAGAAACTTGGACTTTGGAAAAGAGAACACATCTCAGACATAACGTTTGTTCATTCGATCGTTTATTCATTCATTCATTCATTCACTCATTCATTCATTCATTCTGGAGAGCTGGCTGTATGCCAGACACTGCTTTAGATACTCAGGAAATGAGACATAACTTTCCTGCTCTCAAGGCGCTAGTGATCTAGGAACAGGAGGCAGAAAATAAATAGAAAACAAAGAACTTACAGATAGTGGTAAGTGCTCTGTAAAGAGTTTCTAAAAGTGATGTGATGGTGACCAAAGAGCTACTTTCAAAGAGATAATCAGGCAAAGCCTCTGAGGAGAGGTTCTACACATCAAGATAGAGCAGCCTTGACACAATAATGAGTATCAGCGAAAACAGAGGAGGAGACTCATTGACTGCTTGTGACATTCTATGTTCACTGCAATGTAATTTTCAAACTCTTCAGTTATTATTTACCATTTCTATTCTCCCCAAGGATACTTTTTTTCTGAAAGGTCTCAAAAAGCTTCATTGAAAAGTACAGCTGTTCGCTTATCAACATGAAAACAAAACTCTTCAATGGTTTTATCGTGGAAAAAAGTTCTTCTTTTCCCTACTTTGGATAGTTCAGGAATAGATAAATATGAGATGAGTTGAGAGCTCCAAACAGTTCCAAAAAGAGGGCGGGGAGGGGGGTCATCTGTGCATCTAGATCAAATATTGGAAGAAATTTTAATCCCAAGGAAGAGTTTGTTCAAAGTGGATTAAAAAATAAAACTACAGCATACTGTTTTTCAAGTAGCCAAAATGAAGCACTGGGTTGATAGCTTATAAATAAAGACTTTGCCCTCAAATACCATATTCTGCCTTTAATGACAGAAGCAAAAAGAGAATAACCAGAATCGAGAAGGTCCACAGGGCATCAAAGTTGGAAGGCTCTTAGAGGTGATCTGAGCCTGTTTATTGGGTAAGACCAACCATGAGATCTGGGAAGGGACAGCGTACAGGTATGGCAAAAGGAACCAGCATCTAGTCCTTTGTCCTCTTTATAAGACTTCAATAGCCTACTGCCTGGGGCAGGTGGGTGAAGTTCTCTTAGAAGTGGTTGTGTGGGGGTGATGGGTTCTGCTGGGTGGCTGTCTGTTCCCAGCTTCATGGGGAGATCAAGGTGCTTTGAGCTGAATTGGTCCCTGAGAAGCCAATTAAGCAGAGTGAGGAAGTCCACTAGCTTTGGAATTAGAACAGACCCAGGTGTGAATTGAAACTCCATCCAACACCTACCAGTTGTATGACACTGAGAAGGTACTTCACCTGTCCTAGATGTGGTTTCTTGACCTATAACTCTGGAGCTAATGCCTATATCATAGGATGGTTAGGATGCCACAAATGGTGTAATGCTTATAAAGACATCAAAACACGAGGTACCTGCAAACTCTCAATAAATGGTAACGATGCTGATGATGACGCAAGAGCAGGTCCCCTGTGACGTATTACGCGCAGTAGTTGGTGTTGTAAAAGTCAGGAAATTTTTGTTGCGTGTGTCTGCCTGTGCTGCCAATCACAAATCGATCACACTGTAACATCTTTAACCCCTTTCTTTCTCTGAGCGATCATTTTTTTAAAAAGCAACAAGATTTAGACTTATTTTGAAGCAAAGTGGCTTCATTATTTTCGCAGTTAATATTTTGCAGTTAATCATCATCTTCTCCAAGGCAAAGCATCCTTTTTCTGGGGAGAAAGAATCATAACATCCGCCGTCACATACAGGCACACCCACCCACACACCCACAAACATGGAGAACCAGGGCTGGGAGAAGAGTGATGTGTTTCTGAAAGCGGGGGTAGAAAAAAAAAATCTTGCTGAGACAGAAAGAAAAAGGAATGAATTCTGGGTTCCCATGCCATGTACATAAATAAATAAGGCGCTATCAAATGTTTAAGATGGGCCTACTCTGATTTACAATCCATCAAATTCTGCTATCAAAACGTTTAGAGAGGCCGCGAGATTGTAGGGATTTATCATATCAACAATTCCCCATGTAACTTTTTCATTTCATTCTTTGGGTGGTTTGCACATACTCCATCTTCTGCCCGGAGCCGGGAGAGAGGCGAGATTTCTCTATTCCTCAGGCACGGATCAGGGCGAGACAGGGCTTTCCAGCAATCACTGATTCTGTCAGATCTCTCGCTGCCTTCTGTCTGCCAGCCCTCCCTCCAGCCCTCCTGCCCATCCTTTGCATCACCAAACGCACAGCTGTCTCTTGAACCTCTTTTATCTCTGCCTCGAAGAGACTTCCCTTCACCTCAAAGCCTGGGATAAAGGATGAAGGTTTACTTGTACTCTCTGGGACAATGTCCCCCACAAAGCCATTCATCCAAGCCGGTTCAATCCTAGACAAAAATCACACAGATTTAGATTGCTTCTGGGGGCTACCACTTCTCATCTCTGAAGAGGACACACAGGGTATAGAGTGGGCTGAATAACGGCCCCAAAGGTTTCCAGGTCCTAATCCCTGGGACCTGTGAATGTGACCTTCTACGGAAAAACAGACTTTGATGACGTGATTAAGCTGAAGATCTTGAGATGGAGTGATTGTCCTGGAACCTCCAGGAGAAACTGGCCCTGCCCACGCCTTGTCTTTATGTCCACAAATCTGATTTTGACTTCTGACCTCCAGAACTGTAAGAGAACTTGTGCTGTTTTGAGCCACTAAGTTTGGGATAGATTGCTACAGCAGCCACAGGACACTAATACAGTGGGTGAGCTGAGCTAGGTTTGCAGCCTGTGATCTTTCTATCACTCCACACCACCTCGTAGGCGGGCTCCTCCCTGCTTCCGGGCAGAAGCTGGCGGCCCAGCTCCCGCCAGCTCTGGTATGTCAGCATACACTGGTATGTTAACCAATAAGAAAATAAAAATAGCAATAGCAATGACGACAACAGTAATAAGAATAATAGGATGTCCCATCTGTATTGCAAACTCCAACTTGTCCCAAGCCAAAATGATCACCTGGCTTCCTCATTTCTTCTCCTACACCGATCGGGGTACCAAGGTCTCTGTCATCTGGGATGGCAAACACAAGTCATTTTGGATACTCCTCCCTGTGCCCTTGTACATTTGTGTGCCCAGGGAGTGGTACCTTAGCGCATGAGTTTCTTTCTTCTCCTCCATCTGCATACAAGCTCTGTCATTTCTTGTAACATTCTAGATGGTTCCATATTAGTCAAGCCATCATCATACCACATCTGGATTACCGAAATGGAATGACTTTCCTTCCTTCCACCATCTCCCCCATTCCAATTTGCTTTGTGTCTGCTGCCAGGCATACTCATCCAAGCTCTGAGTTGACTCTATCACTTATTTCAGTGATGCCCAGTCGTGGCTTCCTATTCTCCACTGAACCTCATTCCAACTGTCTGATGAGCTTTTGGGGTCTCCCAAAACGCAATTCCAAGGATCTTACCAAAACTCACACACTCTTCTCCCTGAACCTTCTACCTGTAGCAGGTTCTTTGCAGCCCACCCCTCCCAAACAGTTTTTGATGACTTGCCAGGCAGACCTCTATAGTCTAGGCATTGGGGAATGAATGAAACTGTCCATTTCCCCGATAAGTCAGTATTTTTAAAAGCAATACCATCTGGCTCTTAACAACCCATTAGTCTGAATTTCCTTTATATACTTAATAAATATTTGAGCACCCACTAAGGGCCAGGTTTTGTTCTGGGAGCTGGAGATTGCGGCGGGGAGTAAGCTAGGCTTCGGGCTGTCCTCTTGGAGTTCAAGTCTAGCAGAGGAGAAAGAAAATTACAGAAGCAATGATAATGCAGGTGTGCTAAATGCCCCTAATCTCAGGGGCACTATGGGGTGTTCAGAGAGAGGCAAGAGGAGAACTAGGAGAGGCAAGCAGGGGCCTCACGAGGCCTCTCACTGTATTGTGAGGGTGATGGGGAACCACTGAGAGGGGAGGCGGACATAGGTGGGGGTGGCTCGCATGAATTGATGTGTGTTTTAGAAGGTCCCAAGTTAAATCCTTCTATGCCTGACGCTTCTGTAGCTTGTCTCCAGCGTCCCTTCTGCGTCTCTATGGGTCTGACTCCTAACACAATGTGACTTTGATCAGTCAAGGCTTTGAGTTTATATTATTCATCTACTCATTCACTATGTCACTATGTCCCAGGTGCTGGACTAGGTTGTGGGGCTACCAAGGTGAATGAAAACAACATAGTTCCCTAGGATGGTGGTAGGCTGGTTAATGGCCCTTCCAAAGATATCCTGGTCCTAAGCCCTGGAACCTGTGAATGTGACCTTATATGGCCAAAAGGGTTTTGCTGATGTGATTAAGTTAAGGATCTTGAGATGGGGAGGTCATCCTGGATTACCTGGTGGGCCCTAAATGTTGTCATTACTGTCTTTATAAGAGGGAGGTAGAGGGAGATGTGAGAGAAGAGAAAGCCATGGGACGTAGCAGAGGGAAGCAGAGCCACAGAGAGAAGGTGCTGGCTTTGAAGATGGAGAGAAGGCCATGAGCCATGGAATGCAGGGAATGCAGCTGTGGCTGCTGGAAAAGGGAGGGGAACAGATTCTCCCCTAGAGCTTCCACAGGGAGTGCGGTCCTGCCAACACCTATGGTCTCATGGGAGCTCCCAGTCACCCACTGAAGGAGAACACACCCAGGCCTGGTTTACACATGTTTCTGCATGATATGCCACCTGGAAGGGAATGCCTGCAAAGTGATGTGCAGCCCATAGCCCACGGGACTCTCTGGCCTTCCATGTTCCCCATGATCCTGAAGCAGCTGGCTTGATGGCATGGTGGAACGACTTTTGGAAAGTTCATTTATAGCAGCCACAGGAAATGAATACAATTCCCATTTTCATGGAGCTCACCATCGGGTGCCAGGCATGGCCTTTAATTTAAGAAAAGCACACAAATTAATAGCTAATGACAAACTGACAACAGCTGGACAGCCTAACTTTCTAAGGGAAGACATTTCTCCAGGGCAGGAGCAGGGGCAGGGGCAGGGGCTGTCGTCCTTGGCTCCTCACTGGAGTCAGTAGGGGAGCTCTTAAATACCCCAGTGCCCAGGCCACACTCCATACCAATGAAGTCAGACTCCCTGGGGGTGGGGCTCAGGCATCTGTATTTTTTAAAGCCCCTCCAGGTGATTCCAATGGGCAGCCCAGTTTGAGAAGCACTGGTCTCAGGCGAACCACTTCCCAGGAGACCTGAGCTGGGTACCATGGGTGTTGCTTCTGTGGAGGACACTCTGAGATGGGGGGGCGTGGTTATTCCCACTCTGTTCTCCTGATAGGTGGGGTCATACATCTGGGCTGTCATCCTGCTTGAGTGGTTGTCGGAAAGTACCGGCCTGAAACTAATATACACTAATATTGAATATCAACTATAACTGAAAAAGAAAAAAGAAAGACAAAGAAAAAATAAAAGAAAGTACTGGCTATTCTGTTGTGTTCTCTGCTCCATCCCAGGTCCATGGCCCCAGGTCAGGCCTTCCTCCTGTATCACCTGCGCTGTCACAAGGGCCTCCCAATTGATCCCCTATACTTGGCCATTGAACTTTTCCATGGCGCTGTTCAAACTGCTGCCCTGTGATCCGCCTAAAAAACAGCGATAGCACACCCCTCGCTCCTCTAAACCCTGCGCTGGCTTCCCTGTGCCCCCCAAACATTGTCCAAATTCTTCAGTGTCGTCTGCAAAGCTCTGCCGATACGGCCTGGGGTTCTGATTCCCCCCTCAGGTGCGCTCACTGTTTCTGAACCTGCCCTCTCCACACCCACCTTCAGCCCTCGTCCAAGTAGTTCTCTGCCTGGAATGGCGCTCTCTCCCAAATCTTCCTATCGAAGACCAATTTAGCCTGTCTTCCAAATCTAGCTCAAACCCCTTCTGTCCCAGTCCCTCTGCCAGATTGTTTGCTCCCTGCCCTACTCTCAAGGCACACGATGGGAACTTTCCACGGGGCTCTATTAGAGTTACCTGTCCAGGTGTCTCCCCGCTACTGAGTCAAGAGCTCATTCTGGGCAATGACCTTGACCTCTTCATCGCTGTGTCTTTCACATCTCAGAGCACAGGGGCCTGCTCAGGAGGTGCTCGATTGACGTTTACTGCACATCAATCACACCCCATTACTTTATCCTCTATCTTGCACCTTTCCTTGGTGTCTAATGCAATTGGCAGAAGACAAGCCCACCAAGAGCCTCGTTCGGCAATTATTTGATTTCAAGGGGGACAACTAATTAGTACTCTCTCTAGGAGTTCTCGTAACAGCTGACAGCAGAGCAAGCTATATAGTCTCGCCTATATTTTTATTAGTAGCAGGATATCACTGACTCAACTTCAAAGGAGGTCCCAGGTCTGTGAATACTCCTGTATTATTAGCAGCAGAAGTAATCACAGCAATAACAACTCAGAGACCCTCAGCTACCCAGCCACTTAGGTTCAAGCCACAGGGTATGTGCCACGCTGGATCTTCTGCTCTCTGTCAGGGCCACTGGCTGTTCATTCATTGGTTGACTGGTTCACTCATTCATTCATTCATTCATTCATGCATTCAACAAAATATGTACTGAGGCCTAATACATGACAGCACTATTTAGGGTACTGCGAATACTGCCCTCTGGAGCTTATATTTTGGAAGCCTGGTTTATGGTGATATATATATATATATATATATATATATATATATA
>NW_017732213.1:186679-201370 GCF_001890085.2 Hipposideros armiger
ATGAGGTCAGGCTTTAGCCCAAGTCCATCTCTGCTCACCACTTGCTATGGGTTGAATTGTGTCCCCCCAAAAAGATATGATGAAGTCCTAAGCCCCAGTACCTCTGAATGGGAGTGTATTTGGAAATAGGGTCTTTACAGAGGTAATCTAGTTACAATAAGGTTATTAGGATGGACCCTAATCCAATACGACTGGTGTCCTTATAAAATGGGGAAATGTGGATGCAGAGACAGACTTGCACGAGGGAAGATGGCGTGCAGAGACCCAGGGAGAAGACAGCCATTGACAAAAGGCAAGGGGTGCGCCGGGCTTCCAGAAGCTCGGAGACAGGCATGGAACAGGTCCTTCCGTAGATTCCTACAGAGGGGCCATAGCCCTGCCGATCTTGGTTCAGACTTTTGGCCTCTAGAACTGAGACACGGTGAATGTCTCTCATTTAAGCCATCCAGCTGGTGCTTTGTTACGGCAGCCCTAGGGAAACATTACACCACCCAAAGCAGGGATCTTTTCTTTCCAGGCGACTGTAGCCTGGAGAACCAGCCTGGTTGATTCTGCCAGTTTTGAAAATCTGGACTCATCTTCTCTCATCAGGAAACAGCACAGTGACTTGGAAATGGAAATGCCTCACTTTAAGCGAAACTGATGTGTGAATACATGGCATTCAGAGAAATTGAGGGGTGACTGTGTTGCCGATAGGAACCTGTCAGAGAGCATAGCCGTGGAGCGTTCACAATTAGGGGCCATTCCAAAATTCTGGTTTGCATAAAAATCTTCAAGCAGCCATCTATCCTGAAAGGTGTGCTATCCAAACTCCACCTTCACCTGTGATCAGTGATGTCGGTCCTGCCTTTGCCTTCTGCTCTCAGGTTCCACCATCAGCTTCTCAAACTTTCCTTCTTGGGCAAACAGGCAGGTAGATGTGATGATGTGGTGGCAGATTAAAGATGGTCACAAATTCTTTGAAGCTTCTTCCACTGACAGGTGGGGTCCATGTCCCCATGCTTATCCCCCTTAAAACCAGGCTGCCTTGTGACTACTTTGGCCAGTAGAATGTGGTGACAGTGACACTATGACAGAGTTCTGGGCCAAGGCCTTTAAGAGGACATGCAATTTCGGCTTCCTTCCCCTTGGAGCTCTGGGCCACCATGTAAGAAGTCTGGCCACCCTGAGGCCGCCATGCTGTGAGGAAACCCAAGCTACCCACATGGAGAGAGAGATACTCAGCCAGCTCCCAGCTGTTCTAATTCCATCATTTTAAGTCACTCAACTGAGTTCCCTAGCCATCACAGAGTAGAGACGAGCCCTAACTGCTACACTCTGCCTGAACTTCTCACTCAGAATTGTGAGGGATAATAGATTCCTGTTTGAAATTCCTAAGTTTGGGGGCCATTTTTTTTTGGCCAGCAATAGTTAACCAGAACAGACCCAAGGTGTCAACCAAGAGTGCCACCTCCAGGGCAGATAGGACACATGACTAGAAGGCAAGAGAATCTGTTTCTATCACAGGACACTACAACTCTTGGAGTTTCACGTGCTATCATAGGTGCTGCATGTGCTATTGCTAAAAAACTTCACAAAACCTTGAAAGTAGATGTTTCACAAATATGGAATCTGCAGCTCAGAGGTGTTGACTAACACGCTCAAGAAATAGAGCTAGTTACGGCACAGCTGGGGTTCAAGCCCGGGCTCCAAGGCTTGGCTTTTTGAAGGAACTCATAGGGGTCAAAGTTGGGGTGACGACACAGGAAATGGCAGGGGGGTGTAAGGAGGTACAGGGAACAGAAGGAAGGCCTTTCAAAGAAATAAACAAAATGGGGTTCAGCTATTCAAAGGTTCCCCTTGAACGGCTGCCATGTCATCCATTTGGCCAACATGGAATGTTCCAGACACCAACCTAGATGCTCTGCAAAAAGTTTTCTGCAGGACTGAGAGACTGACGCCGTGCAAGCCCTAACATCTGCTGATTTTGTAAGTGGATATATTTAGTGGTGGAACAGTTTTTCTTCTAGTTTCGTAACACTTAAAAAAAATCCTGCTTGTCCTATTTTGTTCTTTTCTTTCTTTTTTTCTTTCATGAACTCGCAAGTGATGTCGCCATTCTTTCCATAGCAACACACTAGGATACTGACTGCTTTGCTGGGAGAAATCCAAGCCGGACCCGGGCAGAGGGAGAAGAAAATGCAGGGTTGGGGTGGGGAAGAAACGTTAAAGCGTCACCACTCAGAATGAAGGCAAAAAAGACCTTGGCTATTTTTGGTTCTGAGAGCTACAAGTGTCACCAGTTGCTGCTCCTATCCCACACTGAGGAAAGGCGTTCTGCAGCCAGGGGACAGGTTCTGGGGGGCCCTTGTAAGTTTGTTCCCAATGGGTCATGATGTTGACAGTTGTGTCATTCTTTCCGAAGTGCTCCCTTTCTTTGATTCTCTTTCAATCCTTCTGATGATGATAGGGAGACAGCTTTAACTAGGTGACAACTTGTCTTCAATACTTTTCTTTCACATCAACTCCCCTTTGCTTTTTAAAGGAAGGTGGATCCAGACATTTGGGGAAGGTTGGAGAGTGGGAAACCAGCCCAAGGGCCGGCCCCTGTGGTGTCCACGTTCACACACACTATCACATTTTCTCCTCTCAGCGGCCGTGGAGTGCACATTCGTATCTCCATTTCCTTGAGAAAACGCTGGATCAGAACCCAAGAATCCAGAAGGAGCCTTGTCTAAGCAAAGGGCTCTAAAGGCAAAGAGCTGGATGCAAATGTCGGGGCCGTTTATTGCGGTTTGGCATTGCCTGTGTGCCTACATGGAGCTCGGCCACTGTGGCGTGAAGGCAGAAAAGCCAGCACCTCCTAGCAAGGGCGATTACGCAGATCCGCTCTGCCCTGTTCTTCCCAATGTGACCTTCTACCTCTCATTTCTATTCTCTGAGAGGCTGCTGTGGCTGCAGCAAACTAGAGAGCACATGGGATGGACAGTGCCTGGCAGTCATTAAAAAATAATACTTTTGAAGAATATATAATGGCAAGGGAACATCCTCATATAATGGTAAGTAAAAAAAAAAATGAGGTTACAACACACCATATTATTCCATTTATCCTATGTCTGGACAAGGCAAAATTTGAGAGACAAAAGCCAGTGGTTACCAGGGGCTGGGGGTGGGGGTTGACTACAGGAGAATTTTGGGGGTGGTAGAATTGTTCTCTATCTTGATTTTGGTGGCAGTTATTCAACTATGCGGGTTTATCAAAGTCACAGAAGTGTACCTGGTGGTGATGGCCCCATCGCGAGGACTATAAGAATTACCTGCAGTGGTTCTCCCTGCTCAGGGCTGGGAGAGCAGCCTCTGTGGGAACACTGAGACCGAGGGGGATGTGACCGCGAGGGTCCTCCCCCACGAGCCCCACCTACACCCCAGGTGGCTTTGGCTCTTTCACAAATTCTGGTGCCATCAGCTGAGCTTGGGGGTGTTAGAGAGGGAGGAACTAGCTTCTACAAGAACAGCGAGGGCTGTCAGGAAATAGAAGACATTAGTCAGACTCCAGCGCGATTCTTTCCCCTCCATTCATTTTCAACTCCTTGAATGAACCTTCTCCCTCAGTCTCCAATCCAGCTCTCCCATTCCTGAATTTAGCTCCCACCCTCTTCTCTCTCTGTGAAACCTGTGATCCAAATAAATGATTTCTTAAGGGCTACACTAAGCAATGTGCTAGGTTCTACTTCTGTCCCCAGGGCCTACTGCAGCGCCTGGCACACATGGCTGCCTAATAAAAATGCGGGCTGAACAACTGAAATGACAAAGGTGGGTAGGACACAGTTTCTGACTTGGGAACCTGTAATGCCTGTGTCTCAGGTTCCTCATCTGTAAGATGGGGATGATAATGGCACTTACTTCATATGATTGTGAGGATTAAATGCACTTAATAAGAGGCACTTAGAACAGTGCCTGAGTCAAGGTAAGCTCTCAGGGGATGTTAGCCATTAGTTTTGTTATGACAACTTGAATGAGCCTAGACAAGATGATCAGAGTGCTCAGGGAGATGAAAGGTAAAAGAAAGGTGGGGTCATTTTCATCAAGGGGGTTCAGAGAGCCTTCAGGCAACAGATGTGGTCTGCAGTACCTTTGAGAGGTGTGTTGACAGGAATCCTAATGGCTCCACTGGGCAGAAACTGTACTGTGATTGATTATTGATGTCTGCTCTGGACAAGGAATGTGGAATGGTGGTGCGTGCAACTCCGCAGCCTATGTTATGTTTGCTTTAGGATTCAGACATGTCAGGGCACATCTGGAATTCTGGCAGGACAGGCCTGCCAATAATTTTTTGAATTCTAAGGCCGAGGGGTTTTTGTTTTGAAATAACGTATCTTTGGGGAAGGCACAGACCCTGCCTAAAGAACATCGTCTTCGTCAGCAGAAGGCATGCAGTTCTGACTGTGGCTGGGTGCCTGTTCTTCATCAGAGCATCCTTTGGCTCAGACCCAATGATCCATGTCCGAGTCCAAGAGGAGGGGGACAAGTAAAACGTAACAGAGCTGTCTCAACAAAAATCTCTGCACGAAGCAGCACTGTTAGGGCCCCCTGGTGGAACGTAACGTGTGTGTGTGTGTGTGTGTGTGTGTGTGTGTGTGTGTGTGTGGTGGAACAGGGAGGGTTCTCTTCATTGAAGCAGGGGGACACTGTGGGGACTTGGGCACTCTGGCAGAGCATGGTGTAGCCGCTGTGTGGCCTCCCAGGGGCAAGGGCAGGAAGCCCAATTCTAGTGGGTGCAGGTGGTGGTTTCATGGTGGCTCCTGAGAGTGAATACCCACAGCGTACCCTGAGGACTCCCAGAAATAGTTAGGGGGCCTGGAGATGATCCAGGGCTGGAGTCCCCACCCCAGTTGGTTAGGGACAAAGCCTAAGGCATAGTGACTCGTAGGTGAGCCCAAGGCTAGGAGCCCTGAGCAACACACAGGTCATAGTTTTAATGCCGTGTGGGGTGACAGCTCCAAGTGCACAGACGATGGAGTCGCTAGCTGTCTGGCATGGGGGGCAGAGGGGCTGGAAGGCTTCACGGAGACAAGAGTTGAGCCAGGTGAAGCGGTGGATGGGGGTCTGGGGAAGGACGGACATCCTGGACCGGAGGGGACGCATGAGCAGGCGTACAGAGGCATGAAAGGGGATGCCGGGTCAGGGAACGGCGTGGATTTGGGGCGGACGGAAGTCAGGAGACAAGTGGTGGGAGAGGGAGCCAGGAAAGGCAGGAGGTGGGGGAGGCAGACGGGAGGAGAATGACTGTTAGGAACCAGCACTCTGCTTTGTTCTTTGTCACAGTCCCAGTTCCTAGCACAGAAGGACGCTCCGTAAGAAACAGGTAAAGGATAGGATGGATAGATGGAAGGAAGGAATTAGGATTTAGGAGAGGGTAGAGGCTCCCCTCCTTTCATTGAGAGCAATATGGAAGGAAACCTTGTTTAGCCTTTTAAAGGAAAGAAAACCAGAAAAGCAAGATCACGAACAAATACAACAGAGAGCGAAGGGTATGTGTGAACATACACACACAAAGCCAAAGTGTAAGGGATGCGTTACGTTCTCAGCTCTGGGTCTCAAAAAAGTACTTCTAGGTTTAAAAGAAAAGTCAAAGAAAAAAAAAGGCACTGAAGCCCCTCTTCACTGGATTGAGGTGGAAGGCACAAAGCAAAAGGATGATTAGAGTGTTCCCAGGATGCAGTGCAACTTCCTGCAGGCACCCAGGGGGAAGGACCCCTCTTAACCTGATCCTTGGTGCTCCCTTCCCAGCCTCCATGGCTCAAAGGGACACGGCTGGCAGACGCACAGGCCAGGTCGCCCTGCCCAGCAGGGATGCAGCTGTGAATGAGCCTTCTCTCCTTGTTCTTGCCTTGTCGCCTGTCTTTGGAGCCTTGCTGAGAGGGAGAAAAATGGGGCCAAAGCTGAGATGAAAGTGCCTGTCATCTCATAAAAGAGCCAGGCGGATGCTCTGAAAGGCACAGAGGAGCCAACACCTGCCATTTGCACTTCAAGGTTTGAAATCCACTGAGGCAAGGCGACTGTCTGCCTTTTCCCGCCAGTGCCCAGGCTGGGTGAGGAGGGATGGTCCTGGGGAACAGAGTCTGCAGGAGGATGAGGAGGAGAGGAAGGCAAACTGCTGAAGCCCAGGGTCTGACACCTGCATTTCGGAGCGCTGGAGACTTAAAAACTTACCATCTCCTTTCCTTGCTTGACACAGGATGCATCTATCACTGTCTTTGGTCTTCCGACCACTGTGTGATGGGCAAAAGGACCCCCACCACAAACAGACATTTTCCCATTGCCATCACAAAAGTGAGACTCTACCAGAGAAAAGCATTGAGTCTGCTTAGGACGGAGCACTAATGGAGCCTCTGCTGCTTTTATTTGCTCTCCTGAGAAATTCCGTAACCCTGCTGGGACAGAAGGCCTGGACGGGGTCCTCTTAATCACTCATATCTGGGAGGAGGAAGGCTTTTCGTGCAGAAATGTTTCACCCCTATCTGGGAGAAGAAGTGTAAAGCCAAGAGAGCAAAAGCAGAAAGAGACAGGCGATTTTCCAAGTGAAATCCCCCAATGATCAGTACAGGACCTCTAACATGTTTCTTAACAATTGGTTTGCTATTTTCCACAAATGATCTAGGAGGACTACTCGGGAAAGCCTCCAGGCTTGAAGAGAACACGCCATCCTTTTAGGTTGTGAAACACCAAGATGGTGGGAGAGACCGTGGGAAGCAGAGCTGAGTGGGGAGACAGAGCCGCAGGGTAAGTTCAGGGGTTACTCAGCCATGTGTACAGCATGGTGGGCTCTCAGTTACCCGCTGTAATTAGGGAAAGCCATCCATGTGGAGAGGGGAGTCAGGAGACCCGAATGCTATTTCTGTCCGGCCTCTAACAGGGGCCATTGCATTATCTGTAAGTCACGGGCATTGGATGCGATGAGCTCTCAGCGCTCAGCTCTGGCTCTCCAGGGTTCTGAGATGCTAACAGCTTTTCTGAGAAAGGTGAAGGAGTAGTGTGGCAGGCAGTCAGCAGGAACGGGTAAGGTGGGGGTGGGGCAGAAGAGGCCCAGTCATGGCTGCAAGGAACGAGACCCAGCCTAGAGAAAGGTATTGGAAAGACAAAAAAGAAAGCAAGATACTCCCTTTGGGGATTAACATATTTACAGCAGCAGGAATAATCTTAGAGAGATGTGCCACCCCGAAGCAGTTTCTCTGGGAAGAACTGAATTACAGGCTCTGAAATATCCAAGAGAGAGAGAGGACGAAGCTTGGGTAGCAAAGCAATAGGGAGAAAACCAGTTCTCCAGGAGCTGACTGAAGGATCCGAATTAACCTGCAAGATTTATTCGTGAGTCAATGTCCACTGGTTTAATAAAGGACATCGGTGGCAAGTTTTCATCAGTTGGGGTTTTTTGGTAAGTGGTGAGTCTTGGACGCGGTAAAATGCCAAGTGAAGGGCCTGAAAGGGCAGGTCTCAGGCACCAGGGGTAGGGTGAGCATTTCGCTCCAGCAGAGGCATATAATGAGCTTGAAAGTAGGCTGCGCCAAGGGCTGCAGGCGCGACTGAGAAATAACCAGTGGGGCCCTTGGGCCTGTCAGGCGTAGGCAAATGCCATCTTCTCTGACTGCTGCCCACTCCGCCCCATTGTCTCCCCATTTCACCATTTATGGTTATGGTGACCCTGGCTTGAGGGACTCAAGGGTCTTTAGTGTTTTTCTGTTCCTTCTTAGTGCATGCTGCCATCTTGGCCTAGGCACAGCAGGATGAGAGCAGCAGCTCCCCGGTGCTGTTGGCTGTCTTGTCTGCTTCCATCCATAGCCTCCCCCGAGCACCTCTAAGGTGCCAACGACTGTGCTAGGTGCTTGGAATATGACAATGAACAATCTTTTCTCCCCAGGTCTGAGGAGGAGGCAGGTAAGAATACAGGCAGAAACGAGACAATGGATTAAGTTCTGTGAATGAAGGGAGCGTACTATAGACAACCAGAGAATCGAGTGTGTGGGGTGATGTGGAGATCAGGAAAGGCTTGCTCCAGGAGCCAGCTGAGCTCATTAAGGCCATAGTCAGAGGATGGGTTCACCCATAGACTTGGCAGAGCTTGCTGGGCTCTAGGCATACGTCCTCCCCTTCTATCAATAACTGACCGCGCCACAAAACCCTCCTTTTGGCATAAGAGAGAAACAGATTAGGAGGTGACTGGCTCAGGGAAGAGCCATGAGTGACGTGAAGCACATGCTCTGTCAGTGAGCAGGTCCAGGCCAGAAGGACACCACATTCAAGCTCCACTGCTGATGCTGCCCAGACAGCTCCATTAATCTCCTGTATCCCCTGAGTTTAGGGTTGCTCGGGACAAAGCCCCCCGGCCTTTGCTCTTTGCCTGTTCCTCTCATGAGGGGCAGTGGTGAGGCTTTGGAGATGGGCAGAACTGGGTCCACATCTGGGTTCCTGCCATGCAAACACTTGTACATGAATGCTCATATTCATGTACATCAATGCACTATTCATGACAGTCAAAAAGTGGAAATGCCTGCCAACTGATGGATGGATAAACAAAGTATGGTTTACCCATACAATGAGATCTTACCTGGCAAAAGAGGAATGCTGACATGCTACAACACGTACGAGCCTTGATAACATTATGCTACGTGAAATAAACCAGTCACAAAAAATCACATACTGTATGATTCCATTCATACGAAATGTCCAGAACAGGCAGATCTATAGAGACAGAAAGGAGATGAGGGGTTGCCTAGCGCTGGGGGAGAAGGGGATTGAAGGGAATTGGGATGTGACTACAAATGGGACCAGGGTTTCTTTCTGAGATGATGGGCAATGTTCTAAAATTGTACAACTCTGTAAATATACTAAAAACCACTGAATGGCACACTTCAAAGGGTGAATTATATAAAGCTGTTATATTAAAAACAAATCTGGGCTCCCACCTCGTCTTGGTTCTCTTGAGACTGTCAGGTTCACAAGGGCAAGGACTCCTTTGTTTTGTCCACCGTTGTCTTCGGAGGACCTGGCACATAGTGGGTGCGTTCATATTTGCTAATGAATGAATATGTGGCCTTGGGTAAGCCCACAGGCTCTTGAGGCCTCAGTTTCTGCATGTGCAAAATAAGGTAAGGATGCCTTCTGCCAAGGGCTGCTGACAATTAGGAGACAAGGCACCAGAGGCCCTTGGCTGTTTGAGGCACACAGTAGGGCTGATAAAAGGGTAGTCCCTGGATTTGCAGCTCAGTGCTTTTGACCAGGCTCTGCAAAGAGAAGATTAGCTACCCCTTCCCCCTACTTCCCGTCACATGTCCATTCTTAGCACTCAGTGGCCACATGGTCACACAGAGCAGCCTGCACGATGCCATGAGTTGGCCATTAGAAGCCGCTGTGGAAGGTCAGGCTCACATGCTCCCCTGTGCCGCCGACAGCCCAGACCAGCAGGGGGCTGGTGCATGCATCAGGCTGTATTTTCTGTGTCTGTCTGGAGATGTGTCTGACAGCCTCTCCCAGACTGTGTCTGTCACTGCCAGTCAGGGCCGACGCCAGCTCTGAGGCCACGCTGTGTGCTAGCCGTACACACTGAAAAGGCACAGTATTTTAAAAACAGCTGCATGAGTGTCTCAAGGTTATGACCTCTGGAAGCCATGCCACCAGCCTTATAAACTCATCTTGCAAAACACGTGAAAAGGAACTTCCAGGCCACCAGATACTTAGAACTCCAAGCCTATCTCTTTGTCATATCAAATGGAGGGGGCCCCAGAACCGCAGTGGGGCGGGGCCCAGAAACTCAGCTGGCAGTCCTGGTGGGCAGTCTTTTCATGGGGAAGCTCTCTGTGTGGGGAGAGCAGGGGGAGGAGAGAATAGGAAAGGGGGGGGGTGAGGGTGAGGGCTGGAGGTGGGGTGTGTGTGTGTGTGTGTGTGAGTGTGTGTGTGTGTGTGTGTGTATGTGACAGCAAGGGACAGGGAGGGGTTGAGGAAATGGTGAGGCTGGTCTGCTGGTCCCCTCTAAACTTGGTCTATCTGCACTTCTACCCCCTACCATCCACCCTTCACCTTGGCAAAGGCCCTTTCCTCCGCTGGGCACCATGAGGGAAAGGGGGCAGTTTAAAGCTGGCAGGGACTCTACCAAGCAACCCAACAGTTGACTGTGAGGGGCCGACTCACTGGTTTTCAGTTGTTTTTGACTGAGAGTCACAGTAAGATATACATTTTGGGTGGCAATCCTATGTGTGTGTAGACCTATGTATGAAAACAAAGTGGAAAAAATAATGCCCTCACTATGCAGGGTGTATTCTAATACCTTCTATTGTTTTCTCTTTCATTTCAAAAAAGCTTCCTGTCATGACCTGCTAGCAAGGATGTGCAACCAATACAGTGGACAGGGCCTGCCTCAGAAGGGGGTCCTATGCTTGGGCTATAATATCCTGTAGTTACCATCTTGAAATTCTCGAAAATTTTATTTTTGAATTTTTATTTTGTTAGTGAAGTTGGATGGGACACAGGGTTCTACTTCCTGGGTTGTGGGCCACCCGCTTCCTGCCCCCCCCAAGCAAGGGCTGCTGTCCCACCCCCTTACCACTCCCCCACCTCAGGGTACTGGGTACTGGCTCAGAGAGGGTCATGGTCAGATGCATGTCCAGGGTACCCGTGAGGGTCTGCACTCTCCCGGGGATCTCTGCATGCCTGAGGGAGCATGACATTAAATGATGAATAAGAAACACTATGACAGGTTGAGAGACTGTAGAAGAAAGGGAAAAGCTTTTTCCTGCTTTTTAAACAAAGGGGCCCTGCGTTTTCATCTCACCCTGGGACCCACACATCATGTGGCTGGCCCTGCCTAGTGGACCGATTTCACAGCTCCCTAATGAATGGTGACTGGCAGTTTGAAAAATACTGTACTGGACGGCAGAACGTTGCAGCTGACCAAAATGCAAGCTTTCATCGGATTGAATTGAAGCTTACATTCCAGTTTCACTAAGAACTGGCTGGGTGACTTTGGGCAAGCCACTGACCTCAATCACTTCAGTGTCCTCGTTAGCAAAACTGGGATAACGACGGGACCTACCTGTATGGTTGGGGTGGACACTGACTTAGACAAGGCAAGGTGCCAAGGGCGGTGCCCTGAATTTAAGAAAGATAGCGATTATTATCCCTAGATCCCGCTAGTCTTTGGCCTGGCTCTGGTTCTTCCCGCTTTGATTTACTTCTCTCGAGAGGGGATTCCTGAGCTGGGTTTTGAGGAGCGAGCAGGGGTTCACCAGGTGGGCAAGGAAGGGGAAGGAGGGTGTCTGGGTGGGCGGGCTGCAGAGCAGGGGCTCAGCGGTGCAGCGTGTGTAAGGCAAGCGGGAGCTGACCAGTTTTGAGAGCGTGCACTGCTGGGGGCGGGAAGTGAGCCTCTGGGAGAACAGTGGGGCTGCGGTGGGGGCGGGGAGTGGAGTCCAGGCAACCTGAACTTACCTGGTAGCCAGTGAATGGAGGGTTTTAAGTGGGTGAGCAGCGTGATGCTTTCAAGGATCGCCCTGGCTGCAGGTGGGAGATGGTAAAACTGGAGGTGCTGGAAGAAGCCGTGTGTCAGATTCCACGCCCCGTGTGAGCGAGTGACAGTGGGCATGGAAAGCTGAGGTTGACGATCACCCAGGAGGTTGGGGTGAGCATGAGAGGTGAGTGTGAAGGTCACCCTGGGGCCACCTTCCAGGTTTCTACCCTGGGTGAGTAGAAGCAAAAGCAAGAACAGGTCTGGGGGAGGCAGGAGTGGGATTATGGGGCCTGGGCCCTGGAGGTGAGTGAATCAGAATAAAGTTTAGTTTTTGAAACTACCCAAAATGCAAAGTCTGTAAGTTAACTGAAGAGGAATGATTATTCACAAAGTTGTTCCCCGCCCCTCCCCACTCCCCGCCTTTTTTTTTAACCAAACCTAACTCCTTTTGGCTACTATGCTCAAACCACGTCAACTTTAAGTGCAGGTGAGTTCTAACCCCCATTGGCTCTGCTTTACAGATCTCTGGAACCAGATGGAAGACACTTCGAACAAATTAGAACTAAGTGACACCTATAGATCAGAGGAAATCACTAAGAAAAAGGTGATTGATCCCCGAGCCCCGGGGCAAGGCAAGTTTCCAGCTGCCAACGGAGTCCAGGCAGACTCAGGTCAGACCAGGAGCCAAACATCTACTTTGGAAAACACCGCCAACAACTGCCTGCTTTTTCAGAAGTTCCGAGCTTTACCTGTGCTTTCTCATTTCGTAGTTATTATCCTAGCCACAGCCATTCACTGGCAAGCAGCTTTTAAGTACTCTGAAAAGTTAATTTTGGAGCCAAAGTCTCTGATGCCTGAAAGCTGGATAGGTTGAGGGAAACAGATATAGGTTAAAGGGAAGATGGTGATAACCAGGGTTTTCCACACAGACAGCGCTTTACAGTTTACACAATGCTCCCACACTTGCCCTCTCATTTCTGTTCACCATAGTCCCGCAGGATAGAGGGGGTAAGGTTTGTCGTCTCAATTTCACCCACGTGGAACCCGCGGCCCACTGCGACCTAAATTATCGGATCACAGGGCAAGTATGTAGGTGGGTCTGTCTTTTGCAGCTGTCCTTCTATCGTACTGTCACCCACGGTTACCCCCTTGACCTAAATTATCGGATCACAGGGCAAGTATGTAGGCAGGTCTGTCTTTTGCAGCTGTCCTTCTGTCGTACTGTCACCCACGGTTACCCCCTTAACTGTCTTGAGATCATATACCGAGGGTGCCAAAAAATATATATACGAGGAGACACATTGGTCAACGTTGCTCAAGCAGTAGTTCACCATCATCAGAAGTGTCTGGACGCTGATGGTAACCACTTTGAGCACCTCTTGTCATTGCAGAAGTCAAACGTGACTTGTATTCATCTTCTGTTATCAGTATCTATTGAGTGTTACAATTTTAATGGTTTTTCCTCTCTTAAAATGTGTATACATTGTTTGGGCACCCTCTGTATTTGGGAAGCGCAGCAACAGGTATTAGAATTAGTCTGGTTTAGATAAGGCCGTCCCCACGCTTCTGTAGTACCTGTCACATGCCCTTCTGTGGGCTCTACACAAGGGGCGGTATAAAGATGCTAATACTGCTACCACTTCTGAGTACTTAAGATGGAGGCGCTGTATCCATCTTTGATCTCATTTAATCCTCATGACACCCGCATGAGGTAGGTGTCATTAGCCATTTTCTAGATGGGGAAGCTTCCTGCAGCCTTTACTGGATGGCTCTGGAGCTGAACTGACTTCTTGCTGGCTGGGTACCTTCCACGCAGCTGTACCTGTGTCATTTCTCCAACAGTTCTGGGAAGTTTCCCATGTTGAGGAAACTGAGGCTCAGAGCTGTGAGGTTGATGACGGACCCCTGAGATGGGGCAGCCCTTCAGGCTCTGTGTATCGCCTTTAAGTTGGAACCATTTACAGTTTTTAATTTCACAGGCAACATATGGAATTTTTGAAAATCTAAATGATACAGGAGCACTTCGAGTGAAGGGATCTCCCACCTCTGCTTCTCTATTGCCACTCCCCAGAAGGAACTGCTGTTAACCGTCTGATGTATATGCTTTTCCCGTGCACAAACACACCCACACATGGAGCTGATTCTTCACAGAAGGACTGCACTAGATGCATTATTCAGTGACTTGTGTTATTCACGCAGCCATGTGTAGTGGTGAGACCACATCCTCACATAAGCAGTAATCCTTACTTATCTTCCTGGGCAGATCTCCTTGTCTGAATGTAGCATAAACCAGTCCCTTATTGATGGACTCTTGGTTGTCTCCAATTTCTCATTAATTCTGCACCAGACATAACTGTAAGTGTAACAGATCCTTGAGATATAAGCTCTCAATAAACATTAGCTAAATTTTAGCCTTCTTAAGCTTAAATTAACTGATGGCCTCTATTCAATTCCTATTGCAATTTAGTGCTCATTTCAAAGAGATGGATTAACTAGGCTTCAGTTTCCTGACCACTAGGAAAACTGGTGATATTCTTGGCTCAGGGGTTACAGTTACCTAACCCAACACTGAAATTGGGTTTAGACAGATAATAGTATCAGTTCAATACTTTTCCCAGATTTTCTGACTCACTCCCTAACTGAGGCTTAGTTCGTGCAGGAAACTCCATGGTATAAAGTCATTAGAGTCGTGTTTTAGGTTTCTAAAAGAAGCTGTGGAATTATAGTCTACTATAAAGAAGGGAGGAAGCCAGACAGCCTAACATTTCTGTTCTAGCCCAATTTAATTTTATTCTACTAATTCCAACACCAAGAAGTTAAGCATATAAACTGTAGATTACGCCCCCAGACCACATTTTTTTGGCCCTGGACAGAAACCAAGTCATCCCTCTCTTCCATCTCACAGCATCCTTGAGATTCAGACTGTCTTCCTTTTTCAAAACTGACTGCTTTGCTTTTTGTGGTCCTTTTCCTTCAAGATGGGCAGCAAAGTAGAAAACAATTTCGTATTCTTTCTTCCTTCCTGATGTTTCCCAATTATTTCTTTTATCATTTTCTTTCTGTCTAGAGAACTTCTTATAGCCATTCTTTATTTATTATTTTTAAAGATTTTTATTGTGGAATTGGGGGGATGGGAACAGTGCTGGGGAATTGGGGGAAGGGGAACAGACAAGTTGCTGTCGTTTTGTTCTTCAGTCTAGTTGTGGAGGATGTTG
>NW_017732213.1:201565-219756 GCF_001890085.2 Hipposideros armiger
GACTCATGGCAGCCCAGCTCCAGGTTGAGCTGTTGTTCAGCATCTTAGCTGTAGAGGGCAGTGTCACTGGCCCTCATATGTGGGATCCGAACTGCGGCCCTCTGGCATCCCAAGCCAGTTCTTAACCAATGCGCCACTCGGCCGGCCCTAGCCATTCTTTTAGGGTAGGTTTGCTGGCAACAAATTCTCTTAGTTTTCTTTTATCTGAGAATGCCTTGATTTCCCTTTCATTTCTGAATGTGTGTGTGTGTGTGTGTGTGTGTGTGTGTGTGTGTGTGTGTGTTGCTGGATATAGGATTCTGGGTTGACCGTTCTTTTGGGGCACTTGCCTGACTCCTTTTAATAGACTTAAGCCCCTTGAGGGAAAGGACTCCATTTTACTCATTTTTGTACCCTCACCACCTACTGTAATGCCCAGCAGAAAGGAAGCCTGGATCACATATTGGATCAGCTGAACTCGCCTGGAAGGGCAGACCACTAAGCCACTTAATCTGTCCCAGCTACATCCTGATTCCACGCAGCCCCTTGAATTAGCAGGTGATCTAAAGTAGGTTTTTGCCAGGCTACTGATTATGTTTCACGCACAGAAGACAAATTCAAGGGCCACAGACCTCTGAAGAATATCTACTGGGGCATACTTTTCACATCTGGAGGCCTGAGCTGTCACGTAACTCAATCCTAGTCGTGGAAGGTCAGCAACTCCCTTCTTACCACATCTCCTGAGTCCAGCTGTGACTTGAAAGGTTTATCAAAGTGGAATCAGGTTACCAACGTAACCAAGGGGTTCTCAACGGAAGATGGCTTTGTCCCCATTGGGAACATCTGGCAGTGTCCAAAGATATTTTTGGTTGCCACAATAGCGGGGATGTGGGATATGCTACTGGCATTGAGTGGGTAGAGGCCAGGGATGCTGCAACACATTCTACAATGCAAGGATAATCCACCATAGCCAGCCCAAAATGTCAACAGTGCTGAGGATGAGAAATCCTGATTAGCCCAGCGGCCCCCAAATGTGCATGTGCAAGTGGTTTTAAAGAGGAAACATTGCTTAACAATTAAATTAGGCTTTATGAGATTTTATTCCCAGAAAGCAGACCTAGATCACTGGGGGAAAAATGAAAGTGGGCATTTTGTGCCGAAGTAGAACCATCTTTGTTTGGGAGCTCTTCTGAGGCAGTGCTTTGAGAAGTAAAGTCTTAGGACCTCGTACCATAAACCCACCTGGAAAACTTATTCAAATGCAAACACTACAGCTTCACCTCAAACCCACTGAATTAGACTCTCTTGGGGAAAGTCTGAGAGATCTCCATTTGGGGGCCCTTATATAGAGCATTAATTATGAACACAAAATGGACTCTATTAACTCTGAGAGCTATGTCAGTTACAAAGTGACAGTTATACCAGAGCATCCCGTGAAAGGTGGACCCAGTGAACACCCTACAGATAACTCCAGACACGGGGTGGCGCGTGACCATCTGGATGGCTTTCTCGGACTGCAGATGGGTGCACTGCACCCAGTCTTGAGCATAAAATCAGGGCTCTCTGACAGCTCATTGCTCAGGCCTCAACGGACAAGCTGACAGCCACACTTGCACTCATCCCAGACAGAGCACTCGAAGCTTTGCCTCCTGACGGTCTCACCAGCCCAGCCTGACACCCGATGCTACGCACCCCAGCGTCACAGGGACTCTTGCTAAACACCGCACTCTTTCTCTCACCCTTCTTGCATAAGGCTCTGTTCGCCTTGCCTAACCCTACTGCTTATAAACCTGTGTGACCCTCTTGTATGAAACTGCTCTACCTCAACTGTTGAGAGACTCTCCTCTGGCCGGATCCTTGGTTAATGCCCGTGGGAAACCGAGTCAGTTGACTAGATCCACAGCTTTATTCTAATAAGATCTGACACTGTGGATCGACACAAACGTGTGTGAGACGGCTACTTTGATAGCCACATGCTGCTCATGACAGGCACCCAAGGTGATTCAGACACACACTGATATTTTCCATCGATTCTTCCAGAAGTAGGGAAGATAAACTGGGGGGTGGAGTGGAGGAGGAATGCGGGTGGACAGATCACATGCTTGGTGTTTTTTAAAAGGTTAACTAAAAATGCTCACATGCTAGCAGGGCTCCTCCAGCTTCAGCCATTTATGCCAGTACTGCATCGTGGCGACTTACATTCTAGACAACTATTCCCTGTACTACTCTTTTCTTAATAATTAAAAAAAAAATCATTTTGTAAATTCTAACATTATTCCAAGCAATAATACCCATCACAGGTTTGGTTAGCAGCTAGTTATATATTTTTTCTAATACTACTAAGAATAAACACATACCTATGAAAACAAACAATATTTGCCCATGCCACTTATGGGCCTTTGAAACCAACCACCTTAAACCCAGAGCTAAGACAAAATGAAGGACCGA
This sequence comes from Hipposideros armiger, assembly GCF_001890085.2. NCBI lineage: Eukaryota > Metazoa > Chordata > Mammalia > Chiroptera > Hipposideridae > Hipposideros > Hipposideros armiger. The sequence continues at coordinate 203,993 of NW_017732213.1, forward strand.
CGTAGTTTGAGTATCACTGAGCCTCAGAAATTGGAACCCACACATGTGAGGAGCACCCTAAACCACTTTCCTTGATCATCTGCCTGCTTCCAGAGCACTCCCCCCCGCTTTTAAGTTTGGGGGGTGGACAGAGGGAAAAACATGATACAGTGAAGGCTACAAAAAACTTCATGTCTCTGCTAAAAATCAGAATGAGTATCTGTGGTTTATCTTTTCACTCACATCCTTTCCCCCAAGGCCTAAACTTGACATAATGTTAGTTTTAACTGCACACACAGCCCACCTTGCAACAAATGCAGTGAATAAAGCGGCAGCACTATGTGAGTGTGCCTGTATTCGCTAACACCACATTATTTTTGTCTTTCCCTCCAATTCGCATTAAGCCGCCTGCATAATTTCCACCTCAGGTGAAGCCACTCTGCATCAGCTGTTTCCTACTTGAAATACATCGATTTTCCATGTAAGTCAGAAGATTGGGAAGTGGGAAAGGAGGTGTGACTATGGAATTGGGTTAAGAGGAGGTTAAGACATACCATTTTCAGACTCAGGCAAGACAAATGCAGCAAAAAAACCCCAAACCCTTGACAGCATTTCTTTTGTGGGTAAAGACGGGTGACTCAAGGGGTTGTCCCTGAGCGAGGAAACTGAAACTCAGGGAGGGGAAGTGACTTGTCCAAGGGGATACAGTTATGAAGTTATTGAGCATAGCACGAGTATAAATGGATACCCTCTTTCTATAGCCTCAGAGGGCTTGTTATTTAAGAAGCTTCTCTCTTTGTTCAATTGGAAACCATCCCCATTTAGCTCTAACTGGAAAGACATTACAGGGTACGAGCTACTTCTGTTAATAAGAATTTATGGAGCGCCTACTACAAGTCAAGTAGGTTCCAAGTATTGAGGACAAAAGTCCTGCTCTCCTCGAGGAGAAGTTGGGAAGAAAAGCAGTGAAAATATCCATCAGGGAGAGGCAATGGTCTCAGGGCTATGGGTGAGGGGCCGGAGGGTAGTGAGAGGATCTATGTAGGACTTACAGGGGGCTGTAGCTCTGGGGAGGGAGAAGAAAAATACAAGATACACTCCAGCCCTGGGGAAAGTCGGGATTCCATCAGGATATGGACGAGGACCTGGGCTCATGGTGGCCAGTTTGCTGTTTTGGACCCAGCACAGATTCAGTACAGGTTTGCTGAATGGATGGATGTCCCATGGCTGTTGACTGAACCCCTAAGCCTGGACACCCAGGACTTTCGTGAACTTGTGAGGAGATCCAGAGAGCGAGTATTGGACAAGTCTGTGCAAACCCACGGCTGCAACTGGAAGAACAAGGCTGAGAGCGGGTTCTGTGGAGCTGGGCCAGGAACCAACGTGCAGAGGGGAGGAGCAGACCGGGGTGGCCTGCCTGGGCGTGTATCCCAGCATGGCCACTTTCCAGAGGAGGGGCCTTGGGCGACTTAGTTTCTCTGTGCCTCAGTTGCCTTATCTGTGAAATGATTATAATGGTACCTGTCTCATGGGGTTCTTGGGAAGCTTTGAGGAATGAATACAGGTAAATGCTTAGAACAGTGCTTGGCACACAGAGAGAGCTAAATAAGTAGTGGCTGTTATTAGTTACCTGTTGGTGAGACACATTGGGATCGTTTGGTTCTACTTGGGCTAGAAGTGAAACAAAACAAAACAAAAATCCTACAATGTGAAGCTTGTGATACTTGAGGGTGAGGAGGAAAACACAATTCAGATGCAAATCTAGTAGGCTTAGTTCTGCCTCTGACATTAGAATTCACGCTAGCAAATTGCATTCTTTTTTTAACAAAAACAAAAACAAAACAGAGTTGAATGATGTGCACCTGTTAATCAGTTTTTAGGTTCTTTTGGAAAGTGAATAGTTAAGAACGTCACCACTCTCATGATGAATAGCGACAATTTTACACTGATGGCTAACACCATCTCCACTACCATCCCTGCGGCTTTTTCTACTGTTTTCTCATCCCTGATACTGATTTCCCCCAGGGGTTTACCAGAATGAAGAAGAGCTCAGGAATGAAAAAGTCCTTGCTCGATTAACTTCATAGCTGTGTCATCTTGGGCAAGTCACTTCACTGCTCTGAGTTTCAATTCCTCGTCTATAAGATGGGGTTTCTGGTAAAAACTGGTGATGATGTCGACAGCACCTAGCAAAGGTCTGTCATATACGTGGCAATGCTGAGTAAACGGTGGCTGATTTTCACAGTGTGGACAAATCAGGGAGTATCAATTTGCTGATTTCCCTCTGAGGCCCCGAAATATGTCATTTACTTGAAGAGGGCTGGTGGCCATGATTTCTCCTCATGAATTTGGGGTTCCATGTTGAGCAAGGCTGCTTGAGGCCTCCAATAAGCCAAAATGTGGCCTGCGTTACCCAGGCCACCACATCTGGCAAGAAGAACCAAGCTGCCTGGACACACTGGATGGGGACACACTGTCCCTTTGCATCCAGACTGCTCCCTCTCTCGGCCCACACTTCCAGCTGTTTGGTTTTACAGACTTGATCTGGGTTTGAGAGACAAGGCTTCACCACTGACCAGCTTAACGATAAAAACAAACTCAGTTCATTGTCAGAAAAAACAAAAATCACTCCACGTATGAGGCAAAGTCCTGGGACACGAACCCGGTCTTCAGTTCCCCTATTCCTTTAACAATCCGCTTCACTAAATGGGAATGAAATTACTCCATTAGATTTCCAAACACCACATTAAAAAAAACACACCAAAAAGACAGAACAAAAATTTCCCTGTCCGGAGGATATAAATTCAAAACCAAATAGTGGGGCATGATGTTTTCCAGAAACAATTAGACTTGATTTTCAGACCAAGAAATGTAATCATCATTGATGTCCCAGAATCTCAGGGTTTTGTTGAGTTCTTTAAGAAAAGAACAAAGCTACGGTGTCAGAAGGCATTGAGTCATGGTGGTTACTATTATCCCTAGAAGAAGGTCACTTCATTCTTGTAACAATCCTTTGAGGTAGGTAGGTACCATTATTATCCTCATTTAATATGTGAGAAAACTGAGGCACAGTGAGGTGAGCAACCTGCTGAAGGTCACACAGCTAATAAGTGGGGAGCTAGAATTTTAACCCTGGTCATAACCACTAGGCAGCACTGCCTCTCGTGATCTAGAGAGACTCCAGCACCTTGTACCAGGAGGACCCGAGGCGTCTATTCAACAGGCTCCCAGGGACACCTAGGGCCTATCGGGGTGCCAAGAAATAACTCCCACTAGCTCAGGACATCATGGCTTTTAAAGTGTATTCCCATATCCTGGTTGTTTGAAAGTCCATCTAACCTTAAGTGTTATACTTATTATCCCCTTTTCACAGCCATGGAAACTGAGGCTCACAGGGGTTCAACAATATCTCTGAGGTCACAACCATTCTCTCCTAATTCCCAGGCACTGTTCTTTGCTTGACGACATGTAATCGAATCTAAACAAAACCGGCTGAGGGTAACAAGATGCTTTAGACATTGACAAAGCTCTTGCCTTACCCAGGACCATGCTCAGACCCAGGGAGGCAGAGCCGGGACTGGTTTCAGAGCCAGACGGGTGGTTATGTGACTTTGGCCAAGTGGCTTCATGTCTCTGAGCCTTGGTGTCTTGTTCTATAAAAGGGTGTCTGGTACGGTGCCTCACCCAGAGCATGTCCTCAAGAGATGTTTGAATGGCACTGCGTTGAATGAGTAACCGTCTCCACTTAGTCAGGGACAGACAATTCAGAGGCATTTTCCTGTCCATTTCAGAAGATCTCAGCATGGCCTCTTAATTCTCATATTGTTTTTCAATCACCAGAATTGATTTCCCTCATCCGTCTCCCCAGGGTCATTGCCGAGGAACTGTATTAAATTGCAATTAATGTTGACATGTGTCCCTCTTGCGCTCTCCCTTTCTTTAAAGGGGGCACACAGGTGGTGGCAAATTGAAGAGCCAATAGTAATCAGATTGCAGGGGAGGTGTGAGCACCGGCGAGGGTATTTGCAATTAAATTAGGTGGAGAAATGAGCTTTCTGAGGAAAGGGACACCGAGGGGACCATGCCTGCCGCAGGGGAGCTGGCTGGCTTCTCTTCAGAGGCACCACAGGAGACAGCTCAGAAGAGGGTGTGGCCGCTGGGACGGTGCCAGCATAATTGGCTTTGCATGGCTCAAATTCAGCAATTTCTATAAACCCTTTTACAGCTGGAATTCTAAACAAATCTGTGCGCTGTCACCCTGTAGCATTTTTCCTGCTCTTTCTTTTGTTTCATTGTTGTCCACACTAGTAACAAGACTTCTTAGGTCAGGGACATGGACCAGAGATTGTCATAGCTGCTGTGTTTGGGATGCTATGTTGATGTTACAGGGGATCAAGGTTGGGGACGTCCCTGCCCTGTAGGCACCCACAGTCTAGGAACCAGGCAATTTGGATGTGGTGTCACAATTGCTGACCAAGGTAAGTGTCGCAAACAAGAGTATTCTGCAGTTGGACCACCAGAACCATCTTTTTAAAATCTCCCGTCGGATCCCCAGGAGATCCCCGGTCCTCCCACCTGCCAAGCCAGGCTCTTCCCAAAGAATAAGCTTTATTAAGAGTTTCAATCAGCTCACTCTTAATTTTTTTCTCTCTCTCCTGCAATCAGGGACTCATCAGCCTGCAATTTATTAGGATTACTATTATTGTCAGTAAGAGCACAGCTGGGCACTCAGTGTCCTGGCCAGAGCTCTCTGCAGACAGGAGGGGGCTGATGGCAAATGGAAGGGTGGGGGTAGTCTCATCCTGCCCCATCCTGGGATGCCGCTTGGAGCAGAGGACTCAGGAACGAGGCAGAAACGTTCGCCAGGCTACACTGAAAGCCCAAGTCTCTTTTCTCCGGAGTGACTCTAGAACTTTCCTAGAGCTCCTTGCTGTGACTTTTTTTTTTTAAAGTAGGTACAGTTTTTATTAAAAAGGATGAGCTCTCCTCTAAAAATTCTTTTACTCCCTGCCCTCTTCTATGGATTCCTCTTGCACAAAATGGCACAGCCACACCTATTGCATGGGATTCTTGGGAGGATATAAGATAATTAATGACAATCAATGCCTGTAACCTAATGACATGTGTCATTGGCATTTTCTGAGCACCAGTTCTATGTTTTATGTACTATATGCATTTAATCCCCACAGAAACATTATGAAGTGATTTATTTTGGTTTATTTATTCATTCAAAAACACCTCCATTTATCGAGCACCTACTATGTGCCAACTATTATGCAACATTCTGGGGACCCAGCCATGAGCAAGCCAGGGCTCTGCTGACAAAGAACTTATGTTCTCGTAGCTGCTGTTATACCATTTTATTAACCAAGATGCTAAAGGCTCAGAGACATGAAGCCACTTGGCCATGGTTACAGTGACACCTGTCTGGCTCTGAAGTCAGTCCCAGGTCCTCATGTGGGTTTTGCTGTTAGTGGATGAAGGATGAGGGTCAAGAAACTAAGATGGATAAAAAGGTGACAATGTAGAATTAGGAAAATGGGTAAAGAGAGAGAGGAATACCCCCTTCCCTTCCATGTATACAACATCACTTTATAAGGGATGTGAAAACGCCAGGTGGGACAGTTGGATCTTCCTTTCATAGTTTTTGGTCCAGAGTGACACGATCAGACGCCCTCAGGAGACTGGGTGACACAGAACAATTCATGCTTGCCCTTGCTGAAGGAGACAAGGGGCTCTGCGTTTCTGGAGTCTAAACTCACGAGGCACAGTCTGCAGGGCTGGAGGCAGCACTTTGGGATTATAGGTTGCTCATCCACATTGAAGGATAGGATGGCTGCTGCCTGGTCCTCATCTTCTCTTTCACCCCTGGAGAAGGGGGCGTGGGCTCCTGTTGCTGGCTTGGGACCTTCTAGACAACGTTGGGCAGGAGGAGTTATCTAGGACCACCCAGGGCAGGATGCTGGCTTCAAATGCAGCTCTCGGGCTGGCTGGGGCCCAAGGGAAACACCGGTCAGCTTGGGGCACAGCCATACACTGTCCCATGAGGAGCCCTCGAACGCAAGTAGTCAACGCCCACAGGAAGAGGCCCAGACGCAGGGTGGGGAGAACGGGATAGGGACAGCCTTCCTTTGCCCAGGCCACCAGCTCCAGGCAGCCCTAGGGGATGTGGCTCCTTGCTTTCTTCCTCCGTCTACTTCTGCCACTTCTTTTTTCCATTTTCTTTCTTCTCTCTTTGTCCTTCATTTGTGTGTATGCGTATTTTCATTTTTTGATGCTTTTCTTTTTTCTCTTTCCTTCTATCCATTCCAATCTCTCTTTTCTATGTCACACACATTCACTCGTACACAGACGTGCACGATGGCAGAGCACAGTGTCAGGTACATGAGCCCAGCAAATAGATCTGTTCAAATCCCGCCTCTGATGCTCTGTGACCCCAGGCACATGACTGAACCTCTCTGAGTCTCCATTTCCTTGTCTTATAAAATGAAGGTGATAATTATAACCTTCTTCCTAGGATGATGGCGGTGACTAAGTAGATAGGGCTCAACCTTGTATCTGCTTGGACCTGAGTAAATGCTCTTTAAATGAGAGCTGTTTCTTCCTTCCCAGTTCTGTTATAATCCTCGCCAACAACGATGACAATGACAACTTTTTATTATGCGTTTCCCTCTTTGGAAGCACTCAACAAGTATAGCTATTATGATAATTATAATAATTTTGTTAATTCTGTTATATCATATTGCTCAACTTGAAGAAAAAATGAATAGACTAGTTTTTAGAGCAGTTTTAGGTTTACAGAAAAACCGCATAGAAGGTAGAGTTCGCGTGAAGCCCTCTCTCCCTGTTTCTTCACCATCCCTCCTACCATTCACATCTTGCATTGGTGTGGTCCATTCGTTACAATACAACTGACACACCAATGCCTATACAACCAAACTGACCACTAACCAAAGTCCACAGTTTACATGAGGGTTCACTCTTTGTGCTGTACATTCTATCGGTTTTGACAAATGGATACTGACATGTATCCATCATCACAGCATCACACAGAATCGTTTCACTACCGTGAAATGGCACAGAACCCCACCCCTGTGCTCCCCCTATTCATCTCTCTCTGCCTCCCGCCAGCCCCTGGCAACTCCTGATCTTTTGACTGTCCTGATAGGTGGCCTTTAGCAGAATGTGATAGAGTGTGTGGCCATTTGAGACTGGCTCCTTTTACTTACTCATAGGCATGTAAGGCTCCTCCCAAGGTTTTTGTTTGGCTTGACAGCTCATTTCTTTTATGGCTAAAAGTAACACTCATGGCGTAGATGGACCACAGTTTGTTGATTCATTCACCTACGGAAGGGGATTTTGGTTGTTTCCAATTTTTGGCACGTATTGCTTAACTTTTAGTGCCATTTTGGCGCATTTTAATTTTAAAAAATTTCCCCTTGAATTGGCAGCCTTTCAGAAACACTGATCTAAACATATGTGTTCTCAATTCTTCATCAGTGCCTCCCAAACATACAGAGCAAGAGGCTACTGTATCACGTGTGGACAGCAGCAGAGCCCGCTGGGCCACATAGCCAGTGCTCGGGCCCCGGGCTTTTCCAACAGGCCTGTGAAGGGTTAACCATTTCCCCTAATGTTGGATGTTTATGATATTTTACATCAGGGTTTCTCAGCCTTGACACAGTTGACATTTGGGGTCAGCTGACTCTTTGTTGAGGGGGGCTGTCGTGTGCGTTGGAGGGTGGTTAGCAGAATGCTAAAATCCTTCACCCACATCACACCAGGGGCAACCCCACCTCAAACCGTGATAACCCAAAAATGTTTCCAGACATTGCCAAACGTTCCCTGGGCGACAAAGTGGACCCCTCAGCCCTCCCGCTGCTGAGAACCACTGTTTTAAATGTTGTGTTATTGTCAGTGCTGTTAGGATCAGAACTTTCGATGCCACCTCAAACCTCCAACACAAGACCCCAACACAAAACCCGACCCTGTAGGGGGCCCTTCTCTTCGCTAGGCAGTAAGGAGGTACCCTCGTCTCCCCACGACCTCCTGAACTTCGCTCTCATTGAGTGTGTTTGCATTAACCACAGCGGAACGCTGCTGCTCTACAGACTGGCCTCGGATGGTTCCTCTACAGAAGACAAATGCAACATCTTGATGGTTTGAAGCTTTCACTGACTTGCCAAATATCACACGGCTAAGGAGGACAGACCTGTCTCCTGACTGCAATCCAGTGACTTTTCCACGAGCCAAAAAGGTCTCACCAGTGGAGTCATGACAGGCAACCATTCTCTCTTTCGCTCACTCCAATTTATCCCTCAGCAACTCCTGTTGGCTCTTTCGCCAACATATACCCTGAATCTGACTAACTTTCCACCACTTTTCTCACCTGAGTCCAAGCCGCCGTAGCCTGCTGTCTGCTCTCCTTCCTGCGTTGGCATCCGTCCTCCAATCATCCAGTTCCTACATTGCTTAGGGCAACATGTTAAAGATCTAAATCTGATCACGTCACTCCTAGCTCCAATGGCTTCCATTTCTGTTTTGAATTTTACAGTATTGTTACTACTCTGCCTATGGGCCATACCTCCACCCCTGAAGAGGTGTCTTTAAGTGGACATATGAAGAACTATGAGAGCAGGTGGGCCCAGTGAAGGGACCCCCTAGATCTGCTGGGTTTACTGGGCCCACCTGCAGCCTGGTTTCCACCACTTGTTCCTGATTCCAACAGGTCTCTCAGTTCCCCTTCCCCTCCCATGAAGGCCAGGCATCCGCATGACCAACGTTACACCCTTGATATGGGGGCTGCTGCCAGCTTCTGCCCTCAGGTCCCCCCTGACCAGTCCCCAAGGGCTCTGGCTTCTCCAGTGGCAGCCCAGAGGGGCCAGGTCAGCACCCTGAGCACAGGGGAGAGTTAGTGCCGGAGAGGACTCCAACCTATGAGAGACAGGAGATGGAAGGAGCTGACAAGGAAATGCTTTTTTTTTTTCTCTGTTTTATTTAGCTCCAGACAAGGAAATTCTTATCTTTCTACCCCAGTGGGCTCTGCTGAGACACAGTCTTCTCAGCTCTGTTATAATGCTTGTTTTGAAAATGCAGATTTGTTCCAACACGATTGATATATTACAGAAAAAGTTGCGTATACCATGAATTTTGCATTTGCTTGTGCCCGATTGCATCCATGAGAAACAGCAGGCGAACACAGACAACTTTATCCAGCTGAACAGAGTCACAGAAATACCCCCGATGCACACACACTCCCACCTCAAACGTGGGCAAGCTACCTCAGTTTACCTTGTGTTATGAGCCGTTCCTGTTACCACTTTCATCCAATTTCACCCTCCATCCTCAACGTCACAAGAACCCACAAACTGCAACCCTGATGACACCCAATTCCTCAAGCAAACAGGTGTTTCCTTAAAGGAAAATACCCCATTTATTGTGGTAATGGTAGATTTCTAAACTGTGTGTAAAACTGTACTAATGCTTTTATTAGGTTCTCTCTCTCACTCTTTTTTTTTTTTAATGTGACATGACCAAGTTTTTAAGTGCTGTGCTCCTAACCTCACTTTCCCCATAAGCCCTGCGATTTTTATTGTGCAGTTTTGCATAATGTGGTCGATTTGGGTAACATATATGTTGCATTATAGTACAGCTGACTATATTCCATATCACCCTTTGGAAGACATCCCATGATTCACAGGAACTGGCTAGACTTTCTCATGAAGTATGCAGTCCGTGGAACAATGCATTTGTAGCATTGTTTGCTTGCTGCTGCCTGGGACAGCCTACTTGCCCCTGTCCTCAGCCTGTCCTCTCATAAAGCCTTAGGATCTTTACCTCAGTCTCTGTTTTCCAGGGAACCCAGGCTAAGATAGGACACTGAACCTGGAGGGATATACAGCAAATGCAAAACTGTAAGGTGGACGCAGGCTGGTTGTGCCTGGGGGACAGGAAGACAGCTAGCGTGGCTGGAGCACAGTCGGGGCGAAGCAGTGTGCAGGAAAAGTGGTTGGAGGGGCGGAGAAGCAAGAGGTAAGTTTTAGGGTTTGGTCAGCCAGGGAAAGGAGTTTGGACATCAGTTCAGTTGCAGGGAGAAGCTATTAGAGCAGCGGTTCTCAACCTTTCACAGGGGTCGCCTAAGACCACTGGAAAACACATATTTTCGATGGTCTGAGGAACCGAGACACCACTCCTCTATCCGTCTCCAGGCCCACATGCAGATATGCCCACATATGAGTACCCGGCGACCCCTGTGAAAGGGTCGTTCGACCCCCAAAGGGGTCGTGACCCATAGGTTGAGAACCACTGTATTGGAGGTTTCTAATTCCTGGGAGTGACGCGATTTGATTTGCGTTTTAGAAAGATAGCTGGCTCAGATGTGAAGGACGGATTACAAGCAGCAAGACTATATAAGTGGGGAAGGCCACTCAGATCCAGGGGAAAGATGACGGGGTCTGCACCAGATGATGGCAGAAGTTGGCCTCAGGAAGTGGCAGGGCATCACAGTTGTCCTGCGGACTTGGGAGGGAAGGGAGACATTCTAGGGGACCCAACGTCCAGTTTTATGTATTTCATTATTTTGCAGTTTGGGGCGGGTCACTCTTCTTTAGAGGAAGGAAGAAAGAATGTTTAAAAAATTAAGGATGGTTCTTGAGGGTGGAGGCAAAAGACGTGGTTGCAAAAGTGCAAAAGCTCATCTGTTGGCTGTGGAATCAAAAATAAAAAGAGGTGTGTGTGTGTGTGTGTGCGCGTGCGTGTGTGTGTATGTGTGTGAAGAATTATGCAAGGAAAGGCTATTGTTCCCATTCACTCCTTTCACGGAAAAATAACCACAACATGATAAACTGCAGTGCAAGGCTTGTCTGTGTCTGAAACGTGGCCAAAGAAAGGAAAGATTAATCACGCAGGGAAGGCTGCTATCTCAGGGGCAGATTAAGACAACAAGCTAGCAATTTTGAGTCTGATTAGAAACTGCTAACATCAGGATTTCCAGTTAGGGACTACAATTTAACAGCTCTCTTTTTTGAGGGGGGCATGGGAACAGGGAGGGGGGATTGATTTACATTAATTAAGCCTAGTGCTTAATTAAGTGTTCTCAGATACAAACTGTATCCTTTTTGCATGGTTAATGCAAACTGCGTTCACAACTCCTTCAAGTTTGCTGGCTGGAAGTTTTGGGGAGAGGGGGGCATTTTCCATTAGATATATAATAAACGTGGGTACTTTTCTAATTGTGAGAATCATGGAGTGGTACAATGGGTGACGTAGGGATGGGATTAGAACCCCTTCTCAGGAGAGTCAGGCAGCCTGAAGAAGCAGAAAAGGTCAAGATCTTAGGGTCAGAGAAGCTGGCTTCCAGTCTTCATGGGCCTCTCACGAGCAGGGTGACCTTGGGAAAGTCACCTCTCCCAACGGACTCTAAATGTTTCCATCACAGGAGATGCCTTTTGTGATCCCATCCTCCTGCCCTGATAAGGATTTTGTCCACAAACTACATTTATCAAACTCTACTTCATTTCTATTTAGGATTAATCAAAATGCACATAGGAATGGTAATAGGTGCTACTTTTCACGTGCTTCCTGTGTTTGTTCCAGGTAGGTCCTTGCTTAATGGCGTCCATAGGTCCTGCAACTTTAAGTGAAACGACAGATAACAGAACTGATTTTACCACAGGCTAATTGATAGAAACAAGAGTTAAGTTCCCACAGTATTTCATCAAGCCTGTAACGAGATGTTGAACCAAAGGACATTATTCAAGGACTGCTATCTGTTCTAAGCATATGGCATGGATTAACTATTTACTCCCCATAACAACTCTAAGAGGTAAGCATTATTATCCCTATTTTATAGAGGAGAAAAACAGAGGCACAGAGAAGTAAAGTAACTTTGCCAGTGTCACACAGACAGTAAATGATGGAGCAGAAATCTAGACCTAAGATTGCATGCAAAGAAACAGAGTTTTTCACAGTGTCAGACTTGGCCTCTTTTGGTAGGGGCTGGCAGCCAAAATGTAGCTGCTCTGGCCTTGGTGTTCTTATCTGTAAAACATGGACACTCATCTCTATCTAACTGCCCTCCAGGAGTTAAAAGGCACCGACTTCAAGATGCTTAGAAAGCTTTATAGATGCACGATAGGGAGGATGGGGGTGGAGGGATAGTGCTCAAGCACGTATCCTTTTAGCAATCTCACGTGCCCAGCAAACGAACTGGCGGCAATATCTCATCTGAATCAGAGGAATTTGGTCACAAAGGTCATTCGGTGTTACGTGTTAGAGTGATGATGCCACTGCCTTCTGAGTCATCGGGTCAGTGAACTCAAGCTTTGGATAGAGCAGGTTTTTTTTTTTTTTGGTCTGTTTCTTGGGGCGTGAACTCATGGGTTCTCTAATGTGATGTTCCTATTGTCTGAAGGGACCAGGTGCTCGGGCTGCATCTGTTTGAGATGCTTTTTAGGGTGGTGGCAGGGTTTTACCTTTGCTTGTCTTGTGGCATGGCTCTTCTCAATTTCACGGTGCCAAAGGGACCATAATAGCTAGTCGTTGTGGTGGCCTTGCTGAAGCTTGACATCGGAAGCAGCAGTGCAAAAGCTCTGGAGGCAGATGGCCTGCACACAAGTCCCGGCTCCACCACGGGGGGACCTCTGGCAGGTCACTCAGTGTCACTGGGCCTCAGCTTCTACCCGTAAAAACAAGATAATAACTACTTCTCTCAGGGGGGCTTTGCGGATGAAATGAGTTTGCCAGGAACATTTCCAACTGTAGGCAGCTCTCAAGAATCTTAGTCGTTCATTTTGAACTACTTTACTTCTCATAACACCCTTATAAAGGAGATGAGATTCTCTTCAGAGGCGAAGAGAGGGTAAGTGACATATGTGACAAGGCCACATGTCTGCAAGAGGCAGAATTAGGATTTGAACAGTCTTAAGAATATGTGGGAAGGTGGCCCTATGGCTGAATTGGAGATTGGTGATGGTGGTGGAGAAAGAGAGGGCTGGGTACACACTTGGCTCTGAGGAAGTGACTTAAGCTCTCTGGGTCTCGGTTTCCTCATCTGTGAAATGGTAACGATGTTATTGTTATGGGAAGTATCAAGTACAAAATAAACTCAAGGTACTGGGCTACTATGAAAAAAAATGATGTGGAATTAAAAAACATCGTAGACAGGCCTTTCTGTTATTATTTGACCCACATTTCTAAGGCAGACTGCCTTTAGGGCAAACCTTGGGTACCAAGGTCTGCAGGGAGGCTCAAGGTTAACCTTGAGTTCCCAGGGCTGTGCTGTACCGTACCTGCCCTGTGGGAAGCAGCTTAGGACGAGCACTGCAGCCAGACTTCGAGCTATTGGGAGTCCACCGGCTCCCCATTCCTCTCGCAATGGTTCTACTAGTCACTGCAGACCTTGGGTCAGGGATCAGGTAAAGCTAAAGACACGGATGCTGACTTAAACGCCACATGTTACGGAGTCACACTGAGGTCAAGTCCACCATGTGGCTCCTGGACCAGAGGAAATTATGCAACTATTCCAACTTTGTCTTGGAGGACCACTGCCTCCCAGACGGCTGGATGATTTCATCTGATGGATTCTGGGAAACATGTTACTGATTACAGTAATAGTCCTGATTCTGTACGCCTCCTTGCATCCATGCTCTTTTACACATGACCTTGCAGAGCCCTCCCATTGTGACTCTGGCCACGTGACTTGCTTTGGCTAATCGGATGTTTGTTAGCAGAGGGGATGCAAGCCAAGGCTTGGAAAAGCACTGGCATCTTTCTGCTTGTACCCTCACTCCTCGGCCACCACAAGAACATGCCTGGGCAAGATAGCTGGAGGATACGTGACGTGTGGCGCTCTATCAGCTTATCCATCATCCCTACTGAGGTCATCTTAGATCAGCCAGCATCCAGTCAACCATAAAGATATGGGTGGGCCCAGCCAAGATCACGGAGCCACTTAACTGACCCTCAGCTGACCTCAGTTTCGTGAATGAACCCAAACCAGACAGGTTGAACCCTGTAGACTGTGAGTGAAATACATGCTTCTTGTTCACCTGTGAGGTTGGTGGTGATTTGTTATGAAACACAATATTGTGGCAATAAATAGTGCACGTGCGTATACACACACACACACACACACACACAAACACACACTAAGAAATGTACTATGCTGTGGTTTTGATTATAATTAAAATTACTGCATGATCTAAACCTTCCTTTCTCTGTCTTTCTCTTTGCTTTTGGAGGTACTGGCACACAAAATGTTTTCATTTTCTATATCCATACACACTTGATACAGACATTCCCATGGTATTCCAACTAAATCCTGATAGGGAGAAATGGAAAACTCTAAAAGCTTTGCTCTACCCCTTCCGCCTCACTCTTCCTCGTCCAATCCATGTATCTTAAATAAAAATCCAAGATATATTTTAAATCAACAGGTCCTATTTATTGAACATGGGTTCCCACTCAATGCCGAGAACCTGCCTCTTGAATAGTCAACCAGGCTGGGGCTCCCTTTCAAGTGCAGCTTCTACGGCTCCTCAGAGACCTTCTCCACCTTCAAATCTTGTCCTCGATCCATGAAGACCCGTGAGCCGTCAAGGCATCTATGGCCACTTCCCCTGACGGCCCTTCCCTGAGCCTGCCGACGAGGCACCTGGGCTCCCACAGCGCCGTTCGCGGGCTCCTTGCCCTTCGTGTTTTCTTAAGTGGCAAATGCAGACCAACTGAATTCAAATCCCCACTTACTAGCCTCACGACTTTGGGCAAGTTCCCCAAACCCTCTGAGTCTCCGTCTCCTCCTCTGTGAGGTGAGGATACTAATAAGGCGAGCATGACAGGGTTGCCTGTGAAAATTAAATGAACTAATATAACTCCAACACTTACCACAGGAAGCCCCTAATAGGTGTCAGCTATTATTATAATTATATGCACGGTACCATGGGAACCTGGAATCCCAGCTAGCAGTTCTTTAAAGCTTAACACGTGTCCACTCTTTTGTGTATTTTGATAACGGCTTTAGTGGCTTTTTTATATGTTTATTTCATGTTTGAAACCTCATGGCCCCAGTGAGGTGGTCACACAGGTAGGGCTATTGTCTCCGGTTTATGGATGAGAGAACCGAGGCACAGAGAGGTTATGGAATTGACCCAAGGTCACACAGCTAATAGGTCACCATGATAGCACGTGCCCCACTTTATTATATTTATCTTTTCTACTGGCAAGCTGTACTGTGTAATTAGTCTGTGCTTTCTCAGTGCTTAGCACTCAGTCAGGCCGTCACAGCGCTGGAGGCTGCCATAGACTGTTCTGTGTCCCTCTGGTCTTTTCTTCCTTGGCATTGACTCCCTGGAGGGGAGGGGACTGGGTCCCCTGCTCCTTGCACCTGGCTGTTACTGATGCAACAGGGTGGGGCCAGATGGTGCGCAGAAGAGGAACTGAGCTCCATCTCACACTGGCACACGTGCTCTGGGTTCTCCCCACGCCGCCTGGCAGTCCAGCTCGATGCAAGACACAGGAAGCAAACAAGGCTTTCAGCAGCCTCAGGCGAGCCGTGGAGAACTGAGCAGATCAGTGTACACAGGAGCGCTTAATAATGCTATCACACTACCCAGTCCTCACGGAGCCGTTGTGACATTCTTCATTAAAGCAGTGACAACCCTCAATTGCTGCGCAGAATGGAGGCCTGGCATCGGGGTGGCTCCCAGCCCCCAAAACACTCGCATTTCCTGGCGATGATGGCATACGGCGATCAGGGGGAACTGATGGCTTCATGCAAAACTGTCCTC
>NW_017732213.1:219898-246485 GCF_001890085.2 Hipposideros armiger
GTGGGTGGGGGTGGGGGGATGACAGGGATGCTCAAATAGTCTGGTGCTGCCCAAATTGCAGCATATTAATCAAGTACTGGGTGCTATTTAATGAGCTTCCCTGTGTGCCTCCCTATAGCAATGATTTGGAGGACCCAGAGGCTTGGGGTTCACTTTGGCTGTCACTATCAATGGTGTGGGCTCTCTTGAGTTCCTGGTGTTGTGTTGGATGGAAGGATGGATGGATGGATGGATGGATGGATGAATGGATGGATGGATGGATGGGTCCCGGAATCAAAATTTTAGATGTTCACATCAGAGCTGTTTCTGACAGCTCTTCCATTTTTCATATTCCCCTTTTACGGTGGAAAGAAATTTTGCCAGAGCATTGGGGAAAAGAGATCAGGAAAGTAACTGAGAGGGGAGGTGTGGCCAAAGCTTTCTTTGCCTGAAAGGAGAACTAAGTGCCACAATAGGGAGGCAAAGTAGGAGACTGCAGAGTCAGACATCCTGGGTTCAAGTTCCAGCTCCAGCTCCTCTCATGGTGTAATCACGAGCCAGTGACCTGCTCCCCCAAGCTGCTTCTGTTTCCCTACATGACAAAGGGTTGATACGTGTGAGGACCTCAGAGGGCTACTGAGGGGATGGAGGAGATGACATCCTTACCACAGTGCTTGCCCAGAGTGACTGCTCAATGAATTCCACTCACCACCTGTACTACTTCCGGCAGAGCTACTGCTGCTCCCAGCACAGCAGCCATCACTACTGCTATGAAAGCCACCAGTGAGGGAAGGCCCCACTGCGCTTTCATGGACTAAAGGTCTAACTGGGCCCTGAGCAGCCAATGCAGGGTCCAAGCCCAGGTCTGGGACTCTCCTGCGGTTGGCAAACTCTTTCTGAGGTTGGCAAACGCTTCCTGTAAAGGGCCAGATAGGAAATATTTTAGGCTTGGTGGGTCGCATACAGTCTCTGTCACATATTATTCTTTGCTCCTTTTTAAAAAATGGAAAACCATTCTTAGCACACAGGCTGCTCAGACAAAAGCATTCTTGGCTGGTCCCTGCTATCTGGCTTAAAAGGAGGTCGAGGGGAAAAAGGAAAGCAAAGTACAAGAAGATGTATATATGGGCATTTGGCCCACTCAGAGTGGGTTGAAGCTACACATAAAAAAGAAAACCTTGGGTTCAGGAATTTTAAAGCAATCCTGAGAAAAAAGAACAAAGCTGGAGGTATCATACTCCCCAGTTTCAGACTACACTACAAAGCTACAGAAATCAAAACAGTATGGCACTGGAGAAAAACAGACACGCAGACTGATGGAACAGAACTGAGGGCCTAATTTAGTTAAAAAAAAACAAATTAAAAAATGGGCAGGGGACCTGAATAGCCATTTTTCCAAAGAGGACATACTTCTGTAAGCCAAAAGGCACATAAAAAGACGTTCAACATCACTAATTATTAGGGAAATGCAAATCAAAAGCCCCATGAGATATTGTCTCACACTTGTTAGAATGGCTATTATCAAAAAGACAAGAAATAATTGTTGGAGAGGATGTGGAGAAAAGGGAACCCTCAAACACTGTTAGTGGGAATGTAAATTGGTGCAGCCACTATGGAAAACAGTATGGGGGCATCTCTAAAAATTAAGAACAGAATTACCATACAATCCAGCAACTTGTCTTCTGGGTATTTATACAAAGGACATGAAAACACTAATTTAAAATGATGTATGCACCCCTATGCTCATATCAGCATTATTTACAATAGCCAAGATATGGAAACAACTTAAGTGTTCCCTGATAGATGAATGGATAGAGATTGTTGTTGTGTTGGTGTGTTAGAATGTGTGTGTGTGTGTGTGTGTGTGTGTGTATGTGTGTGCGCACACATGCGCGTATGTGTATACAGGGACACAAACTGTATGATTTCACTCATATGTGGAATATAAAACAAAAAAGAAACAAACAAAAACAAACCCATAGATCTGGACACCAGAATGGTGGTTACCAGAGCGGAAGTGGGGTGGGTAAGGATAGAGTGGTTAAAGAGTGTCAAATATATGGTGACAGATGGAAACTAGACTTTTCATAGTGAGCACGCTATAGTATATAGATACCGAATAGTAATGTTGTACACCTGAGACTTATATAACATTATTAGCCAATATTACCTCAATAAAAAAAATCAAAATAAAACCAGCCCTGGTGATTCACTGTAGCCTTGTAATATTCATTTTATGGTCAAGGAAGGGGGGCATAGGGAAGTGGGGTGACCTGGCCAAGGTCACACTGCTAGTAAGGGACAGAGTTGGGACATGAACTTTGTTACCACCCCATCAGCCTCCACTACTGTCAGAAAGAATCTGTTTTCTATTATTCTCAGACTCCTCACATCCTCCATCTGCTGACCTCCCCGGTAAGATAGACTTTGGGGGTCTGGCAGATCTACTGTTACTACATTTGTGATCTTGGAAATGACTAACTTATCATGCCTCAGTTTCCTCAGTGGTAAAGTGAGGATATCTGCTATACCCCGCTCTGGGTAGTTACGAGAATGAAGTGAGTTAAAGGACTTAGCAAGTGGCCTTGGACACCGTAAGTGCTGAATAAACGTTAGAACCAATGATATTGTCACACGCACTATGACCGGCAGAATAACAGTCCCCCAAAGATGCCCAGGCCCTAATCCCCAGAATCTGTGAACGAATTATTTTGAATGATAAAGAGGAATTAAGGCTGCAGATGGAATGAAGGTTGCTAATCAGCTGATCTTAAAATAAAGAGATTATCATGGATTATCTGGGTAGGCACAACTTAGTCAACAGAGTCCATTAAAGATGGAAGAGAGAGGCAGGAAAGCCAGTGTCAGAATGATGAGGACTGAAAAAAACGTCACTGGCCTTTGCTGGCTTTGAAGATAGAAGAGGCCACGAGCTGAGGCTTTCAGGAGGCCTTGAGAAGCTGGACATTCAAGGAAACGGATTTCCCTTCGAGTCTACAGAAAGGTAAGTGTCTCATCGACCCCTTGATTTTAGCTCAGTGAGACCCATCTCAGACTTCTGACCTCCAGAACTGCTAGGGAAATAAATACGTGTGGTTGAAGACACTAAGTAATTTGTTAAAGCAGCCATAGGAAATGAATAGGAAACGAAGTAGTACACTTGACCCTTGAACAACATGGGTTGGAACCGCACGGGTCTACTTAGAAGTGGATTCCTTCTGATAAATGCTGGTACCTTAACCTTTCTCCTGAAGATTCTCAGGGACAAAGGCTGAAAGAAGAGTCCTTTTCAAACTTCTTACCCATTTTTTTAAACAAGTAAAGATCATCATTTGGGCATGCTCACATTCAAATTCACTTGGTATCAATTTGCCATTCGACCCCCTTGGCTGACCTGACTGTCCTTCAAACCCGTGGAATTCGGGCTGGACACTTGCTGAGTTAAAGGGAAGATGTGGACGTGGTCTAGTCACCACGTGGTCCGGTGCCCTCTAGAGAAACGTGCAAGCAAGCATTCGTGCGGATGCGGGTCAGGACCCTCACAGCATCAGCCACTCCACCCAGAAGACCAAGAGGAGAAGAACTCAAGTTGAAGGTTTAAGTGCACCTTTCCCAAGGAAGAATCATCAGGAATAAAAAGGAAGAGCCTCTGAAATATTACACTAACAGGAGTCATTTGAAAAGTATGACACTATTTAAAAAAAACCTCTCTGGAACATTTTCTTGAACATACTGCAAGAAGAAAACTATGCTGTCAGGGTGAATATAGATGGAAAGTGGTACAGGGGGAGAAGAAATAGCACTTTGGACCATCTTTTATGAGCAAGATCCCCTGCTAGGTCTCTTCCACATTTTATCTCATTTACCTTCCTGACGAGCCCTGTGGGGTGTATTGTTTCCCCACGTTACAGATCTGGAAACTCAGGGGAACTTAGTGCTGGACTATTTTGTCTCATCTGCATATAATTCTGGAAAAACAGCTTATTCCCAGCTAGTGCAGCCAAGTCTAATTCAAATTCTCTGGCAATTGGAAACAGGAGAAGCAAAGCTGCCCATAGAATGATTTTTCTACTTCAAAAAACACCCTGATTGTGTCAAGAGTTTCGGCAGTATCCATCCTAAGCACACAGAGTTAAGTGTTCTAGACCTACGGGTCAAGCACACCTAGTCATACGGTCAGACCTGCTAGGCTCAGATTACCGTGGCCCCTACATCGGTCAGTTAGCTAGTTGGGCTGAGCCGACTCCGTGTACTGAAGGTAATAAAGCTGACCTGCATGCAGAAAACCCTCAGATTAAGGCTTTTCACTCACTTGGGTTGGTCCTAAAGTGGCCCAGATTAATGAGGTTTCGCAGTGCTTTGCCTCTCTGACGTAAGACATTGCTGCTGACATAAAACCAGGAAGTGCGAAGGCACAAAGGGATCTTAGCAATCACTTTGTCTAGGGATGCCAAAAAGTGGCATGTATGCTACAGCCCTCCTTCCTGCCTCCTTAACAGACATCACTAGTCCATTTCAGCACACGATTTCTTGGATATTCGTCAGGATCCTTCTCAACACAGTGCTCCTGGCAGCCATGACCAGTGGATCAGAGTTGGCAGAAGATGAAATCGCTTTGCCATTCCTGGCCTAGCCCAATCACCTCACCTGAATAGAGGTGGAGCCAGCTAAATGACTGACGGAGCCAGCAATTGGAACCTCTGAATGCCTTTCTTTTGAGGGGTAAGGGAAGTACCCCCTTACCCCTGTCCCCTTCCCACTGAAGGCAGAAGTGAAGGTGGGGTCACCTGGCAGATGTTAGGGTGTACACAGGGAAAAGGATCTTGACACGAGTGACATTTTTAAAGACCCTATAGGCACAGGGGATGTGCTTATGCCATAAATGATTTTGGCTTACACAGGATCATAAGATAGTAGGATCATAGGATCCTATTATCCATTTAGAATCATGGAGTGATGGGCAGGGGCAGAAGAGGCAGGCCCTTGAGTAAACCCATTCTATAGTCCCAGGTCCACTAAAGCGAGAAATGTGACCCTGATAAATGTTCCAGGCAAATGCATTTTTTATTTGAAATATGCTGCAAGTCCTGGTGTGGTAGGTGGTGCACTTGACAACGTGAAGCATTGTTCTGAGAATCTGTCTTCCAGCCAAGGAGACAGCCAGGCCTCACTGGGAAAGAAAGAGGGATCTGACATTGACTGTGAGGCTCGAGATTACAAGACTCAAGCTTGAGTCTTAAATGATTTTTCCATCTGTATCAACAGAATCTTTCTTTTGTACCAGTGCGTTTCAAATTCTCAAGACCATTTCTGCAAGGGAAGGAGGCTAGCACTGGAAGAAAGGGAGGTCTTGAGAAGACAAACCACTCTCCATGAGCCTCCCCCCGCACCCCCCGCTGAGCTGCCCTTGTCTTTGGTCCAGTGGCAGGACCACGATGGACCATCAGAAGGACAGCAGAAAAACGGAGCTGCCCTTGAGGGCATTCTCACATCTCCATTGTAGAGAGTGGGCTCAGGAGGAGCAATTGCTTCCCCCGTCCTCTCCCTGCAGGTAAGCCAGGGCTTCTGACTCCCTGCCCAGTGCTCTGTCCCATGACCCACACTGTTATTTCCTGTCTCAACATTAAACTTTCACCTGAGGGTCATGTCCCACATCTAGAACAAGAAAATGGGCTCATAGTAAGCGCTTGCCACGTACTGCAGCAAGGCCAAGCAGCATGGCATCAATTAATTCACCAAATGCTCACAGCCAAACCGACGTCGTATGACCATTATCCCCATTTTACAGACGGGGGCACGGAAGCACAGAGAGGTCGGCAATTTGCCTAAGGCCCCACAGTTAGGGGAAGAGGCAGGGTTTGAACCTGGGCAGTCTGACTTCTGGGGCCCTGCTCGTAACACAGACAATGCCTCCCTGAGCTGCCTTCTCGCGACTTCCCCTTTCAGTCATTCGACAGTCACTTACTGAGCACCTACTCTGTGCCAGGTCCTGTGAATCAAGGACACAGCCCCTGTCTTCAAAGCCCCACTCCTGCTTGGAGATTTGCCAAGGAAGCACCAAGTCACGGTTCGAATGCACCGTTTAGCCCTCCCCTCCCCCCACCACCCTCCTCAGCACTCAGGACTCAGCTGAAAGTACAACCTATGCACAGTGACTGTCAAACTCAGGTCTCATTCAGCCTGCCAGTTTCTTAAAGAAAAACACCGTCTCTGGCCTCCCATGGCATCCTGCCCTCAGGAGCCCTTGGTAAATATTTACTGTTGCCACTGAGTGAGGCCCAAGGGAGGAAGACCCAGTCACAAGGTACAAAGGGAGACGGGTGCTCATTATTCAGACCCTCCCATTGGCCATGCGTGTCCCTCCAGTTCCCGAGCTGGGTTTGGGGTGCAAGTCTTCTCACACTTAAGAGACCCAGGTCTCAGTGACTTGAATTTGTGGTACTGGTCCTGCCAAAGGGTCCCACCTCTGTTGGAGAGGCTGCATCCACTGTTCTCCCACAGCTTGAGGGTTTGGGGGGTCCTGCCACAGCATTCCCCAATGCCTTTTTCTTAGTCTGTGTGGTCTGGATCCTGGACCAAATCTCTTGATGGGGTGACTATCTGGTAAATCTTTTGGGGGTCTTGGTAAAAGCGAGCTGCCTGGAGCCTCTGATCTAAACCCCTGTCATGCTTGGAGAGTTGCCCACCCCATCACATACATCAGGTGTTTGGGGTCGCACCTGTGACACATACAGCTGTCTGGCGTCAGCTCAGGGACAGCTGGCCAATGGACAGCACGTCTTAGGAGAGACCCGAGGGTCACCTCGTCGAGCAGCTTCCAAACAGCTTCATAGGAGAACCTTGTCACATAAAACAGGCTGAGAGCGTGTGTGCTGCGTGAGCTCAGCGGCTTCCTGGTTGGCTCTCCCTGAACCCTCTCCCTCACGCTCCTGCCCCTCAGGGTTTCCAGGTGATCATGGAACAGAGTCTGTAAAAATACTGCCCTACTCAAAACTGTACCCCCCTTCAATGTTTCCCATCGATGTTTCTCCAACCTGTGCTAGAATTCTGCCAGTGACAGGGAACTCACTACTTACACTAGATGCCTATTTCACTGTTGCAAACCTCTTTCGTTGGGAATTTTTTTCTCAGGTTGTCAATAGCTAGCCACCTTCCTTCCATCTGTGACAGCCCTTTAAACAGACTGGCGTGAAGCAGGTAGTTCCCTCTCTGTCCTAAGAATGTCTCCTAACCCTGGGGAGACGGTCCCTGAAAACAGCTCCATGCACATGCCCTCTGGATGGTGAGTCTGAGCTGCTGTGGCCTTTGTGCAGAGGCCAGAGGATAGCCCAGTCACCTGGAGGCTCGGTTTGCCTCTGGGGAGGGACTGGAAGGGACCCCGGAATTCCAAGGGGCTCACACCTGGATTCTCTGTACCGTGCCGTTTCCAGGTGCATCTGGGGGAAAACTGTTTCAGAACCGCTCCTGCTGCTCCCATTCACCTCCTTTCCTTTCGTGACATCCAAACGAGGCCCCGAGACCGCCGCCGGACGTGACGTCACTCACCTGTCCTGTATCGCTCACATCCTGGGAATCTTTTCACACTTCGACTCCGACAGCAGTCAGTGCGTCGAGACCTACAAAGAAGAGACATTCAATATTAAAAGCAGGGCAGAGCAACTGGGTGTCCAACTCTTTTTTTATGGCAGGACGGCGGCACTGGGCGGTGGGGGAGGTTGGGATGGGAGACTGGGAGAAGAAAGGGAAAGGAAATGGTAAGGATAGAGCTGCTCATTAAGCCAACCTCAAAATCTCTGGGCTTTGTGGCAATTCTGAAAGTGAAAAAAAAAAAAAGACCCTCACCCTAGGTGAGTCAGCAGCTGGTTAATAAGCAAGCCTTTTGAGAAGAGCAAAACTACCAGAGGACCGGCCGAGTGGCTCAGTTGGTTAAGAGCTTGCTCAAGAGTTTGAGCTCTGAGCAACAGCGGTTTGAGTCCCGGCCCGAGCTGAGCAGCCGCTGAGCTGCCAACAGATGGCAGGATGGCTCAGCTAAAAAAACCCCAAAAAACAAAAAACAAAAAAAACAAAAACAAAACTACCAGAGATCGGGGTGGGTGGAAAGGCGATCTTGAACCTCACTTGGAGCCTTCTCCAATCTCTGGTGTCTCTCCCTAGCTGCGGCAGGTCCTTTGTGGTCCCATCTTGATGAGGGTGTGTGCAGGCCTTAAAACAAAAGCCTCCAATGTGAATGTATATCCTGGGAGGCTCTTGCCAAGTGAACCCTGAATCCCAAACCCCGTGTGCTTTGAAAATTCCCCAGGAGAGCTGCAGCCGGAGGAACAAGGCATGTGCCAGGCTGGGAGGACGAGGTCTCAACATGGCAAGTTGAGGCCTGAGCTCTAGAGGTTTCCGCTGCAGCGGCAGAGGCCCACCTGCCGTGCACGTGTGCACGTGGTGGAACTGCGTGCTCATGAGCTGCCCAGCCTGTCGCCTTGAGAGCAAAACTTGTTTTTTCTTGTTTCCCTAAGAATTCGGAGTGAGCAGAAGTTTCTCAATGCATCTATCAGTACTCTCAAAGGAGAACACCTTCATGCAATAGTTTCTGTTGACGGAGTACGTACCATGAGCCAAGCACGCTGTACCTGATCTATATGTTTGCTGTGCAGGGGTGAATTCACGTCACCTGGGAGCTTGCTGGAAAGGCAGGTTCTCAGGTCCCACCCAGCCCTGTGGAATCAGAACCTGCTTTTTAACAAGCTCCTCAGGTGACTCCTGAGCGCACTGAAGTCTGCCAAATGCTAATTTATAATCCTCTTAATCATAGAAGGATATCAGTCAGTCAGCCAGTCAGGAAATCGTAGCCCATTCTCCAGGTGAGGAAATAGACTTACAGAAGCCAGAACTTGGCCATTGTGGTTTTAGAGACAGTAAGTGGTAGAGATCATCCAAACGCATGTTCACATGATTCCCAAGCTGGCGTCCCTTCGACTGCACTATTTTGGGAAAGTAAAATGAAAGGGTGAAGGGGCAGGCAGAGCCAGCCTGGGGGGAGTGGGCCAGGGAAAGGCAGTTGGCCAGGGGTGGGCGGATGACCTCAGGCCCGGGAGAGGGAGAGACCTGGGCTTCTGGAGAGCTCTCAGAGAGGGAGGCATTAGCTATCAGAGGCAGGGTTCCCCTCCTCCTCACTTTCATCAAGGGCCCGCAAAATTTCCGGGTCAGAAGTTCTGGGCCTCTTTCCTGCAGTGAAATCTAAGCTTCTGCACTTACTCCCAGTGATTAACTTATCTTGGTTCCAGGGAGTTTAGCTCTCTTGCCCACTGCCCTTAGAACTCACCATCCACTAGGAGAAGGTACCCTAGGAGACACGCGGCCCTGACTACTCCAGGCAATGGCTTGACAACACTCTACAAAACCCTTTATGGTTTACGAAGAGCTTCTCAGCTAATCTGCTCCTTAAAAGCACTTGGGGGTTGTCACTAGTGCTATTTTGCAGTTGAGGAAACTGAGGCACAGAGAGGTTAATTGGTTTTCCTGAGGTCGCACAGGTTTGGGGCAGGCTAGAGTTAAGGTCCTCTGACTCCAAGGTCAGAGGTGTGAGCTCAGGTGTTCCTGATGAAGAAAGAAATCACATCATAGGTGGATGATGCTCTCGCTTAGTGTCACCAGCTCCACATGGACTTGCTCTACATTCTGACAGAATGAGTTTACTGAACAGGTTCATGGACCAAGAGGAAAACAGTCCACAGTCCACATAGGGAGTGTGACTGGTACCTTTCTCCATGTCAACTGGCCAGCTGGCATTCCTAGTTTATCAGTTAGTCATGGAGTACATTATACATCATTTGTTCTACTGTACTTGCAGATTAGTGCATATAAGGTATATGGGGGAATGATGTCAATAAAATGAGAAGGTTGAATTGGTTCATAGGCAAATGTTCCCACCATATTAAAGCGTGGCACCACCAAGAGGCAGCAGCTGGATGCAAAGTACCCAACACGAGAGTGCAGCAAGCCACAGAGGCCTCCTCGCTGTGCAGACGCCCACTAGCTCCACCCTTCCGCTTTTGGTGGGTGGAGCTGAGAACGCCTGGTTGCTGGGTTCTCCGGGATCTTTGCACAAAGGCCATGGGCGACCCCGCGGATCCCGGTACATTCGGGCAAAGGCTGCATGCAACCTGCTCTTCCAACTCAGCAGCTTCAACCCTGCTCTAGCCCCTCCATCAAGTCCCCCCTTTTGGTTTTTAAGATAGAGCCCTATAGTTTACTCAGGTCCTGAAGTTACTGTTTGTTTGTTTGTTTGTTTTTAATTCAAAATTCAGCATGCCCTTTGAACTGTGCCAGTACCATCAGTAGGATTGTGCTTCACTGCAGAGTTGCATGAATCGTGAGGGTTCTGCTGCACCCCAACGGTTTTGACTTTTTCAGAATCTAATGTTTTATATCATTTTATAGCAGAAATGCTTACATAATAGAAATGGCATTATAGGTACTAATAGCTATACATAACAAATGTATAATATAGTTATTAAATATTGAACATGTCAATATCAAATATTGAATATTATATTAAATATTCTATTAACAACCATTTATTGAGTACCCATGTGTAGCCTGCTTCTGTGCTAAGCACCAAATAGACATAAATAAATAAGACCCAGTCCCTACCCTTATGAGTTAGGAAACTCATGATATAAAAAAAAGAGAAAGATAAATAATAGACTGAGTGTGAGAAAAAACAATGTATCCAGAGGGGATACAAGGTGGGAGCTGCTAAGAGATGTTTCATTTGTCTCAGGATAAAGGCCACACTCCTTAACCTGGGGCCTCCGAGGTCCTGAGAGGGCTGGCCCTGCACATCTGTCCTAGGCTCACCTTGCCCCACCGTGTTCTGGGCTCCCTATCTGCTACGCTTCTAGAACCTACTGTGTTCTGTGCAGCCACATGGCTATGCAGCCTTAGTTCCTTTCTCTTCAATGCTCTGTCCTCCTAATTAATCCTGACTCACCCTGTAGGACTGAGGGAGGTAACACATACAAAGTGCTTAGGATCATGTAAGCAGGTTATGTTCACTGCCATTATTATCGATAATACTTATTCTCTTCAACTGACTAGGTGCTGCTTCTTGAGCACAGAGAAGTAGAGTGACTTGGCCAGGGTTGCACAGTGAATTAGCCTCCGAGCTGGGGAGTCTCATTGAAACGGTTCTGTTCCCCCATTTATCCTCGCACCCAGCACTGCACCATCACCCTTGATCCTAACCAACATGGGGAAAAGAGTACTGGTCTTAGAGGCAGGACGTCTGAGTGTGGCCCTGGTTCTCTCTCACACTTCTTCTGTGCCATCATGCCCATCACTTTCCTCCTTGGGACCTTGGTGTCCCCGTCAGCCAAGGGGGCTCTAAGGAGAACCTGCCTCCTTGGGCTGCGTGAGAGACCCGATGACATGGTGCCCAGCACAGTTAACACGTGGAAAATGGCAGCTCTCGTTACGAGCATCACACATGAATTAAAGGGCTTTTCAGTGACCTTTCAGCTCTAAATGTGCACACGTTTCCAGTCTTTCTGTCTCAGGACTCCTTTCACCAGCAAGTGCTGGTCCTATGGGGCAAAATCCCAACAAGGAAATATCTGCCGGTAGGATTTTCCCATCTGGCCTAGTTTAAGTCTATCAAATTGCTAAACACCTGAAGGGGGAAAGAAAGGGGAGGTACTTGAATCATCTGTAGAAGAAGAAAAACACCCTCCCCTGGGGTCCACTCCCTCTAAGGCAGTTTATTCCATTCCATTTTTGCTCAGCAAACATTTAGCAGATGAGTAAGAAACGCCAGGTCTAGTAAACATGTCATTATGTCCTGAGGTGATAGCCTCAGATTGATGACAGGGCGAGCAATCATGGAGTTCAGCAGAAGGAGTGACAAGCTCTGGCTCCAGACTGTATGCAGGAGAGGAAGGTCAAGTTAAAAGAAGGTGGAAAGCTACAAGCCACTTCTGGGGAGCCCATCTTTCTGCAAGCCAGAAGTTCCATCCTCAGTTGCCTGTCTTTGCTCCAGAAAATGTTTCACCTTAGTCACCACCAACAAATAGCCTTTAATTCCAAAGAACATCACTAGCGAATGCTGAATGTAATGGCCACCCCTTCCTGAGGGCTCGCTCTATGCCAGGCACTGAGCTGGGCCCTCATGTCTTATCTCTCCTTCCCACAGCAACTCCGAGGAGCAGGTATTCATATACCCATTTCACAGATGGCAAACTTGAATCTTAGAGTGATCAAATAAATTGCCCAGCGTCACAAGAGAATAGAAAGTCCAGCACTGGGATTTAAACTCTGGCCTGACTGAATAGTCTTTCCATTTTTCCATGACACTGCCTCTGAAACTCTGACTTCATGACTGGAGCTGCTAGTAAATTGGGCCATCTCTCCCACCAACCCCAACCTACTCTTCCACTGAGATCCCCCCAACTGTACGGAGGAAGCGGAGTTCATAACCTCCGGGAATGCGGCTGCCACTCGACGTCTTGAACAAGAACACCGAATTCGACTCTAGAATTGATCTGTATTTGTTTCCAAATATTTCCCCCTCAAGATTGTCAAGCACAATCAACACTCTGGAAGATCCGCCCAGCCTCTTCTGTAAGGGGCGCTGACTAGGGGCCGGGTGCGGGGGAGACAAAGGCTTCAACGACATTCGTGTGCTAACCGAAGCACACACAGTGGTGGCAAGATCACCAGGAGAGGCACACCAGGATACAGCAGATGGAGAGTGGGGAGACTTGAGAGGTCATCAGCAGCGAACCAAGGAAAGATGGAAGGGGGAACCGAGAAAGCCAGAGGAGGGTGTGTACGGGAACCACGGTGGCAGGGGGCATGGTAGTCACCAGACGATGGAAGCTGGCCAGAGAGAGAGCAAGGGCTAGATCTTCCAGGAACTTGCAGGCCCTACAAGAAGTTGGGTCTTTGCCTGGGAGCGACGGGAAGTCACCAAAGAGTTGGAATCTCAGGGTCTGCAGTTCCCAGTGCACAGTGGTCCTCAAAAGTATTTGTTGAACAGTTGGTGAAATCCCTCCATTACCCTGGGTCTCCTTCGTGTCCCCCAGCAATCTGAGGAGCAATGCCCGGGCCCCCCGCCACCTTTACGAAGGGCAACCACAGGGCAATCTGATTTGTGTAGGGAAAAATTCTCCCTGGGCACCTGGCCTGAGCCACCGTCAAGCCTCGGGGAACCCTGGCTCCAGCATGGCTGCTGGCAGATGTGCGCAGATGAATACACCTTTGATTACAGCTCACGTTTCGGAGGGAAAGACACAGCTCCCTGGAGATCGGGAATCTATGAAAATGAGCCCTTGCAAAGGAGACGTAAGTGAGCTGGAAACACAAGCTCTCTGGGCAAGCAGTGGTTTCTTTCTTGAAAATAAACAACAGCAAAGGGAGGATCAACCTGGATGAGAGTCAGGTTTTTCATAATCTCCAATGGGCAGGACTCAAAGGCAAGTGGCAGAAGGTGGCTGAAGGGTCTGGTCCGCGAGAAGGTTATACCTGGTTAGGAGAAGCAGACATGACGATCTCCAAGAATGAGAGTGTCTGTCTGCCTCCTTGGTGGGAAGCTCAGATCCTACGCAGCTTCCAGGGACATTAATTTATCGCTGATTTCTTTACCACAGGGAGACTGGAAGACCCAGTTTAGAACATGGTTTCTACCGTTCAAGGGCTTTGTGATCTTAGGCAAAATATTTTATCTCCTCTGAGCCTTAGTTTTGTCATCCATGAAATGGGGTATGATGGGGATTAGATAATATTATCAAAGAAGGATGCTGGGGTTTGACTCTGAGTGGATATAATTATCCCATTTCCTCCACACTCCCTTTTGAACTTGGGACATATCCCCTCCCACTCATGATTATCTGGTACATACTAGGTACTTAATAAAATAAATGCTGTTTCTGCTTCCCTTCCTTTACACGTCTCTTATTTCTGACCATGTTTAGCACAAATCTCGGTATCCAGGAGGTGCTTAATAATAAACTCATGTAAATTGGACCCTCCCAGTGGAACACAGTAGCTGTGAGTACAGAAGGAAAAGGCAGCTAGCTGTGTTTTCTCTCTATTACATCCTGTTTCGAACCCTTTATTAAATGTCTGCAGCATTACTTGCCTTCAGGGTCAAAATAAAATTTCCAGAGGTTTCCACTTTGCACTCATAAATGATTCTCGCTAAACTCTTTTTCTCTTAAAAAAAATTTTTTTTTATGTGTGTGTGACAGCAGAAATGTACTGACTCATAGCTGGAAAAAAACTCTCTCTCCCTAACACATTCCAAATTTGTCAAGTCACATGAATTGAGTAAGACCGCTGAATGTGGCTGTTGGTCCCAGGCTGGCTAGCAGTTACACCAGCAACTCGGGTCTCCATCTCTCCCTTCCCCACCCTGTTTTGAGCAAGAGTGTGTGTGTGGTGGTGGGGGGGATGGGGGGAAATAATCAATTGGTCAGCAAACCTTAATCAAGTTTAAATAAAAGAAAACCAATGAAAGCAACAACTTAAAGCCAAACTTGATTCCTCAAAGGGGGTGACACATTTAAAAAAAAATCACATAAAAATTTGCATGTAGGATTGCCAAAATTGCACAATCACATTTATTGGCTCAAGTCTATCCTGGGCACCATGTCAAGCACATTACATGCATGGCTCATTTAATCTTCACACCCACTATGTTAGGTGATTATGATTATCCTCATTTTACAAGGGGGGAAACTGAGGCACAAAAGTGTTAAGTAACTTGCCCAAGGTCCCACAGTGTGCAGATGGCGGAGCTAAGATTCAACCCAGTGTATTTCTAGAACTGATGTTCTTACACACCTGACCATTCATTCTGAAAGGAGAGAATCCTTTTGCATAAAAGAAAGAAAACTCCATTCATTCCACAAACATCTCTCCCACACTTGGAATACAAAGACCACACCAAATGTCGAAGGGGAGGCTGGCGGTAGGCATGAGCAACATGGGGGCAATTGATTACTACTGTCTGTGAGTTTGAAATTGCATAGAGGAGCTATGATGGATGCACAGATAGTTAGAATAAAAGGAAGTGAAAATGCCAACGGCAGGATTATAAAGTGACACGGATGGGGTGGGCTTGGTAAGGTGAGGATGACTCTGGCTGGGGTGATCTGGAAGGGCTTCCTGGTGGAGGCGCCATTTAAAATGGATTGAAGGATGTAGGGCTCAGACAGGAAGTGGCTGGAGGAGGTGCTGCCTGCTTAACATCAGTGAGTACCCATAGATGGCCGATGGCCCTGGGAGGTCCCCTCTTGGTTCTGATTTGGGACCCACCCACTCCAGGTGGGAACACCATCCTTGGGGTAGGTGAACCTGCATGTCTGGCAGGTGAGGAGCACAGGCGGAGGGGAAAGAGGCGCGATCAGGGGTTAGAAGATGGGGGAGAGGAGGCAGGACATTGGAGCAAGGGTGTAGTGTGCAGATCTGGCCAGAGCAGGGGTTCCAGTTCTGCCTTCGACTGGGTTGGCTCTGAGCAAACCCCGTGCTCTTGGGCCTTGGTCTCTCCTATTTATAGGGAGGAAAATAAACAAGCACCCAGAACCAGCTGGGCGGAACCTTGGAGAGCTCCCAATGTACCCCCATCACTTTGCAGATGGGAGCACCAAGGGCCAGAGAAGCTGTATTATGAAAGTCCTATGATTTGAAACCAAGTGTGTGGGATGAGGATTATTGGGTCCCGTCTCCCAATCTAGCTGCTTTTCCTACATTCAGGGGAGCATGCTGACCTTCGTCAGAAGGCCAGGAAGTTCCAGGCACGCTACAGGAGGGGAAACAGACCCCAAACATGTCCATTGGCATCAGGCTCCCACTCTTCCGGGGACCCCGGAAGCCTCGGTCATAGACCCTGAGAGATGCAACTCAAGGGCCGCCCCCCCAGCACGCTCCCCTCTCCCAACTGAGGCTGCCACCTGTCCTCAGAAAGCCCCCTCGCCCTCCACTCAGGAAATTTCCAGGAAACCAAGACCATGACTGCGGCCATGGTTCTCCCTGACAAGTACGTCTGGTTGTGACTCACGCCGCTGGATTTCCGCCCAGGGCCTTACATCTTGAGTGGGGAGCACATTCTCTCACACTGACAACCTGCCCACCCCGCCGTGACAATAGAGGCTGCTGGTGCCCTTGTCAGCTAACGCTGAGGTCCTCCAAGCGGTGTCTTGGGCCTCCTGGCCTGACAGTTCTCTCAGAACTGGCCTGGCCAGGGCAGTCTTCAGGCGCCCCTCAGATACCAGGCTCTTCAACCAAACTCCCCCCTCTCCCTGGGACGCTCCCGTCCTTCCCCACACAACGTCCTCCACCCTCGTCCAGCTCCTACAGTCCTTCCCGACCACGGCGGACCTCACTGAGCTGCTCTCCTCGGAAAGCCTGGTTCAGCTGGGCACTATACCCTGGAGGACTGCATGGATGTCCCCACAAGGCTGGTGGACCCCAAGGGTGGGGCCACGTGCAATGACAAACACACAATCACAATGACTAGGTATTCACAACGCGTACCGGCACGGAGTGTGTCCACCTTCAGGCCTGTGCACTTCCTGCTCCCCGCCTAGCACACTCTGTCCGGAGCCTTTGTATGGTTGTCGGCTTCCTGTCAAGGTCACCTCCCCAGTGAGCACTTTCCTCCCCTGCTACCTTCTATTTTACCACCTATTTTACTTCCTTAAAGGAAATAAAAGCCCATGTCCTATTCTTGAATTATCAACTTGTTATCTGATGACATATTTACTTGTTTATTATCTGGCTCTTCCAGGAAGAATGAGAACAAGGGGTTTGCTCCGTCTTGCTCACCACCGGATCCCAGCTCCCAGCATAGTGCCCAGCACGGAGTATATGCTCCATAAATGTTCCTGGTACGCAGTCATGAGTGCTGCCAGGCACTGTGGATGTGCATTAATCTCACTTAACCCTCACAGAAACCCTGTGTGGCTGGTGTCATTGCCGCCGTTTCACAGCGAGGAATCTGAGGCCCAGAGAAGTTGAGTAGGTTGTCTAAGGCCATGTGGTGAGTAAGTGGCTGAGTTCAGTACCAGCCTTGAATCTGTCTTATATGAAAGCCCACGCTTTTGACCACTGGACTGGACTGCTGGCCTTCAGTGTTTCTAGAATCCCCAGAGTAGGGACACAGGAAACACCTGTGGATAGAATGATCTGGAATGCCATGTGTCATAGACTGAGTGTCTGTCACCCACACCCCCAAATTCAGATGTTGAAGCTATAACCCGCCGTGTGACTGTATTTGGTGATGGTCCTCTAAGGGAGGTTAAATGAGGTCATAACAATGGGACCCTGATTCTACAGAATTAGCATTCTTATAACACCAGACACTAGAGTTCTCTTTCTCTCTCTCTCTCTCTCTCTCTCTCTCTCCCCTCCCGCACACACTGAGGAAGGGCCATGGGAAGACACATCAAGAAGGTGGCTGTATGCAAGCAAAGAAGAGAGTCCTCACTAGAAACAGAATTGGTTGGAACCTTGATCTTGAACTTCCAGCCTTCCGTTCCATGAGAAAATCGATTTCTGTAGTTTAAGCCACCCAGTCTCTGGTATTTTGTTATGGCGGCCTGAGCTCACTAATATATCATGTCTATGGAAGCCTAACTACCAGGTCTAGGAAGGTGAGTTCTTTCCTCCCTTCCTCCCTCTCTCCCTCCCTCCCTTCTCCCGCATTTAAGTGCTGACAATGTAGAGAAGCACAGAATCCTGAGGAGCTCTCAGGAGTCTCCAACTAGTGGCCCATGGTTCAAATACCAGCCATAAAGTTGTTCTGTTAGGCTGGCATCATGTTTTAAAAAACAACGAGGAATGCAAATGCCCTTAGGCGAGGCACACATGCTGCAGTCCTTCGGCACACAGCGCAGCTCCCCGCTGTCCTCGGGTCCTCAGGCTGTGCTAGGTGCCAGTGACACTGTGTGAGCTGTGCTGCAATGGAGAGTGGTACCCAGTGCTCTGGGGCAGAGTCACAGCGGGGCCGGAGAACATGGGAAATGGTGACTCAGAGGAGGCTGCGTGGAGGAGGTGGCTTTGGCCTGGTCCATGAAGGATGGGAGGAAATCATCAGTCAGCAGGGGGAGGCAGTGTGCATTCCAAGAAGGGGAGCAGTGGGGCAAGGTCCAGAGGTGTGAGCAGGGTGGAGGGGGCAGCGCGTGGTTGAGTGTGGCTGGAGTGAAGGAGGTGGGGCTAGTATGTGGGCTGGAGGGGCAGGTGCAGAGGGCACATGGGGCCCTGTGCACCGCGCCAAGGAGTTTGGACATTGCCCTGTCCAGGCGTCATGACCAGGAGTCCCAGAAGGCTTTAACCAGGGAGGGGACACCAGGAAATCTGTGTTAACACATGTGGATGCTGAGTTACTACTTTCTAGCTGTGTGACCGTAGGCACTGTTGGCTCGGGGTTGTGTGGCTTCAGGCATCTCATCTGTAAAATGGGCATCTTAGTTAACGGTATATATTTAAAGGGGTGCTGTGGGGATTAGAAGGAAATAAAACATAAAAAGCCCCTAGCACCGTTCCAGGCACATGAAGGCACCCGATAAATATATCATGATGGGTATTTATTACAATATAGTGGTGACAACAGTGTGAGGTGGCTGGGGGCACTCAAAGGCTATGTTTGCTAAGATCACTGCAGTGAAGTAAGAAAAACCCTGAAGAAGGACCCAGGAAATACTTGCAGGAGGAGATAAGTGTGACCGTAAGATCAGCCTTCTCAACCTCTGTTTCCTCATCTATAAAATGGGACTCTCCCTGCCTGTCCACACGGGGTTTCTGTGTGAGTTAAATGAGAAAAGAGATGTGAGGATGCTTTGAAGTTAAGAAACACCAGGCGACCATAAGGGTTTCATTTTCCTTTTCCCACATAGAAAGGAGAGATGTCCTGCAGGCTCTTAAGTCTATCTGCAAACCATCGAGGCAAGAAAAGTAACAAACGACGGGACAGCAAGACGCAAGCAAAACTTGAGAGAAAGGAAGCCCGCATCTTGGACCTTTCCTCTGGTCACCTGGGCTCAGCCTGGCTTCATCTGTCATCTACATTTTTGCATTCCGGCTAACGACTCAAAAGTACGCCCAGATTCTCAGCCTCCAAAGCACACAGCTTTCAAATTGCAAAATAGGATTGAACACACGCCACCTCACCCTTGATAGACGAAGCTGAGAGTCGCAGAAGAGCGCTGGTTAAAACCCGTCCTCAGGAGACAGATGGCCTGAGTTCATATCCTGCCTCTGCTGGGTGACTTGGGCCAAGTTACTTAACATCTCTGTGTCTCTGTGACTGGGATTAAGTGGGGTGGATAAGAGTACTGATTCCCCAGAGTGGCTTGGGGAATTAAGTGAGTTAATAAGTATAAAGCACTTGTAATGTGCCTCGGACCTAGCAAGACTCAGGAGATAAGAGTTACTACTATTTTTTCAGGCCATAGGGTACGTGAACAATAGAGTTGGGAATCTGTCTTTTGATTCAATCTCGTGCTGTTTGCAGGGCCCCACACTATGATATTTGAGTCTAATCAATACGCCATGTTTAGTAAAGGCAGAGGCATGGACTGACCTGTTTTTGGAATAAAGGACACATTCATGCAGCCCATGCATCCCATTTCTGGAACATTCCAGGCCACCCAAGCCTGACAGTAACTACTGAACAGAGCAACGATGCTTCGTAGACACCTTTCCTACCCTCTCACATTGTAACCATCCAGGAAGGCAGCAAAACTAGCTCTCAAAATTTTAAAAATTTAACAGGAAGGAGACCCTAATCAATTTGGAGCAATCTGCTTTAGATGTCACGGGTATGGCGACTGTACTTTCACGTATCACATATTTCCATCTCTAAAGGTCTTTCACCTAGAGTCTTTCATTTCTGCTGCATGACACACGGTGACTCAGAAAGTGGGTTCTGGAGTGAGACCAGCTGGTTCAGATCCCACTGCTACCACTTGCTAGTTGGGTAGTCGGGCGACATTTATTACTGTCTCTGCGCCCCGACAAATGAGGATATGACAACACCGACATCGTGGGTTGTTGGGAGATCTGAGGTAACACATACAAAGCCAGAGCCCGCCCATACGCATTCCCTCATCCAGGAAATGTTTAGCCTGTGCCTAAGACGTGCCAGGTGCTGCCACCAAAACAAAGCCCCTCCCTTCATTGAGTTGAGTGTGATGGGGAAAGCAGACAATTCCACAAGCAAACACGCACGCCACATCCAGGAGCAGTATGTGCTTTGAAGAAAAATCAGGAGTAGCGGATGGATATTTTAGAGGTGCTAGTTTAGCTGTGACCCGATGGGGGTCAGGGGAGGCCTCTTTGACGGAGTGTCTTCTAAGCAGAACCTGAATGAAATGAGGGAGAAAACCACAGACAGCCAGGGAAAGAGTGTTCTAGGCTGAGCCAAAAGGCCAGGTGGCAGCAGGGACCGTGATCAGGTGGGGTCTTGTGGGTACCACAGGGACTTTCGCTTTTGCTTTGAGTGAGACGGAGGAACCAGTGGAGGGCTTGGGGAAGGGGAATGACAGAACCTGACCTATGTTTTGAAAGAGTAGCTGTGAGGAGAGCAGACAGTCGTGGGCTGTGTGAAGTGGAGGGAGGGGTGGTGGGTAAGAGATGACGCGGAGAGGATGGCCAACAGCTACTGCAACGGTCCATATGAGATGGCAGCGGTGGCAAGACGCAGCAGCACCCAAGTGGCCTCTCATGCACGTGCTATATATATAATTCCAGAGGTGCCACTGACATCCACCGAAATGGGAAGGGCGCCCCCTGGAAGCATGCAATATGACCAGATGGCAGTGGTCAAGTGGGGATATTATTTTAATGGCAGAGCAGACAGGAAACCAGGATTAATGAAAGGACACAGTAAACAGATGACTGTTTACTGAGATGATGAAGACTGAGCATCAAGAGTTAGTTTTACATGTGTTAAGTTTGGGAAGCCACTTCACCAAAGTTAGCTATGATGATCATGACGGTGATTATGAAATGATGGCGAGTGAGGCTTATGACAAGAGCAAACGTTGAGTGTTTGTGTGTGGTGGGCCGTGCTCGAAGGACTCTAGACAGAATCTCCACGATGCGGGAGGCATTATTATCATCCTCATTTGATAGACAAGTGTAGTGGGTTGAATTGCGCTCCACGCCCAGCCCATAAGGCCATGTCCTACTCCCCAGAGCCTGTGAACGTGACCGTATTGGGAAAGAGTCTTCGCAGATGTGAGGATCTCAAGATGACATCATCCTGGCTAATCCAGACGGGCCCTCCATCCAACAGCAAGTGTCCTCATAAATGACACCCAGAGGAGACACACACAGACAGAAAGAAGGTGACATGGAGACGGAGGCAGAGATTGGAGTGATGCAGCCACAAGGCATGCCAACAGCTTCTAGAAGCTGGAAGAAGCAAGGAAGGATTTTCTAGAGCCTTCGAAGGGAGCAGGGCTCTACTGACACTTGATTTTGGACTTCTGGCCTCCAGAACTGTGAGAGACTAAATTTGTGTTGTTTTAAGCCACCACGTTTGTGGTCGTTTGGCATGGCAACTACAGGAAACAAATATAAACAACGAAAACCAGGCATGGAGAGGTGAAGTAACTTGCCCAAAGTCACACAGCACGGGAGCTGCAGAGCTGGGGATGTCTGGCTCCACAGCGGCTCACTCAGCAGGTATTGTTTGTTAATCCTGCGTCTCCAGTAAGGAAATGACCACCAGAGCCAGAAGGATACACCAAGGAACCGAGCTGGTGAATGGCCCCACCAGGTTTCCTCAGCCTGCAGCAGGGAGGCCGGATGCCTTCCCCACTCTCAACCCCCACCTCCTCTCCACTTGGAAAAACCCAGAAAAGCCTTTGTCTGCCACTCGGATGCCTCTTGGCAGCCGCCCCGTGGACCCAGCGCTTTGAGAGCAATTCTATCCAACCTGCTGTCCACATGCAAATGGCCACAGAGAGACCCTGGCCGGGTAGTCACCCCGGTAAACAGATTTCAGTGGCACCTCAGGATTCATAACAATCACTCAGGAACCACGTATGGTCTGGATTTCAAAACCACCTCCTCTTTTCGTGACACTGAAAATCTCTTGGCTCCCACCAACCCTGGCCACGAGGACTGAGAAGGGAGGAGAGCCGGGGGCAGGGCGTGTCGGCTGCTCCTGAGCCTCTGCCAGCGGCTAAAACTGGTCTCTGAAGAAACAGAGATTGTCCACTTCCTCTCCCTCCGATGCCCAGGAAAATATTTTACTGGATAAAAAAAACAAAAATTGGGAATCCAGGGAAAACATCCTGCCCCCCATCCCCCCATCACCCCCCCACCCCCGGCCCGCCTTGTCAAATCATCATTTTCACAGAGAACGACAGTGGGGACCTTTGAACAAACAGCCTGTGAATAGAGTCCATGCCTCTTCCCACACAAACCCATGCGCTTGGGACACTTAATGAGGAAAGGTCAGTTAATTTGGGGGGCGGGGGTGGGAATTGGGGCAGTGGGAGGTGTTCTACTTGTGAAGAATAAAATAATTAAATTCAGGTCAGTGGAGGGAGCCACTGGGCTGAAAGAATTTTGGGGCCAGTGACGGAAGGCAGGAGGCGAAGGAATGAGGGTTAGGCGGCTTCAAAAGCAGGGATTGTCTCTCTGGAGGGTGGGGGTGGTGTGTGGGCCTCTGGGGGCCGCGGCTGGCTCAGCAGCCCCCTCCCTTTGACGGGCACACACAAACGCAAACACGACAACGCACGCTTTGTCTCGCACAAACACATTTGGGCTATGAGATCATGAGGTCTTACTCATCCACTCACTCACTTGGTCGTTCCTCAAAATGTATTTTGAGGACACATGTTAATCACACTCACGGAACCGACCCAGTCAAAAGCAGACTTTTTACATTTAGCTCGGTGATGCGGCCCTTGCCCGTGACATGTCTGAAGCCCTCCTTGGCAGCTGTCTTCAGTCAGGTTAGGAGGCAAAGAGTAAACCCGGGCACGTTATTGTATAATCACCCGTTATTCTGACCGCCCATCCTCTCCCAGCTGTATTGCTAAGGTTTCGTCACATTCCTGGTTCCACAGGTGTGACTGGTGGGGTCGCCTGCAAAGATTTGCCAGCACCAAGGATAAGACGGTGGTGTGGGAGGATGTTCTTGGGGTCTCAGAGGTGCTGAGCATGACGCCACCTTTGGAATAAGAGGTGAGCGTCCCAAGGGGATGACTCGGTGAGCACACTACCCACAGCCAAGGTGGGTTCCGGGGATTATGAGGTTTATTATTCTTTAGAAGTCAGTTGTATCATGTCACAGCCCCCGCTCTGGGCTTGGCACTGGGCCAAGCACATGGGGGGTGGAGAGTCACAAGGTGCAAGACAAGGTTTCCGTCTCCATCCACTCAATGGCGGAGCCAAAACTCACATGCACGGAGTCACCTGGGATGGATGACTTCATGTGCCCATTTGTGAGGCCTCGGGGGACTGTGCTGCAGAAACCCATGAGAGAAAGGCACCGGGAGGGGGCGGGAGGGTAAGGGAAGCAGGTGGTGAAAATGGGGCCTGAACCCTGCTTCAAAGAATGGGGAGTACTGTAAGGTGATGGGCAGAGGGCAGGCACCTGGGGCCCCTGAGGCAGGAGGCCAGGAGGACAGCCATCCTGGATGGTGTGCTCAACCCACCTCAGGGGGAAGGTGGGCTTGCAACGGAGAGGTGTGGAGACTGCGGGCTGGGAAGGGAGAGGTGGGAAAGCTCACGTGGGGGAAGGAGACTGTCACAGGGACCCAGTCCTGGCAGGATCCACCCCCCGCGTCCCCCCCTCCAACCCCATATCACCTTGAAACATAGAATTCTTTTGAGTGGCATCCAAGAATACCACAAAATAGTACACAACTCAGAGTGGATTCCACTGCTGAATGTGTACATCACAGCCTCACCGTGCCTCAGTTTCTCTATCTAGGAACTAATCATAAAAACAACAGCTGACATTCATGCGCTAAGCCCTGTTCTGAGTACCTTAACTCTTTCAATTTAATAATGCTATTAATATCATAATTTTACACGTTCTTAGCGACTACATTCTTTGGCCTCTCAAATACAGATGCTCCTCAACTTACAATGGGGTTGCGTCCCGATAAATCCATCTTGAGTTGAAAATATCATGAGCTGAAAATGCATTTAATATACCTAACCTACCAAACATCATAGCTAAGCCTGGCCTACCTTAACTGTGCTCAGAACACTTACATTAGCCTGCAGTTGGCCAAAATCACCTAACACAAGGAATATACTGTAGGGTATCGATTATTTGCTCTCGTGATCGCATGGCTGGCTGGGATTGTGGCTGACCACCGCTGCCCAGCATCATGAAAGAGTATCCTACCTCTCACATCGCTAGCCTGGGAAAAGATCAAAAGTCAAAATTCGAAGTACAGTTTCTACTGAATGAGTATCGCTTTCGCACCTTCATAAAGTGGAAAAACCCTAAATTGTGAAGCTTCGTGAGTTGGGGACCATCTGTAGAGATTCCCCTGAGGCTAAAATCAAATAACATATATAAAAGAGGTCTTTTAATTAAATGGCACTCTACTAAAGCTTAGTATTGTTGTTGATGTTATTATAATTTCTCCAGGCTTCATCTACTCAGGAGCCGCCACAGAGAGTAAAGGTTATTTAAGGCCTGAGTACAACATTAAAAGAAAAAAGAGAAAGAGAGAGAGAGAGAAAAAAAAAAGAATCACTTTCAAACATTAGCAAAGGAAAGATCCCATGGAGATTGGCAAAAGAAAAGGTTACCCAAAGCCTGAAACATTAGAAGGTAGGACATCGGGGCTTTTTGTTTGTTTCTTGTACCGGGCCCAGTGCTCTGAGAAGCGGTCATTAATGGCTCCCTGGTTCCCTGGTGGCAGAAGGAACACAGTGCCTTGCCAGGGGCGGCATTCTTTACAGACAGTCTGCCTGGGGCCGGGCCTGAGCTCCCCTCAGCTCACTGAAAGCATTTATTCAAAGCCCAGGAGCAAGTGAGTACGACCTGCTCTTTGCCATCAGAGGGCTGAGTGTTTGGGGGAAATATATCCTCCTTCCAAAAATAAATGCAAATAAATCTCTTGATTTCCGCCCCCCCCCCCATCGCCTCTGCAGACTTCCCCACCATCAGCTACCCAGCAACCCCCTGGGAGGTTGGGAACCATCTCCATCAATACCCCCATCCAATCCACCGTAAGGCCATCTTGTGACCTCCGTTATCTCTACACGCATCCACTTCTTTTTATCTCATGATTGCTACATCATCTCTGAACTTCCACAGCCACCTCCCAAGGGGCCCTTGGTTCTTCCTCCTTCAACGGAGAGATCTAGAAATGTAGATAAGAGCACAACATTCTCCTACTTAAACCTTCAAAGGCTTCCCACTGAACTCAGAGCAATCCAAATTCCTTTACCAAGTCCTACAAGGCTTGTGTGACGTGGCTTCTGCCTGTCTTTCCCACTCGGCACCACCCCCCACCCCGCGCCCAAACCACCCAAGATGATTTCCTGGCCTGTGGAATGGGAAGAATATTATCTGCCTTCCAGGCTGGCTGTGAGGCCACCAGGGGTGGGGATATATAGAAGTGATTTGTAAAGTGGAAAGCACAGCATATTGTAATCTGTATCCCATGTATAATTGGGCTTTTGAGTTTTTACTCCTGTTTTCATGGTTTCCAGTTCCACATATTGGTACCTTTTATAGTCTGCTATTTTATATCCTTTTCAGACATCAGGATATTTAAAGGCACAAGGCAGTATTGAAAACCACCGTGACAGCATCTCAGTATCCCAAAGATAACAGCCCAGCTATGGTGTGCTTAAAACTTGCACAATATTTGTTCTTCCCTGGGTAGAAAACCAGAATTTTAACTATGCCATCAGATTGCTAAAGGTCTAGTGAGATCTCATTTAAATGATAAACCAGTTAATTCCCTTACAAAAATGTGATCTTAGTATTTCTCCAACATTTCCATAGTGGCAGATAACGTTTGTTAAGCCCCTACTTTGTGCCAGTTCCAGTATTAAGTAAGCACTTTTTATGCTTTCCCTTTGTTAATCCTCACCACAATATTAAGCAGTATTATTAGCATCCAGATGATGAAGCCAAAGTTCAGAGAGGTTAAGTAACTTACTCAAGGTCACACAGCTAATGAGAAATAGAGTTCCAATCCTCTGTTTTAATAGCCCTTGTTCTTTGGTTCGACCCTATGTGTGTTTGGGGGCAGGGGAACCAGGAATGTGTGTATCTGTAGGAGGGGGATAAGGATAAAAGGGGGATAGGGGCTTAAGCAAGCTCCACAGATGCAAGGGAGTTTGAGCAGTAGGCTTTCTTTAACTTTAAGCTTCACTCCTTCAAGTCTACGTTCTCACTTGCAAAGCTGCAAAATACCCAATAGCTTTCCCCATAATCGGTGCAAAAGAGTGTACTTCTCTCATTGCTTTTTTTCTGTTTAACCCAAAAAATGTGTGTGTGTGTGTGTGTGTGTGTGTGTGTGTGTGTGTGTGTGTGTGAGAGAGAGAGAGAGAGAGAGAGAGAGAGAGAGAGAGCATTCTGTCACCAAGTGTTCCATTTCAGAAGTTGATGAAGGTGCTCTGGCCA
>NW_017732213.1:247156-378102 GCF_001890085.2 Hipposideros armiger
GGCACGGTGGTCAGACTGGCCACCTGAGGCTCGGAGAAGGGGGCACGGTGGTCAGACTGGCCACGTGAGGCTCAGAGAAGGGGGCACGGTTCAGTGGCAGACCCTAAACTAGAGGAGTTGACTTCCAACACTGATTCCAACGTCTGCTGACTCCACCACGCTGCCTTCAAGGGGGTGGACAGACGGTCCAGGACCTCTGCATGTCTAACGTCTTACAACAGAAAGGATAACACTCTGAGGTCTTGGCCCCCCTAAGGTATCAACCTCTGAGGGCAGTTCCTTTTCGTCTTTCCTCCCCACTGCCTGCCTTCCTTCCTCTGATTTGCAGAGATAAGAGAACAGGTAACAGAAGTAGGAGATGCTGCAGGGAAGGCAAGGGTGGCGTGGATGACTTCCTGAGGTCCCTCCCGGATGTCAAATTAACTGGAAAAAAGGCAGACCCACAAGCATGATGCATGTGTGTGTGTTGGTGATGGTGAGAATTAAGAGCTAAGTGTGGGCAAGCCCTGTATGTCTTCTCTGGTTACTCTGTGTTTTATATTTCCTCACAAACCAGCAATAGACGAACCTTCAGGAGTCAGTGGGAAAGGAAGCTCCCCCATGAAGATGCACCAAATGGAAGGGTGCGAGTCATGACATTCTCTCTGGGGATGGTCCCTCGGGATCAAGTGCCAACAGTTCTTTTCCAAGGCCCTTCCAGGCAAATAGAATGTCAGGCCGGCCAGAACCCAGGCAGAACTCCACCAGGCTGGGGGCAGCAGACCACCTTTTCTGCCCAAGCAGCTCAGAGCACTGTAGATGCAGCGATCCCCATTTCCATGAGGGGGTCCCCTCAAAGTGGGCTAAATAATGAGATGAGTGCTGTCTCACG
This sequence comes from Hipposideros armiger, assembly GCF_001890085.2. Classification (NCBI taxonomy): domain Eukaryota; kingdom Metazoa; phylum Chordata; class Mammalia; order Chiroptera; family Hipposideridae; genus Hipposideros; species Hipposideros armiger. The sequence goes on from NW_017732213.1 coordinate 248,028, forward strand.
GGTGTGGGCCAAAGGCCACACTACTCACAGGGTACAATTTGTGGGGAACTAATGAAAGCCTGTTCCAACCCAAAATACTACCCCAACCTGCGTGGTGACCTCTTCCTGAACCTCCCTTGAAATTCCCATAAAGGAGTCACTCGTGGCTGAGACAGCAAAAAGAGGGCTTGTGGGGTAAAGAAAACAGAACTTGGCTCTAACGAGTCCTGATTGCACTGGTAGTAAGTGCCATCTTAGATGATCAGTTCCTCTCATAGATCCTGGAGCTTTGAGCCTGAAAACCCTGTGTAGTAATGAGAAACACTGGTTGCAGACATCGAGCCCAAGGCCTGGCACACAGTGTGTGTCTGAGTGAACAGTAGCTATTATTAAAATTACCTCAATGATTTCTAAGGTCTCTGTTAAAAAGTTGGGCTGTTCCACCCCAACCATCACGCGTTGAGTAAAGATCCCCTTGCTGATTTGATAGCTGGGCTCTCCTGGAATGCACCAGGGCAGTGGATCCCAAAGGGTGGTCCCCTCATCACCTGGGAATTTGTTCCAAATACAAATTTTGGGGCCCCATCTCTGACCTACTAAGTCAGCAGTTCTGGGGGGTGAGGCCCAGCCATTTTACAAGCCCCCAAAGTCATTCCAATGGTCACTAAAGCTTGAGAACTATCGAGCTTGGGCAATAACCACCAAGCCCGGCTGATAATCAGAATCTCCTGGTTCCCAGGCCCCATCTCCCAGGAATGCAGGGTCATCAGGTTCCGGGATGTGGCCTGGGAGTCAGCATTTTAACAAGCTCCGTGGCTGGTTCCACTGAGCTAGGGGTTGGGTTTGTTGGGAGAGGCAAGCCAGGAGGCTGAGAGAGACGCAGGAATGGAGGAGGCGGGGGAGGGGAAGGGAGGCCTGGGAGGGCTGGCGGCGCTGAGCGAGGAGCGCTGAGGGCCAGTGTTCTCAGCGCCAGTTTTACAGAGTTGTGCAAAGGGAATCTCCTACAACCGTCTCGTTTTCCAACCAGGGAATCTGGGTCCCAGAGAGAAGCAACTATTCTGAGTCCACGCAACTCGCGCCTGGCAGAGCTGAACTTGCGCCAGGGCTCCTGCTTCCAAAGCCAGCGCCCTTTCCCCTGAACTCATGCCCACGTCTTTGCTCACTCACAGTGTCTTAGCAACAGGCTCTGTAGCCAAGCACTGAGTCCGTGCACATGTCCCTGGCATTGACCCTAAGGGTGAGACCCAGGGTGGAATTGGAGTCAGACAGAGCTGAGGGCACATTTGGGTTCAGTCACTGGGTCACTGAGCCACCATGTTACCCTCTCAAGGCCTCAGTTTCCTCATCTGTGAAATGGGGATCAAATCTGACCTCACAGAGCTGCTTAGCAGGGCAAAGAAAATCACACAGTTGAAGATACTTTCAAAGCTGTCCATCCGCCCCGCAAGCGCAAGGCCTGAAGGAAGAGGAGGCGTCATTACGCATTCTTACCCAGAAGCACTTGCAGTCTAAGCTGGGAGAGAAGAAACACTCAAAGTGACTGGGGAACAGTTAAGAGCTCAGCCCCAGGCTAAGCGCGAAGTCGCACCTCCGTGCCTTGGCTGGGGCCGCCCTCTTCCTGGAAGGCTGCCCTCCAATACCCTGTATGGTCTAGAATCCCCCTGGGATTCGGTTCACAGTCCGTGCCTGCCTTTCCCCACCTGTGAGCTCCTTGAAGGCAGGAAGTGAGGCTTATTCAGTTTCGGGACTCCAGAATGTCTGGTGTCCCAAAGGTGTTGCTCAGGAAGTGGTTGATTCAGGTAGGGAGGCTTCCGAGCAGAGGGACCTTAGAGACCTGAAGGGGCTTTGCAGGTGGACAGGTGCCTTAGAGAATTCCTGTCATGCCCCACGGGAGCGAGCACAGGGAGGACAAGGGCTTCAAACCAGCCCGAGGCCACCAGCCGACTCTTCGCTCTTTTCCAGCCCCCACGTGTCCATCACTGACCCCACCATCCCAGGTTCTCAGGTTCCTGCAGAGCACTGTCCCGGGGAAGGCAGGCAGGGAGGAAAGTGAAACAGGAAGTATCAAAGCCCCACCCCCAGGGGCACCTAATGCTACTAAATTAAAGAAAGAGATTAACCAAGCAGTAGGCTCAGTAAATGCTCAGGGATTCTCAACAAGGGTTTCTGCAGTTCTGGTTACTACGTTCTCCTATTTTCCTGGTCTGGAGGGTTAAAGGAGGGGTGAAGAGGAAAGGGCTCTAGATTTAGGCTTTTTCTCCCATTCTGCGCTCAGGAGCTGTGTGACCTCGAGCAAGACACATTGGTTCTCTTGGCCTTGCTTTGCTTTGCTCCCTTTGAAATGGGAACTGGGAGAATGAAGAGCTATCGGGTTGTTTTCCCCTAAAGAATAAAGCAAACAGGCCAGCCAATGGGGTAAGTGCCACCGGTTCAGCACAGCAAAATGGGCTCAAAGCTGGCACTGTGTCCTGGCCCTGGTCCTTCCATAGAAAACTGACAATAACAACGATGACGTCAGCGGCGACACACATCTTTATTGAGTACATACTGTACAATAAGGCGCTGGCCAAGCACTTGTGATTATGTTGTTCAGTCCTCGCCATGGCCCTTTAAGGCAGATGCTATCCTTATTCCCATTTTACAGCTGGGAAAACTGATGCTCAGAGACGTTAAACCTGGGATCATGGGCTGGTGAGGAGGGGAGTCAAGGTTTGAACCTAGGCTGTCAGATTCCGGAGCCTACCTTCTTACCCACTGTACTCTACTGAACCTGGAAGTCTGTGTTTCCACATTTAGGAAAGATTGGAGGACCTAGAAAGGCAATGAACATAATTTTCTAGACCGAGGACACAGCCTGGAAAGAAAGACCACAGTAGGAGCACGCACAAATTCAAAATCTACTAAATTTTTCCCAGTGCAGGAAACACATCTCAGGAGCTCGGTTTAAACAGAAAGGCAGATGAGGTGCTCTGGAGACAGCCCCAAGCCTTGGCGTTGGACAACCTGGATTCTGGTCCACTGCCCCCATGCACCAGCCTCCTCAGCTGAGGTCAGGCAGCTGCTCTGGAGTCCGTTTTCTCATCTGCCAGGTGTGCCGGAATTTCGCTGCCCAGATTAGAAGGGTCCCATCAATGTCCACCTTCTCCACATGCCAGGTTTTAAAAGAGTCTGTCTCTCACACATGAATTACTTTCTCCATTAACAAAATAGTGAAGCATTTGTGTAACTGCGGGAGTTTCTGTTCAAAACAAGGTAACCATTGTTATCCAATTCCAGCCCAGAATAAAAAAAAACAAAACAAAAACAGCCCCTCTCCCAACTCCATGATATTTTTAGGCAGCCCGTGTCACCGTATCCTGGGTACTGTACAGTTTCCACTGGTTTCTGGAAATTCTGACTCCTATTATGTGGACTTTTAGGAAAACACTTGCCTAAACAGTTTCTGAGGTCTCTTCCAACACCACGTTCAACAACTCGACACAATCGATTATGTCTGTGAGTGTGCTTGCTAATAGTGAGTGTGGAATCGCTGCTCTTATTTTGTTCATTCAATGCTAGATACACACACACAGGGAGGACCCCTTGCAGTCTGAAGGGGGTCAGCTGAGGATACCCATTGGGCAGGCCTCTGCCACTTTACACTGAGGGTGGAAAACACAGGGAACTCGCTGGGCCGGAGAGGCTGTACCGACTAAAAATATAAACAAGTTCAAGAAGCGTTTAGATGAACTCACGGAGGAGTGAACGATGGGCAAGGGGGATGAGGGCTGTTCAGGTTTCGTCTTAGGCTCCTGCCACTGTCTGCTTCCTGTTAGCGATAGAATGCTTGGCTGGGCAGGACATGGATGGTTCTACCGACAGTGAAGCTGTGGTTCTCACGCGAGGAGATAAAAAAGAAAGCAGGAATCCACAAAACAAAGAAATGAGGGCAGATAGTAGTTTCCTGCTTCAACATATAACTTCCATAATCAGAAAAAAAAATTACATATATCCATTGCAGGAAATTTAGAAGTCAAGGAAGGAACATAATCATCTCTGATTCTGTGTCTAAGGATCAACTGTGTTAACATTTTGGTGTACAACAGTCCCCCCTTATCTGTGGTTTCGCTTTCCGCATGTTCAGTTACCCGGGGTTCAAAATTACTAAATGGAAAATTCCAGAAATAAGCAATTAAGTTTTAAATTTCGCGCCACTTTGAGTAGCGTGATGAAATCTCCTGCGGTCCTGCTCTGTCCTGCCCAGAATGTGAATCATCCCTTTGTCCAGTGTGTCCACGCTGTTGACGCCCCCTGTCACTTAGTAGCCATCTTGGTTATCAGGCTTTCAGGGTATCACAGGGCTTGTGTTCAAGTCATCCTCATTTTATTTAATAATGCCACATTCACATAGTCTTTATTACAGTATATTGTTATAATTGTTCTATTTTATTGTTAGTTGTTAATCTCTTCTAGTGCCTAATGTATAAATTAAACGTTATCATAGGTGTGTACGTATAGGAACAATCATAGTATATATAGAGTTCGGTACTATCCATGGTTTCAGGCATCTATTGAGGGTCATGGGACATATTCCTTGATGATGGGGAGTGGGGGGGGGACTTCCATCTGCATGTGTATGTTTTCTTTTTAAATAAAAACTACACATAATTACGTATCCTGCATTTTTCATTTAACACTTTATAAAAAAATCACATTACTAAATAGGTTTGCTGTATGACTTAAGGGTTTCTACCACTTATTTATTCAACTGTTAATTTATTTAATCATGGAATTATTTTACTCTTCAGCTTTTGTTGAACATTGTTTTTCTTTTCTCAATTTTCTGCCATATAAATACTGCTGGGATAGGCCTGCCTGATTATATCTTTTCAGAGAAATAACAATAAATCTCAAAAACTCAGAGGGTACCATTTAGGAAGTTTCTCTTACGCAGACAAAGGGCATGTGAGGGACAGGGAGGGCACACAAGGAATATTCGCCTGAGCACTTTCTCCATGGCTTGCTACCATGCCATTTTAAAGTCTCCAGTACCCCACAAACCCATGCTTTCCCCTCCTTCCCCGCAGCTATTTATTTATGCTGAAGACTCTTCCTTGGTCCCTACAAACTGAGCACTTGGAGAGCAAAAGAGACACGCAGCCAGCCAGGAGCTGCAGCCAGGAGCCAGGGCTGAAGCACACAAGGACATGGCCTTTAACTAAAAATGCAAATCTCTCAGCCGACATATTCCAAAAGCTGAGCTCCATCAGTGCCCCAAGTCGGGTGGCCTCTGTCTTCCATTTTACCTGAGTGAGCTGAAAGGGACTTGGCTGGGCTATAGATCAGTAATCTGAGAAGAAAAGGGTCTGTCTGAAATGGAATTGTCTTCCCAGAGTTTCAATTTTACCCAATAGGAGGAAGGCAGCTCCTTTCTTCCCAGTCTTAACTCTACTAAAAGCCATTAAGCACGGCCAGAGACAGGAGACATTTATCTGTTGGCAAGTGTGAATGCTACATTCTGTACCTCCAGCAGAAATGGAAATTAAGCTGTTTACTTGGTGGCCACCCCAAGGGACTGAAATGTAGCTCTAATGTGACAGCGTTTCTGAAATGCATTTTTTTCATGATTTTTTTTTTAATTGAGGTAACACTGGTTAATAATACTATATAAGCAGTCATGAAGAAACTCAACGAGATACAAGAAAACTCTGAAAGGCAGTTCAATGAGTTCATAAATACAATGAACGAACAGGAGTACTTTACCAAAGAGATTAAAACTCTAAAAAAGAACCAAACTGAAATTCTGGAGCTAAAGAACTCAACAAATGAGAAGATGTATGCATTAGAAGGCACTGGAAATAGAGTAAACCATATGGAAGAGAGAACTGGTGAGCTTGAAGATTGAAATCCAGAACTAATTCAGGTGGAGAGAGAACTAAGAATTTTTTTTTTAAATGAAAGAACTCTATGAGATAATGGGTAGTCCAGAAGGAGAAGAGAGAGAGAAGGGAGGAGAGAGCCTATTCAATGAAATGCATATTTTTAAATCTCAAAATGCTCATCCTCTATTCCTGCTGTAAACCCAGCAGGAATTTGCAAAATTAATTTATCTGAATTACACCCTGACCAGCTCTGACCACCAAATGCAAATGGAGCAACCAGTGACCTCACTAAGCCGGTTCTTGTTTTGGAAAGGAGGGTGAGCATCTGAAAGATGCTGGGGTTGCAGGAAGACGAACTTACTTTATAACTAAGATCAAAGAGAAGCCTGGTACCAGTTAGTTTCCTTTGCATGTTCAGTCAAGCTCATAATTTAACACGATCAAGTCCCTCAATGTGGTGTATTCAGATTCTCCCTGTCTAGCGTGACAAACCCACTTTCTCAGTACCAGCAGTCTGTCCATGACATTCCTTGGGCCAGTCTTGGGCCTTTGCTACTTCAAAACACCACTACAAACTTACCTTTCATAGGTAGAAAACTTGTCAAGATGAATTGCATCTGGGGTCATTTATTTTGTATCCTTTCGGCACTCTAAAAATTCAGAGCCCTCAACTCCTGGAGTCACTGCTTTGCAATTGTTGTCACCTGACTTTGCTGGTATATTTGGTCTCCACCTCTAAGTACCTTAGCACTTGAAGGTGGAACCAATCTTTTATGTTTGGTCCCTGCTATGCTGCATGTCTGTGTTCCCCCCCAATTTATGTTAAATCCTAACGCACAATCGAATAGTATGGAGAGGTGAGGCCACTGGAAAGTGATTAGGTCATGATGATGGAGACCTCTTGAATGGGATTAGTGCCCTTACAAAAGAGATCCCAGAGAGCTCCCTCACCCCTTCCACCATGTAAAGACACAGCAAAAAGTAGGCCATCAATGAACTAGGAAGTGAGCCCTCATCAGATACTGAATCTGCCAGCCCCTTGGTCTTGGACTTCCCAGCCTCCAGTACTGTGAGAAATCCATTTCCGTTGTTTATCAGCCATTTAGCACTCAAGTAGAGACTTTCTTACCCAGCTCCTAGAATGAGGTGGGAGAGTTTTCACACTGTTCTTATTCTCATTTTCTCTCTAATTTATATGAATGCATACACATGTGTACATTCTTATAAAGGGATTATAAGCACGTTAGATACATTTTGAAAAGTAAAGAAAAACTATCATAGTCCATCACCCAACTCTAACCTCTGTTATAAGTTCTTGAAGCTCTTTGATGAGAGTAAAAGGTAACAGGCCTTGTTTTCATGCTAATTTTGCAGATTCACACAACTTATTTTTGGATGTGCAAATCTGGAGTTAAAAAGCATCGAAAGATGCCGTCGGTAGTGCAGTGTAGTTGTAATTAAGAAGGTGCACTCTGTCTGGGTTGAATCCTGGCTCGGCCACTTAGCAGCTGTGTGGCTTTGGGCACTTCCGATTCCTTAAAACTTGTTATGCTGTTCCACATACACTTTATATAGTCCTATTTTACCTGATTTCCCATGCATACATCTACTCTTATTATTACATAGTTCTCATAACCACCATTAAAATAGTTATGTAATATTCTATTCAATTGCGGGCTCAGAGTTAAGTAAACGTTTTCTAACTTTTTGCTGAAATGCAGCGTTTTAGTGACTGTTGAAAAAAAGATCAATACCCTCAATTTGTAGGATACACGAATTATTATCTGCCATCTCCTGGAGACTCTATATAACATAAAAGCAGCCCACTAGACCCTGGTAGAACCCACACCCATTGTACATGGTTTATATTCCCAGCGAGAAGAACCTGTAATTAGCCTTCCAGGAGCCCATTCACATATAGCACCCACCAACCTTATGAAGCAGGGAATATCTGAGATGGAATGAACCACTCACCACATTCAGGGCAGCCCCCCTTCTATCCTGCAGTCCACCCAGCCCATGTCCCCTGGGGCTGCTTCAGGGTATCATCTACCATCCCTCCCACCAAAGTTATCTCCAGACAACAAGGTGTGTTATAGGGGATGGCATCTCCTGAGATTCCTTTAGCCCAACACTGTGGGAAATGTGCGAGGGTCATGGCTTTCCCTGTCTTTCCTACATTTTGGTTTCTCTGCTCATCAGGCCTCTCACCCTTATTCCACATAATGACTCAGGCTGAGCTAGTCTGAGGATACACTCTCCATAACAGTCACTCCTGAGGGTGTGTGTGTGTGTGTGTGTGTGTGTGTGTGTGTGTGTGTGTGTACACACGTGTGGGTCTCTTCTCTCTCTCCCCATCTCTATCTTTATCTCTGTCTCTATCTATCTTTATCTCCATCTCTCTCTCCCCCCCTCCTTCCTTCATTCCCTCCCTCTCTCTATCCCTCCAGTTCTTAAAAAAAACACAAAAAAACCCCAGGCATTTTTGTTTTATTCCTCTCCTGAGCCCAGATCGGTGCTTCTGCCCTTAGGTCAAAGCCGCTCTCCCTACGGCCACTGGTATCCAGTTCATAGAGGTCCCTTTGTTGCAGGCACACAGCACCTCACTTTGGCCTCTTGACCGGAACCTCCTAGGTGCCCGCAGCACTCTCCTGTGTGCCAGCTCTTTTCTCCCTCATCTTGTCTCCGTTCTCAATACTTTCCGGGGGGCTGTTGACCTGATCCTACCATTTCTCAATCATTTACTTATAGATTCTCTCCTTTCCTTTCTAAAGATTCCGATTCTGAAGTGGGATCTGGGTAATCTTGGGCCAGCTACTTAATCTCTTGAACCTCAGTTTTCTCATCTGTAAAACAGGGCGATATGAGCACTAACTCGCTTCACGGAGTTGTGTGAGGATTAAATGAGGTAATACAGGAATAGGACTCGGCACCGTGCTTGGTACAGAGAAAGTACCCCAAATGTTAGCAATTATCACCATCATCATTATCGTTATTTTAATAATCAATAACAACCCTTTATTATTCTAAACAGCCTAAGGTTCTCCCACAGTTTGTCATTTTCTAAATTCCTCCAGTTCAGATTTCCTAATCTCCCCCAAGGAACCTTTCCCAACCCCACCATCCTTATCTCCTGGTTCTTTTCTAGGGACTGGTAAAAATAACAAATCTGAACTCCACTTTCACAGAAGAGGAAAAATGGCTTGTGACCCTAGACAAGCAATCGTCATCCTGAGTTTCATCTCCTTCAGCTGAAAAATGAGGAGGCTGGTCTGGAACAGCGTTTCCCAGAGAACATTCTGGAAGCTTCCACCACACTTGCCCCCCCCCCCCCCCCCCCACAGCCCCCTTTGGCCAGAGCTGTGCCCTAAGCACCCAACTAGCACCAATCCCCCAAGCTTCACCTCGGTCAGCTGGTTGTCAAGATTTGAATCCTGTCTACACTGCCTGGCGCCTCAGCCGACTGCTACAGGGCTGACCCAGGTCCTCTCAGAAAGAGAGGTTTTGAATTGGCATAAATCTCAGCTCTGTGAGGAAGGAAAATGAACTGCCAGCTCTGCTCAAAAACTAGGACAAGTTTCTCTTTAGCAAGTCTCCAGGTACTGTTCAGGCCATCACTGGGTATCACGAGCCTTCAAATATGTCCCGCCTGGTACAATGTCTCCTGATTAAGCTGGCTGCCAGGCCCAGGGCATTTCAGGCAGGGATGGTGAATTTCAAAACCACACAATTACTAGCAGTTTGCAAAAACCCTTTTGAAACACCATGCCAATCATTTAATTCATTTCCAAGTCCCTTTTTAATGCAAAATATGCTAATATGTAGTTGGAGTGTCCAGGAAAAGAAACCTGCTAGAAACAGGGGCCTCTGTCGCTTGGAGGTTAAGTGGCAGGCTGGTGGGAATGGGGCACAGCGAGAATAATGGTCCATTTTCCCTCCAGGGAAGAAAAGAGGCCGATGCCACCCGGCTCAAGTGTTTCTTTGTGCTCCCTTCAGCTGCAGGAGATGCGTTCACTCTCCTAGCTTCTCTTCTGCCCAGAGCCCAGGTCCCACCCCTAGTACGTAAGATGTGTGTCCCTGACTTGTCTGTTACCTCCTCCTGGTTAGCAGGCGATTATGAAGAAGGAAATAAAGAAAGGGCAACAGAGAGATTGTGGCTTGAAGGAATAAACTAACTTAGTCCCGAAGGATGCAGTGTGGCCTTTGATAAATGGCATAGTCCAGCAGGACCCCATTTCTCTTACCTGCATAAGAAAGGAGGAGAAATTACAGACTAGGGGGTCTCTCCAAGATGTTTCAGGGGAAATCAGCCTCTGTACCAAATATTACACCCATTTTGCAAAAAACCCTGGGCTTCTTGCAACCTACTTTATAGCTGATTCCATAATGTCATTAAAAGTTGCAGTTCCTGCCTATTTAGGGAGCATATACTCTTAGATATGACTTTGCATATCCAGTGTTGTGCCAGTCTTGGGGTGGGGTACACAGGAGTATGGCACGTGGATCTAGTCCTTTATAGCTACCATTAATCGAGCACCTACTGTCTTCTACGGACAGCATGTGCTTTGACTGCAGTGGGCAAAACACACATTCAGGTACAATGGAAGTAAGGCACGAATGGTAGCACACCCGCCTACTTGAGTGGAAAAGCTGGGATGCATTCTCCCGAGTCTCTGGCCCAGGCCTTGCCAACAGGGTGGCTGAGGCTGGATTTGGCCCCCAGACACATTTTCTTTGATCTATACAATGCTTAAAACATTTTGGAAATGTCTCATAAAAATCAAGATTCCCCACTTTTCTTAAAAAAACAAAAAGGGGATCTCTGGCATCACTGAATCCACATTCCTGTATGGGAGCCATCATCCTGAGCTCAGTGGCAAGGGTCCCTTTTGGAGAGGGCATAGGCTTTCTAATTTGCCCAAGTTGCCACTGCTCCCCATTACCTACCCCTGGCTAGCCTCTCTCATTCCCTTCACCTGCCTGACCTCTGTATGCACTGGGGTTTGCAAGGCTCATTTAGAACAGGCCCTTTACTTTGCAATTGCAAAATGTGGGGCCCAGAGACATTCAGAGATAGTAGACCAGTGAAGACTTGAACCCAGGGCTCTGCTGGACATCTGGGTTGGTGCCCATTTTTACTATGTCACACTGTGTGTCATCAAGGGTACATGGTGCGTTGAATACAGGAGGACCCTCATAACTACCTGATGGATGAATGAGCAAATGAATGGCTGGCCAGAGATGATAGAGTGTGTGGCGGGGTTGCAGGGGAGCAGGAGGGCTACAGGAAGCTTTGCAGAGGAGGAGCAACAACAGGCCCAAAAGAATTCAGGAAAGGAATAAAGGGCTCTTGGCTGACTTGATCTGAAGCCCCATTTATTCAGTTTTGTTTATTTGTGATTTTTAAAATATTTTTGTTATTGTAAAACAGAGCACAGATACAGATAAGCACATACCACACAAACATACAAATCGTTTTCGATGTTTCGGGGTCCTGTTTTCTTTTCCAAAGCTATCAAAGCTGCTTGCAAATCAGGACTTTCCATGCTTTTTCAATCTACGCTCACTGCACAGTAAGAAACCAACCTACCTCTGCTAGTCTGAGATGGTGCGGTGGAAATATTATGGGGTGCGGAGCTAGGAGACCTGGGGTTCAAGTCCCGACTTGGATGCATGGGGAAGGCAGTTTATTCTCTGCGGACCTCAGATTGGGGGGCTGGATGAGATCACCTCCAAGGTGCCCACGTCAAATGCTCTGGGATTCTGTGAGGCCACAAATGGCGGGGGAGAGCAGAAGGAATGTGCTAGGATGTCTGGAAAAGGAAGGTCAGTGGTGCAATAATTAATTGGCTCAGGCCAGAAGCAAAACTGTCACCGTGGCTATATTAGAGTCAGGTGGCAGCATCTACCACAGATCCTTCTAGGACTAGGTAATAGGATGTTGGTGAAAAGAGAACTTAGAGGTCACTAATTCTGAGTGCTCGTCACCCCCACCCCCACTGACAGGGAGTACAAAGGAGCTTGGATGAGGGCTGTGACTTGCCCAAGTTCTGATCCTGAGCATTAAACTGCATCCTAGATGCTTCTTCTTTGGCCTTCATTCCAAGCAGGGTCTCTGGCAAGGGCCAGAGGCCTAGACGTGTGTACAGGAAGGCTTCTTGGAGCTGCCTCTCTTGGATGAAAGGGCACACAGTTTAAACTTTTGATACAGTCCGTACAAGACACAACTGTACGTGGCAGTCTGAATTTGGGACTATGACTACTGTAGGATATCCTGAATGAATATTATTTTAAATATAAACCTTGTGATAAGCTAGCATGCTAGCATGAGCCTGTGGCATAGTATTTGGATGTCAAAAGAGTTAACTTGTTGATTTAAATATTTTACAGATCTACATTTTTTTGTATTCAGCTTTTAATTTTTTTGTTCATATTTTCATATGCCAGGAGAGTAAACTATGCAGTGGCCAGGGCCTCTCTTGACCTCTGCGAGGCCAATGCCACGGGAGAGCTCGGGCTCCATCCAGGATCTGGGGGGAGGCCCCTTCAGTTCATTGAAGGGGGTGAGGATCGGGTATGATGAAGGGAGAGGAAGCCCTTGTACCTCAGCTGAGGCAACCAGCACTTCCGGCGCCCTTACTAAGTGCCAGGAATGTGCTAACGTTTGAGCACAGAAATGACCAGGCCTTGCCCATGTGGAGGTCCCAGTCTGGCCAGGAAGCCAGACACTGAATGAGCTGTAAAGTCACGCGACAAGTATTATGACTGAGAGGTGCAGAAACAGCTGGGGCACATGGTGGGGGGGTGGGGGCAGGAATGTGAATGAGTGTCTACCAAGAGGCAGATGGTGTGAGGGGAGGTGTGGCAGACAGAATAAGGCCACTTCCAAAGATGACCAAGCCCTCATCCCCACTGCCTGTGAAAATGTTCCCTTACCTGACAAAAGGAACTTGGCCAATGTGATTAAGGTAAGGATGTTGAGATGGGGAAAACATCAGGGTTTATCTGGGTGGGCCCACTGTCATAGCAAAAGCACTCAGCAGTGTAAAAAGGGAGACAGGAGGGTCAGAAATCGGAGTGCTGCCTCCTGAGAAAGATGCAACTGGACATTGCTGGCTTCGAGATGGAGGAAGGGGCGTTGAGCCAAGGAATACGGGAAGCTTCTAGAAGCTGGAGAAGTCCAGGAAACAGACTCTCCCCGCCAGCCTCCAGAAGGAACAGCACAGCCAGCATCTGGAGTTTTAGGCCAGGGAGACTCATTGCAGACTTCTGACCTCCAGAACTGTCAGGTGACAAATGTGTGTTGTTGTAAGCCACTAAATTTATGGGAGTTTGTTACAGCAACAATAAGAAGCTAATACAGGAGGCTAACCTGACTAAGAGACAGAGCCCTGGGGGACCAGTCCTGAATTGGTGCCAATTGAATCTCTATTTCTCCCTCCAAAAAACAAAAGCTATGGGCTAGGGGGTCTCTCATGCCTCTTCCAGTTCTTACATTTGGGACTTTTATGGAAGAGTGAAATTGCCACTGTTTTATAATGGCTGGCAACTTGTTGCCAGGGTTGAAAGAAAACATTTCCCAGAGTATGTTTGGTGGAATTTAATTTCTATCGGCTGTTGATGAGGGTTAGTTATAAAAGAGAGCTGTTCGTGCAGCAAATCATTATTGTGCGCTTACCAGGAGCTGTTCTAGGTACTGGGGGAGTCAGTGGTAATCAGGGAAGATAATATCATCCCTGCCTACAAAGAGCTCACATCAGAAGGGTGAGCTGTGTGCCCTGAGAAGGAATATTTCTGCCAAAAAGAACTCCTCATGCTTAACAGGGCCCAAATTCATAATCAGAATAGAGTAGCCACTGTTTTCAGAGGCCTCTCAAGCACACTGCTTATCAGGGAAAAGCTGCAAACTAAGCTGCCAAGCCTCTTGCACTGTGCTCCTGCCTTCTGAGCCGAGCCTTATAAAGGAGTTCCTGGAATTATATTTTGACCAACAGGGCTAAAACCTGACTCATCCAATTGGAACTGCGCAGCTGTAGCCTCATTTGCATCTTTACCAACCAATCAGAGCTGTTCCATATGACCAATCAGGATGTGCGATTCCAACCAATCTGGACATGCTATTTGGAACAATCAAACGGGCAAATTTAAATTCCTTATTTGCATGAAAATGAACTAATCAGGGACCAGGGCGGGAACTTTATATAAGTGGGCCTCTCCTTTGTCTGAAGGGAGTGCACTTTCTGCTTCTGCCTGAAGCTGCATTTCCCCAGGTTTGCAAAGTGTTTGCCTGAATAAAGTTTCTCCTTTTACCACACCCCAGATTGGGGACTCATGGGCATTGGATTGGTGGCAGTGACCTTTTGTTGACAAAGCCAATGCACAGGGAACTAATGAACAAGCCATTTTCCACCAGGTATTAGTACTACGAAGGAAATGAAACCTGGTGATGAGATAGAGGGAGGCTGGCTACTGGCTGGCTACTATCAGCAGGGTGGTCAGTCTGGCCTCCCAGGGACTACATGACAAGATGAGCTGGACATTTAAGAAAAAGGGGAAAAAATATTGAGCTAAACAAAATTAAACAGAATTATATCTGGAGGAGTCCTGAGGGTTTGAATATACTAATTAATTGGTTCATGTGTTTATTCGACATATTATTTTATTGAACCAGGCAGTATTCCAGGCACAAAACACAGTACTGAATAAAACAGACAAGGTCACTATTGAATGGTGTATTGATGGTGTGCAAGAGACAGGCAACACAAAAGTAAACAGATAAACACAGAAACTGGGATGTAAAAGTACTCTGCAGAACAGAGCAGGTAAGGGGATAGAGGTCTCGGAAGACCTCTCAGAGGTGTTGGTGTCTGAGCAGAGACCTAACAGGCAGAACGAATCGGTGTGCAGCATTTCCTAAACTAAGGTGACAACGGAACCCTTTTGTCATAGAGCATCTTGCAAGATGCTTGCTCCTCAGAACACATTTTGAGAAACACTGGCACAGAGACAGGTAAAGCATGAAGCTGGCGTTCGCACACTCCAGCAGGACCCAGGCTGGCCATGACAGAACGGAGAGTAGGGCTGTCGTGAATGCAAAGTGCATTTAACGTAGGAGTCCCCCTGCCAATGCGTGTCAGAAAGTGGGAGTGACTGGGAGGTCCCTGCTGCATTGTAGAATTAGTGAAGCCCTACACACACTCTGCTGGGCTGTCCCGAGTTCAGCCTCGGTTCTGCTGGATGCCCGGAACTGGAGAGTACAATGAACCCATGATTAGACGAGCTGGCCTCTGCAGGCGCGAACAGGTGCTGGCTTTCACACGTCCCAGAGAGCAGGGTATAAGAACTGGAATCCTCTCCTAGGGTGTGACGTTGTAAGGAGCATGTATGTGTTTTTAAAGTGTATCACAAGTGGCAATGATCACTGTCCACATTGTCGGGAATCTTGATCCCCGTCCTCCTTCGGTCTTGATAAAGGGATACATTCTACACACCAGGCCCAGAAATAAGATTTAAGGCCCCAAACCAGGGCACACCCTGTACTCATGGAAAGTCCACGCCCTGAGAGAGAGACGAATAGTCTCGCCATGGAGCCACAGGGAGTTTTTCTGAGAAAGAGCCCCACCATCCCTGCAGTGTCCTTTTCTGTCTAGAGAAGGCCGTCTGGACTTTTTCACAGCTCACATCAGATGAGGCCTATTATGTATTCAAGTCCTGCTGCAACGAGGCTTCCAGCACGGCGTCCTGCCTGGGCTCTGGCAGAAACGCCTCTCCTGGGAGCAGGCTCTGTTCATAAGCTGGGCTCCAGGTCTGCTGGAGGACCGCTCCGAGAGCCTGCAGAATGGTCCTTTCTTGACAGGTGGTGATGCCACTCACCTTCCACAGGCCCCAGGTGAGAAGTCAACACAGAGACAGATGGGAGCAGTCTTCCCACAGGAGCTGCTGTTTTTTTCCGCGCCTCTGTTTCCCAGGAGCGGTAAGATGACCAAGCACACATGTGGATTCTCTGCTTGGATGCTCTCCCTGTCCTTTCTCACCTTCTTGTCTCCCATCATCTTTTTCATCTCAGCCCAGTGTCACTTCCTCTGGAAAGCTGACTTCATCAGATTTAACCCCATCATTTTGGCTTCTTATGACACATCAGGCCTCTTTTATGAGCTCCTGAGATGGCTTCAAATCCCAGGTTGGCCACTGACTGTCCCTTGAACAAACCCTATCACCTTCCAGGGCCTCAGTTACCAAAGGAAGGAGGTTGATGAGGTACTTTTATGGTCCCTCCCAGTCCCAATCCTCTGGGATTTCCCTTCTTAAAACAAGGGCCATGATCCCAGCAGTTACCCAAGGTCTTGGCCTTGGGGCGTGACCTTAGGAAAATTCCCTTCCCTCTCTTTCACTTACTTAGCACTAAAATGACAGCGTGTGCTACAATATTGTTTTCAAACTTTTTAAGGCATGCATTAAAAAAAAATCAATCTAATACCTAAAACAGGTAAGAGTGAAGCTGCTTTGTTTGATATAGGGGTGAGGGTCTGGAAGGCCCCTTTCTGTTTTGGCCTCTGAGGCATCTCCCTGAACTGGGCTCCTGAAGCAGTTTGAAAGCCACTCCCTTAGATGGTCATTCCAAATCTAACACTGAGTCAGGTTCCCACATCTACGGATTGCCTGAGTTCTGTGGGGTCTGGAGATCTTCTTTTGAGGAGTGCCCAAAAGACACAAAGATTTGCCTGCAACTCTTTAATTTTTTTTTTTACATGCTTGATTTCAAGTGTCACTCCAATTGACACAGGAAATAAGAATGATAAAGGTAGGAGAGGAGAAACCAATCAATTAACCCATTTCCAAATCATTGCTATGGACGCAAAAGTGCTAAAACAAAGGACATGAGCAACCACTGCTAGCTCTGCCTGCTTGCAAAGGAGGCGCTAACACCCATAGAGGGTGTCCCGGCCCCTCACGTGCTCCTGGGCACCTGTGTCTCATCCCAGCACCCAGAAGAGCTGCTACCGTTCCCACCACGGAGTTCCCACCATGGAGGGCTGGGCAGCAAACCGGAAAACATGGCCACTGGTCCCCAGGAGCACCCAGGGGAGCCAAGGTCACAAACAAGGACTTCAGGTGTCTGCAGAACCAGCCCGCCCCTCCTCCAGAATTCAGAATTCATTGGGTCATTTCCCACCCATCATTGTTACCTAGATGCCAACCATTGGGTGGCTTTCTACAGCCAGGGCTGCATACTCCTTTCTTTCTTTATTTTCTAACACCTTCTAAATTCATCACCTGTGCAAAGTGAGCAAAACATGCGGAGGTTTGAGAAAAGAGTGAGTGCCCCTGCTTCCTGTGTCAGAGAAACACAAATCCTTTTGTGAGAAATCCTTTGGGAGAGGGTCCAGGGATAGGCCCTCGTGGGTACCTGATTGTAGCTTTCTATTTGTAAGCCAGAACGGCTGGCCTTTCGGAACCAGAGAGAAACCATATATACTCTGAGGCAGCTGATTATTATTATTACTTTTTAATGGCTTTAAAGCTCTTCTAAAACCATCTCCTGGAGTTAGGGCTTCCTTTAGAATTCCCTCAATGCTTATTCAGCTTAAAAAAATGCATGAAATTAGTAGTCACTCTGCAGCCTCAAATGCATCCCACTCTCAGCCCCATCGTGTGGTGACGATTCTCTTTATCAATCCCAGGACAGCAGCTGAAACTATTGCACCATCCAGCATTTCCCCTTCATCCCCGCTCCCCACCCCCTTGTCCTGTTCTGTCCTCTTAAATTTAAACTGTCAACCCTCTAGTGACAGACATGGCAAGCTGAAAGGGGAGGGAGGCGGTGCTATTTATAATTCGGTTATAATTCGGCGTTGTTCGCCCTCAGAACACGGCCATTTTTTCCAGGCCACCTGCCAGAGCCACATTCCCCAGGCTCCTTATATGGGCCTCCCCACGGGCCCCTGAGGCCATAGCCTTGCCTCTGAGGGGACCAAGGCAGTCTGGCAAGTCAGGAAGGTAAGGTCTGATCCGCTAGTCCAGGGCCTGTGAGGAGGCCATCGCCAGCCTGGCTTCCCCCCCGCGGGGTGATGTGAGACGGGGGAGAAAGAGTGAGGAGCCCTGGGGTTACCGTCCTGACAGAGCTTGGAGAGCAGCTGGCTTTCTCCCCAGGGCTTGAAAAAGAATGGCGAGGAAAAAAATGTATTCTTGCTCTAAAACATTAGGTCACCTCTTCTTTTGCCAAGTGGTTTTCAATTGTTTCCATCGTGATGGGACTGAGGTCCATGGCAGCCTTGCCAGCCCCTGAGGGCTCCGAAAACTGGATTTATGGCCACCCTCAGATAGGCGGAGGGGAGGGGAAGCCCGGGAGGGCAGGCAAGTCGAGGCAAGGGAGTGGGGCCTGGCCACGCAGGTATTTTCTCCAGGCTCTCAGCTTTGATTCGCATATATTAAGGATACAGAGAAAGTTGCCCGGCCTCCCCTGGGAATTGGGACACAAATACCCTGCTGTCCTCTGGAAAGCAAGCTCAGAGGCAAAAGGAAGCGCCTGGCCAGTTGACAACTCCAGGCGCCTCTCGTCTCTGTCCTTTCTATGCTGATGCCCGTAGGGCCAGGCTGAGGTCACCAACGGGCAGAGGGGCCCTACGGAGCAGGAGACCTGGAACCCCTCCTCCAAGTTCACATAGGAAATTTTACTTCGATTTCTTGAACAGGATCTTCAAAACCTCAAGAACTGTCTGTAGTGGACACAGCTGTGTCAAATCAAGTTCAAGTCCTTCCTCTAAACAGTCTTCTGTGGCCATTTGGATAACTCTTCCTTAGGATATAGAGCATCTGGTATTATTACGAGTGGTAATTAATATTAACAACAACAGTTCGGCTTTATTGAGTGCTTACTTGATGCCAACCACCTAACATATAGTATCTCATTTAATCCTCATAATGACCCTGAGAGGTGGGCGTTATTCTGAAGGTGCGGAAGCTGGGGTGCAAAAGGGTTAAGCAGCATGTCCACATTTACCCTGTGGGCAAGTAGCAGCACCCAAGCTCCTCACTCCCAGCCTCTCTGCTGTCCGTCCTGGTGCCTGTCACTCACTCCTGCAGTTTTCATCGTGATTTTATATCCTTGCAGGTGGAGGCCACGTCTTAAACATCTTGCCTCTTCTTTTCTCCTCCCCTGAGCATTTAGAAGAAACCAGATCTGCAGAAAATGTTCCCTCATGCAGCAGTCCTTCCACCAAGGGCACCTTCTACCTGCAAGTCCTCTTCAGCCTACGACTGATTCCTGATTCTCTTTTGACTCATGGCCTCTGTAACCCTCCCTGAGTGGCCATGACCCTGCATCTGTGGAGGTCCCTACCGTTACTCGCTTGCCTGTGACAAATATGGGACTGGCACTTCAGGGGGGAAAAGCAGCAGCAGGAGTTGATCAATTCCTAAGCAACGAAGATCCTGTTTTCATGCAAACGTCCTCGGCATTAAAGCAAAAACAAATTCCTCCCAGGGAGCGTCCTGGATGCCAAGACACATTTTTAAGCGAGGTTTTGCGCCTGCGTGAGACACGAACAGGGATGAGAGGAGAGTTGCATGCCAAGTGCCGTCTCCTATGTGCTCATTGAAACCTCACAGCCACCCCACTAGCCAGCACAGTCGGATCCCGATTTGACAGATAAGGAAACAGGCAGAGAGAAATGAGGGACCATGTCCAGTGTCAATCACCTGGCAAATGGAAGCCAGGGGATGTGACCAGGTCTGATGGAAGCAGTGTTGCTTCTGACACAAGCACGGGTGTCAACTGTGACTGCGTTCATCTCACAGAGACTCAGGGCATCAGCACAGACATTTCAGATGAGTATGGGTAAAACCTTTTTTTTTTTCTTAGTGTGCTTTTCCCATCACCAAATAAAAAGAAATTTGGATGGTGCCTGGGTATCAATGCTCTCCTTATAGAGAAAACAGACCTGGGTGTGAATCTAGATGAAGTGTTAGAATTGACTAAATGCTGTTCAGTCTGTGATGCAGACTTGGTGCTCAGAAGTGTCCTTGACTACTTGGCTCTAGGAGTGGTCTTGGCTTCCTTGCCTCTGATGCCATCAGCAGATAAAGACAGGGTGACCATGAGAGATATTACGGGGTGATGCAGGACCTTTAGGTGGAATGATAACAAGTGCGCCTAGTTCTGAAAAGGTGGGGATCCGTGAGGGCTTCCTGGAGGAGGGAGATATTTTGATTCAACACAGCGAGGATCTTGCAACAGACAACTTTGGCCGGATCCTAGAGGAGCTGGGAGTCCGCCAACACCAGCCCTACTGGAGGAACACCACCGGGTTCACTAGGCTTGCACAATGGTTACAGAAATTGTCCGCAGGGCATCTAGCCTCCAGCTGGCTCCAGCAGCTTTGTCCTTTGAGATCATAGGTGCCCCAAAGAAACACACGTAGGACCAGGATATACAATTCACTTTTCGCGTCAGGGATTGTGAGACCTCCCTAGTATCCATGTTCCTCCCTTTCCCTCCCAGGTTTGTAGTTGGACTACATTTCCCAGCCTTCCTTGCAGTCAGGAGTGGTCATGTGATTGCATTGTGCCCATTGGAACGGGAGCAGAATTCCAGGCCTTACCCCAAAAACCTTCCACTTGTGGTTCTCTCTCTTTCTCCCATCTACCCACTGAATGGAGAGAGCTCCCAGGACTAGAGGGAGACAGAGCCACAAAATAAGAAAGAGCCTGGGTCCCTGAATCACTGTGTGGAAGAATGCCTGCCAAACACATACACCGAATTGTGTGAGCAGGAAGTAAGGTGTTCAGCTATGATAATTTGGGGGTCGTTACACACTGTTAGCCCACCCTGACTAATATAGCCTCTTACTAGCCATGTGGCTTTGGAAAAGTTTCTTAACCTGCCCTAGTTTCAGTTTCCTGGTCTATACAAACCATCTTGTGAATGACTGAACTAACCTTTGTAAAGCTCCTATAATCAAGGCCGCATTATGGCTTCCGTGAGCCCTGGGCCCTTTTGCCTTTGCCAGTCCCTTTCTGCATTAAAAAAACCCCAACAAAACCCACCAAAGCACAAACACATTAAAAATTAGGTTTCACAATTATAACTGGTATAAAGATGAATATACTCCAGGCCGAATTCATTATCATGGTTATCATTATTATTTATCACTTTTATATTTGATTTTATACTCACTAGCATTATATTCATTTTTTTTCTTCTGATTTTAAGAGAAATCAAAATTGAACATTTTCTGGGGCCTTAGGCACTGTGCCTATTGTGCCTAATGCAGAAGCTGACTCTGCTTGCTACAGTGCCTGGCTCATGACTCGCGCAACACAAGGCAACTATTATGGATCTTTAAAAAGTAATAATAATAAGACGGAGGCATGAAAGAGCACCAAATGGTTATGAAGCCGTTTCATATACATCGTTTTCTCCAGCTCCCGCCTCCATTGTATGAGATGGACATCATCTATATTTTCCAATGAAACCAGAGGAGGCTCATGGACATGAAGTGTCACGGTCAAGCAGGGCAGCGCCGTCTACCACTCCATGCTGTCTGCAGGGTGCTTTATGTCAGACGCGACGCTACACACCTGTCTTACTTTATCACCTTTAATTTTCACAACCCTATGATGAGGTAGGGATATTCATATTTGTCCCCATTGTATGACTGAAGAAAGAAACTGATGCCAAGGACAAGTGGCTGAGCTCAGAACTGAAACCACGTCTGGTGCCAAATCTAATGCTCGCTCTACCACCCTGCCTTCCCATCTATCAATAGCTGTGTCACGAGAATTGATAAATGGCAGTGTCGGTGGAGGGTGTCAGACACCCTGACACCTCCTTTCACAGAGCGGGAGAAGAACCTGCTCAGGGCTGACATCCAAACACATCCTGCCAGATTATGCTTGTGCTTTTTTATTCTCCACCCAAATGTACTCTTTAGAAGGTCTAATTATAGTGACTTCTATTTTCTTGTAAATAATCACATCTGTCATAACTGATTTAACTGATCTGAGGTTCCAAGTTGGCAGTCTTGGCGGCCTGAGCCAATGTGTCAATTATGCCAAGTAGGCCGTAAGCAAAACTTGCATGAAATGGAAGAGAGAAAAAAAAAATTAGTTGCATGCATATACATGGTGGGGATCAATATGTGATTTTTTTTCACAACAATCATATCAACACAAACTCCTTGACGTGGCCAATGGGTGTCAATCCCTCAGCAACCCAACTTAGTAAAACAGACACAGCCAGGCAAGATCTCAGGGAATAAAAACAATCTTTTTCATGGAGACACAATTCTAAAAACTGGCTTCCTAAATACCTTTTGCGTCTAAGTAACCACTACCCCTGGGAATTTGCCACAGCTCTTTATGCCTGTTTTCTGGGAGAAAAACAGAAATGATTCAAGAACATAGTCTTAAGGGCTACATTCTGAGTGTGGCTATTCAGCCAGCCTCAAGTACTAGCAAGAACTTTGGGTCTGGACTTGGGTACAGGTCTGCTCTGTCCCACCAACTTATCAGTCAGCAGTGTGCCTAAGCAACAAAGCAAATCATTGAACGTTCCCGAACTCATCTCAGCTTTCTCATCTATAAAGTGATGACAACCTAGAACCCTGGTGGAACTGATGACACGATGACTTGTGTGTGACAGCTTGCTGGAAAGTGTAAGCACTGCATAAATGCTAAGCATCATCATTACTAACAGATCAGCATATACCGAGTCCTGTCTTCAACCCAAAGGGATGGCTTCTTTCTTCCCTCAAAGAACCCTAAGGAGAAACAGTCACGCTTTAAGTCAGAGAAGGGATAAGAGATGGGATCTACTTGGGACTTCTTTCACAGAAAGGTGTTTGAAAATCATCCTGCCAATAGAGTCCCTGTATCCGATGGGAAGCCGTGAGAAAAGAGTTTCTTCCAGGTAAGAACGTGGGAAAACAAAAGGTGCCGCTCATCCACTCCCCAGCTGCCCACAGCAAATGGACACATGGCTTTTGGTGACCCAAGTCCTGTGGCTGGCGGAACCTTCCTGGGGTCTGGCCAATCTGTGTGAGCAGAGCGGTTCCGACTGACTGGGCTTTGAGTCTAGCTCAGCTCTTTACTTACGGTGTGAGCTTCATTCGGCAAGTTAGCTCATCTTTCTGTGTTTCAGTTTCCTCATCTATAAGATGAAGGTTAGAACAGTGCCTATCTATCTCTTAGGGTGGTGGTAAGGGATACACGGATGAACACATGTCAACGGCTTACCACAGGGCCTGGCCCACGGGACGCAATCAGTACATTTCGGAATGTATTACGCCTGCTGCAATGTTCATATTACAAGTCAATGGTCTTCCTTCCCTCATCAGTGTTTATGAACATGTGCGTTTAACATGTTAACCATCTTCAGATTTTCCACATTAAACCCCTTACTAAGAAGGACATTCGGTAGTCCACCAAGGAAATCTGGCAGCCAGGCACAGTGTCGAAGGCCTTCCTCCTTCAAAGGAACTTCCTTTCCGGTGCAGATATGTGCGAGAGTTCTGGACTGAGAATCAGGGGACCCAAGTCCTAGCCCAATGCCATTTTCCCCACTCTGTGGCCTTGGGCAAGTCACTCCCCATCTCTGTGTATTAATTTTCTTGGATGTAAAATAAAGGGGGCTTTTGGCTATAAATTTCAGTTGATTCATTCGTAGAGGAGCTATAAGGTGTGAACCACATAACGCCATCACACACTGAGATGGACGAGGTCCTGACCACGGCCTTACGGCTCTGGACCATCTGTGTCTCCCGGCCCACTGCCCTCCCCTCACCGTTCTGCTGCACGCATTGGCCTCCTTGTGTTTCTTGCGCCCCTCACGCGCACGCCTGCCTTAGGGCCTTTGCCTCTGCTTTGTTCCTCTGCCTGGAACGCTCTTTTCCCAGATAGCCCCACAGCTCACTCCTCCACTTCCTTCAAGTGTTGGATTCTTACTTTTGTTCCCCATAGCAATGATCATTTTCTAGTAAAGTATATGATTTCTTTACTTATGATTTCTGCTTCTTGTCTGTCTCTCCTCAGACCCAGAATGAAAATTCCATGAGGCAGGACTCCCTCTCTCTCTGTTTTGTTCCCCAAGAGCCTGGAAGACCCCCTCGCACATAAGAGGTGATCAATAAATATTTGACAATTCAATGAATGAATGAATGAATGAATGAATGAAGAGTACTCTATACTAAGAATGAGCTTACTGAATTTTTGACAGCCTTTCTAAACGTGAAAGGGGGGTTCTTACTCCTTATCCATCTTCTTTACCTGTGGAAGGATCCTCACCTAGACACCCTGGACCCGTTACTATCCGCCTTCCCCACTTCCCTTGAAGTGCGGCAAAGCACCTGTTTGGCAGGTGACGGTCATTGGTCCATTTCTCAATGTGGTGACGTTAACCTGTTCCCGTGGGGTTTGACGCTGTTCTGCAAGTTGCCAGATTTCTCTCATTCTTCTTGTCAACTGAGACCTGCTAGGAGGGTGTCTGTCATCCCACAAGTTCACTGTCACTCCCAGTTTCATCTTATTTCCGACCACAATGGTGACCACTGGCTGTCTGCAAGGTCTCAGGCACAGGGACTGGCATGTTCCCGCCATCATCCCAGTTAATCCTCCAAACGAGCCAACCAGGCAGGTGTTACTATCCTTCATTTTACAGATGAGGAAGCTGAGGGGGTTTTTTTTGTTTTTTGTTTTTTTGTGTGTGGCAAAGTGTCTTCATGTATCATTGTAGCTCATAAGCAGCAGTGTGAGTTCCAAAGCCTGCACACTGGATGGCTTCTAAAGGTAGCGTTTAGGTCTTCACTTAAGCCACAAATAAAAATGTGGACAAGAGCCCTGGGGTCGCTGGGCTCAACCCCAGGACCCCAATCTAGATGATTTCACTCAGATCCGTTGGCACACTTTGGTGTGCTCATTTAACCTGCGAACTTATTCAGTGGTATCATCCACCATTTCTCCACTATGTTCCCACGGAGCTCATGAGTGGCTTTCTAAAACACCTTGATGGAAACCAGAGATGCCTGATTTGTGGCTTTTCCCTCATCTAGCAGCTCAAAAGCCAGTTTTAAAAAAATGAAGTTAATCTGGCTCAACCTGACCTTGGTGAGCCCATGCTGCATTTTGATGACCACCATTCTTCCCTCTCTAAGCCCTGACAACAGAGCCCAGGGGACAAGAGCTTTAGGGCAGATAAGACCGACACCAGCTGAGTCCAGGTACAAGGTTAGACCTGCAGTAAGGACTGCCTACCTTTTTCAGCAAGTCAGTGACAGGGAGGTGAGAATGGCATAGGATAAGGAAGCAAACAGTTTATTTGGCAAGCAGAGATCTGTCTCAAGCCTACCGGTTCCCCTTTCCCACTGTGAATCTGGTGCATTACGGTGCACTCAGCCGAAACAGTGACCGTTGGCTCCTTTCTCGAAGCATCCAGGAAATGGTGACAGCAAGGGGTGCACAGAAATGAACAGACTCCATTTATTAAGCTCTTACTATTTGCTGAGTACTGCATACAGTGCTGGAGTTACATGATCTCTTCAAATGCTTTAAACATATTTTTAGCAAAGGAATACATGCTCATGGTCAAGAAATCAAAAACTCCAAGAGGCTTATAGCAAAAACCACCAGCTTATAATAAAAACTAACCCTCTTCCCCCCACCGCCCCACAGTCCCCAAAAGGCAACCTTTCTAATTCTTACTGTTTCTAGTTCTTTGGGTAGCGACTTCTCTAAGTATAGGATTTCTCTTAACCTTCAGAAAGTTTGGATGATGTAGAGAGAATTACTACCTCTCTTTACAGATGATGAAATGGTGGCATAACATGGCCTCAGGTCACCCAGCTAGAAAGGAGGGGAGACAGGAGTCCAGCTCACATCTGTCTCACTCCAGGTCCTGCTCTTAAACTTTAGGCTTCACAGGCGACATGTCTGGAGTCTAGTAAAGGATGTGCCTTGGGTCACGTCAGGCACAACGGCCCATGATGGCTCTGAGGTCACCTGTTATCTAAAATCACCCCCGGTGGACATGGCTACATAACATACGTGAGCTTTCTTTTCTCCCAGGAGGTTTGTTTTCCACTCTTTCTGGTTTGTTCTCCTCGAGCCACTTCAGCTGCCCTTTATGACACAACACGTGACTTCAGAGGCCGAATCTCTCAGGCCCTTGGATTTGCTCTCCAGGGACCTCACAGCTTCCTGTCTCTCATCCTGGGAGACGATGCTAAGGGCATTGATCACCATTTCTGTTCCAATGCTACAAACAAGACCACTCCCTTCCAGATTCGGGTTTTATAAAGAAATGGTTTTCCTTTGCTTTGTGACTATCCGCTATTTCTTGACACAATGTGTGCACAGTGCAAAATGTAACAACGCCGACAATATTTGTTAATAATATAGCTACTGGTTAGGAGTCCCAATGCAGACTAGTCAGGTTCAAATCTTGGTAAGGGCACTCACTTAGCAATTCTGGGTACCTGGCAAGTTACGGCCCTCTCTATCACTGTTTCCTAGCTGTAAACCTGGAAGGGGTGTGGTGAGAATTATGGCTTATGAACGATGAGCTAATTAGGTGGCTGAACAGATGGGCTTTGAACTCTTCTGACCAGAGCCAGTGCTCGATATAGGTTATTATTATTTATTAGTACTGTTCTTGTTTAGCTCCCTACAAGTTTACCTGAGTCGTACCCATACATCGTACATAGTCCTTATATCTAAAAGGAGTCAGAGCAGAAAGGATCATCAGTCTTTTAAAAGTATTTAAAGGTATAATTATGAGCCCATTTCACAGATGAGTAAGTAAACAGAAACTAAGGGAAATGACCTAATGAAACAGGATGTTTCAGAGTCAGAAGCAGTCACTAAGGCCCATCGGAACTGTCCTGATAACAAGGTTGGGTGACTTTGTGTTTTTTTTTGTTTTAATATTTTTAAAAATTAATGTTTCAAAAGAATTTTCAATTTTCAGTTGACATTCAATGTTATCTGAGTTTTAGGTGTACAGCGTAGTGGTTAGACACTCATATAACTTACAAAGTGATCCCTCCTATAAATCTAGCACCCATCTGGCACCATACACAGCTACTACAATATTTTTTACTGTATTCCCTACGCTATACTTTACATCCCTGTGACTACTTTATAACTGTCAATTTGTACTTCCTAACCCCTTCACCTTTTCAAGGGCTGGATGACTTTAGACAAGTCACTGAACCTCTCCGAGCCTCACTTGTAAAATAAGAGGGCTGAAGCTAGGGCCGAAGCTGTATCATCTTCTAACAGAGAGGAAGTACCCCAGTTAAGAGAAGGTATCCAGGGTCAGACTCTGGACTTACATGAGGGGTCTTCCACTTACACCTGGCTGACCTTGGGCAAATTACTTAATCTCCCTCTGCCTCAGTTTTCTCATCCAAAAAATGGGGTTAGTCCTAGAACCCACCTTAGAAGGTAGTTGTGGGAATTGAATGAGTAAACCCATTTAGCATCTCAGGACAAGGCCTGACACATGAAAGCACATGGTAAACATCAGTCATTATTACTAAGCCTTATGTGGCCAGCGCGGCCTCCAACACCATGCTCAGCTCTAAGCCCTGTGGGTTGGTATCAGATCTCTTTCCTGACTGTGGGGTACCCACTGGGTAGGGCATCCCCTGTGATCCCCAGGTTGAGTGGTCTCAGGCAGGAGTGTTAAACTCTCAACCTAAATTCAAAGGCCGCTTCCAAGTGCCTAACATTTCAATCTGAATGGAAAACCCCTATTTTTCTATTTCCGCAGATAACATAGATGATGGTGTTTTTTGCTGTCCTTCCCATAACAGTCTGGAAATCCTGAATAAATGTCAAAAAGGATTCACTGAGTCAACAAATATATAATAGCATTAAAACTCTTAGCAGCGAACCATTTCCTATATTACCAGAAGCTTAAAGGGGATAATATTTTCAATTACATTATTCAATAAACTTGCTATTTAGGGCTTAAGTGATGTTGCTATAATTTGTAGTTAATAGGTCAGTGGTTCATTCATTCAATTGGAAAATATCTGAGCCTGCCTAGGAGCCAGGCATTGCCCCAAGCTTTGATGATTCAACTACAACAATAACCTTCAAACCTAGCATAGAGCTCTGTATACAGCAGGTGCTCAATAAGTGAGACTGGCAACTCCAAAAAAGATCTGTGCTTGAGAGGTGTTCCTTCGAGTTTGAACAGATGCTGCCCAGGCCCCACCCATGTCCCCCGCCCTTCCTAGTTCAGTACCCATCACCTCACTTCTAACTGCTGACACCTGTGTTTCCACGCCTGAGGGCTCTCTCTGGTTTCTGGGCTCACTTTGCTTTCCAAGTAGCAGGCCTGGAGTGCAGGGGAGTTACAGCCCCTCAGAGGGCAAGCAGCCCACAGCAGTGACCGGTGGGAGCTGGTGGATAAGTACCACATCTCAGCCCTCATGTGTGATGACACTGAGGAGGCATCACAATCTTCGCTGGCCCAGAGGGGCCGGGTAGGATGGAGTCCCAGTGGCCCACTGTGCTAACTTGCTTGAAAATGCTCCACGTGTCCTGCCACCTTCTCATCCTGGTCTCAGTTTCTGGCTCTCCCACCAGAGCTCCCTTCATTTCTCAAATAAACTATCTGCATTTGAATCTTGGTCTTGGGGTCTGCCTCTGGGGAACCCAAACTAAGACAGTCTGATTCTTGGTTTCATAGAATGAACAAGCACAGAATGAGAGAATTGCAGGGGTGATAACCTTCCAGGGACAGGAAACACATGGAGTCTGCAGCCACATAATGGCAGAAGCGAGATTTACACAGTGTGCAGGCTGAGGGCACGAAGCAGCTGACAGCTGCCCTGCGCACAAGGGGCCCCAGGATCCTGTATTCTCATCTCAGCTCTGGATGCAGCATTGTAAGCTGAAAAGAACATGGGCTTTTGAGAGAGGCAGATGTGGGTACGAAACCAGGCTGGGCCACAGGTAGGCAGGTGACCCCTATAGGAAGTTAGGAGGCCTCCCAGGACCTCAGTTTGTTCAGCTGATATGATGATGTTCAAGTGTGAAAATGTACATAAAACACCCCACTAAGAGACTCTAGGTTTCTTTCTAGTGTCTTTTTAGGAACTAGTTCGTCTATGTACTAACTGCTTTCTGCATACCTTTCAGTCTAGCACCAATCTCACTTTATGGGCAATCCTGTGTATTTACATATTTGCCTCCCAGGAGATTGGGGTCAAGTTTTACTTAACATTGCATCGATAGCATTTAGCACCACACCTGGCACGAAGCAAGCACTTAATGTTTGTTGAATGAATAAATGATACAAATGAAAGAAGCCCTAAAAAAACATCTTCCCGTGATAATGGGATCTCTGGAACATTCGTTCATTCACTGAGTCTCAATACTGACTCCTACCATGCGTCAGGCACTAATCTATGTACTGACAACACAATTGTGGCCAAGACCACCACAATCTCCCTCAGGGGGTGGCCTACCTTCCAGGGGAGAGAGCAGTGATCCTCAACCCAGGCTGCCTGGGTTGCAGACAAACCTGGGAAGCTTTTAAAAAGAGTCCTCATACTCAAGAGATTTTAATTGAATTATATGGGGTGGGACTGGGCATTGGGAGTTTTTAAAAAGCTTCTCGGGTGAATATAATGGGCTGTGAGGGCTGAGCACCAGTGTGATCAAGAGAAAAATTCTACAAGATCATTTCAGAGTGATTGTGGGCTGTGAAGGAAATAAAAGAGAGAATGTGATTTCGCTGGTGGTTCTCTGTGGAGGGGGGAGGGAGTCACGGGACAATTGGCCCCCCCAGGAGACGTCTGGCAACATCTGGAGACATTTTCGGTTGTCATAACTGGAGGGAAGGTGCTACAGGCCTCTAGTGGGTAGAGGCCAGGGATGCTGCCACACATCCTACAATGCACAGGACGGCCCCCCCACGACAAAGGATGATCTGACGTCAAATGTCAATAGAGAAATCCTGGTCTAGAGGAACAAGAAGCAAGGACCACTTCAGGGAATTCTTCCCCTGGGAGGTGACAGGGGAGCTGAGACCTGAGTTCAGGTACAAATCTCTGGAGGAAGGGATGAGCACTGAACGTGAGGTGGGCCCAAAGCCACCAGTACAGCCTTGGAAAGAAAGACGCCAGATGGTTAAAACCCCCAAGTCTGGCTCACATCACCCACTAACCTAAGAGGGCTCACACCTCTGCTCCTGGTGTCTTTTGTTGGGGTGGGGTGAGGGGCGGGAGGGGGACCTACCGCTGCTTTTGCTTGGCTGCTTTCATTTTTAAGTCTCCACCCCCTTTCCAGGCTCAGAACCGGAAAAGGGGAAGGAGAGGGTGTTAATCCAGGCTGACCACTCAGATGTCGCCCACACCACCTGCAGGCTCACTTCCTCCTCTTCTCCTAAAGCATCTCCCACTGCCACCCCCTGATCCCCAAAAGCTGTAACTAGGGGGACAGGGGAAGGAAGGTTTCTTTGGAGACATCCTGCCCGCTTCCCCCAGCCCTGGCAGAAGTGATTTCCCTAGAGAACCAGAGATCCATAAATAAACACGGCATTCCAGGGAGGAGGGTGGGAGGGCAGCCCAGCCAGCTTTGTCCCTGCCTCTGAGATGGCCCATTAACTTTGCCAGCCAGGCTCTGGGACCTGAGAACCTGCCACCTCCTCCACCTACCGAGCCCCCTTCTCTTTTCCTTTCTTGCTGTTTCCCTGTACATCAGTTGCAGACCCATCCATCGCCTTGGGAGCTGGGACTAGCGGGAGCGGCACAGAGCAGCCTGCTTGCTCAACACCACATGGGCTTTCCAAGGAAGCGTCACAACAGTTCCCTGGGCAATTCTGGTGGAAAGTCCAGTTCGTTTTGCACAGGCTTCCAGAAAGCTCTGAATCAACAGGCTGCTCTGAGGGCAGCCTTACCTGCACACGTCTTGCCCACCTGGAGCAGGCAGAGTGAACCCAGCCGTGAACCCAGCCGCAGACTGCTGAGAGGAAGAGTGACTTTTCAAAGGCTGTGAGGCCACTTCCAACCCACAAGTGGGGAAACTGAGGCCCAAGACGGAATGAATGACCTGGTTAAAGTCAGCAAACAGTGGCTGGCTGAACTGGGTGACCCTCCTGAGCTCTGCCTGCCTGTGTGAGGAATTTCTTTCAGGCCGTATACTTAATCCAGAAGAGTGGTAACGCTCCGTGTCAACTTATCCAAACAGAAAGACTGTCCAGAACTGGCCGCTATCTTCCTCCAAATGTGCAGCAGGAGGACTCTACTAAACATCTCTCTGTTCCCTTAGTCTAGAGTTCTCTTCTGAAATGAAAACGGCCCCCTTGTCTTCCCAGAGTCCCCAAACATAAACCCCATGTCAAAATCCTGTTCACGAGGAAAACTGTCAAGCTCCACCTTATGAAACTCCATTTCACACAAAGGGGCATTATGGGAAATCTGCAGGAATATGTTTCCTTAAGAAATTACTTTATTAAAAATAATTTGCCCAATATGCCCTGAGAATTTTATTAAAGATACCCATGATGAAGTAGGTAATTGGCAATAAATAGTCCCTTTCTGCAAACCTAGGATTAGGAATTTTTCATGGGTTGTTATTTTAAACAAACACTACGCAAACATATAGTCTTTTCATTCACTGAAAGCCTTGATTTACAGGCCTGAATATCTACAACCTGGAACTTATAAAACAAACCATCAGCTTTGACGTATATTTTCTGGTCAAAGTTGTACACAAACACCTAGGCACTGTCAAACAAAGGACTCAAAAATATTAAACTTTTCAGTAGTGCTGTGTGTGTGTGTGTCTGTGTGTGTGTGTGTGTATGCACCTGTCTACACACAATGTAACTTTCAGTTGTAGGTTTTTGTTTTGTTTTTATAAGTCTTTCAGGCAAGCCTCCCACATGGCTTTCAAAGAGGGAAAAGAAACCATGTCCTTTGTTCTTTAGCTCCTGCAGTTTAATATCATTCTCATCCTCCCTCCTCCCCTCCTCCCTTGGGAAAAGAGTTGGCTCTTTTCTCATGATTAACCCAAGCATTCGTTGTTAACCTGCACTTAGGGTTACCGATAGCACATGGTGCAAAGATATTTCATTAGTTGCCAGAACAAATGACCAATGTGCCAAATCTCCAACAGCTTGTGTCCCGGATAAGGGTCACTGTGGGTCCATTGGGGCTTCCTGCCTCAGAATTTCCACAAATATTTACTGAGCATCTACTCTACACAAAGGGGGGGCCACTACAGCTTTGGGGCTCTGCTATGTGGTCCAGGACACAAATGTTATCCCTTCCTACACCTCTCCACTGTTTTTGCAGAAACCAAGGGTTGCAGGCCCAGCACCCACTTCCTTTGAGGGCACTTAGCAGAGAAGAAAAGCTAGGGGCCGCCACGGTCCTCGCTACAACCACTGTGTGAGCCCAGGACAGCAAAAGAGGGCAAGATGGGATGGGGTTGGGATAAAAGAGACATAATGGTGACTGGTGTCTTCTGTTGCAAAGGTCATCTGAACAGCCAGCCAGACAGACTCTAGCTGTACCAGATGAGCCAGCGGGAGCCGAAAGCATTTTCTTTTTCTCAGCAGTAAATTCAAATGCCTGTTATTCCTGCAAAGCAAAAGTGCAGGGTTGGTGGGAAGCAGGTGGACAGGACTGTCCCAGAATCTCAGAAGAAGGAAGTAGTCTACACCTCAGGATCCAGCCAGGTGGCCTGGACCGAGAGCTTCTCATAGCCAGAAGATTAACCCCTGTGGGCTCCCTCATCTGTGGAGATAATCCAGTCACACTGTTACTTTCTGGGGACCAAACTCCAAAATTTAAACCATGAGTAAAACAAATCGTGAAGTTCACCAAAAACAATATTTAATAGACATACTTCTTGGGATCTGGATCTCCCCCACCTCCACCCCCCCAAAGTCTGAAACGATTATAGTTTGTCAGAGAACTTGGCATGAAATTCTACTACTGAGAAACAAACAAGAAAATAACTAGACCATAGTGAAGCACAAGCAAAAAGTGCAGGGTTCTAGCCCAGGTTCCACTGCTAGTAACTTGACGTGGTGCGTGTCCTTCAGCTGCTCTGCAATGGAGACAAGGATGGCTGCTGTCTTAACCACGCCCCCACACCTGGGGGCCAGGCAGGTGAAGAGGCTTGTAGGCTCTCCTGCTGGGGCACCCTGCGGTGATGAAAAGGCTTGTTGTCAAGGTGTAAAAGGCAACCTAGGGGTAAAACACTGTATCTCTAACATTCCTGAATGTAAGCGTAGAGGATGGAGGAGCACTTTTTGTAATCACTGATAAAATCTGTTGTTCTAGAGTGAGCTCTGATTTTGAAACCTTTTAAAGTCACAGTGGGGCCCCCAGGCATTTTACAACCTAGAGAGAGCATGAGTTTCCTCTCCTATAATACCTCAGGGAATTGGATTAGGTGATCGAAAATGTTGGCTTTCATAGTGCTTGGCCGATTGTGTGAGACAGGCAACTAGTGCAGTTAGTAACCAACAAATGCCAGGCTGGTTAATCACAGAATCAATGGGTTGAAGAGGGCCCTTACTTTCCAAGCGGAGCCCAGGTGCTGTATGTAATGTTTCTGGAGCCAGAACTCAAATGATCAAGGATCTTAAGTGACCTTTCAAGGCAATTTTTTTAAAATCTAGAAAGTTCCATAGAGAAATAAACAAGTCTAGATTGAAGGGAGTATATCATTCACCACTGTATATCTCTACATCACCTAGTAGGTGCTCGAATATTTCCTGTATGAATAAACAAAGTCTCCAGCATGCATCACACCTCTGACACCTCCGAATACACAAAAAGTATTTAACTACTCACCCAAACAGCACTGGTTTTTAATCCCTGGCCTTTTCTACATCCCCCAAACATACTCCTGACCTCCCAAATCGAGTGTTGGGTTAAATCAGCTAGACCTACCTGTGAAGCCGGACTCTGCCCCTTACTAGTTGTGTCTCTTCACCTCTCAGAGCCTCAGTTTCCTCATCTATGAAGTGCAAATAATCAGGCCTCTCTCAGGAGGAAAGCAATAGTAAGGGTCTCCTAGGGGCATTGAGTAAAGTGTATAAATTAATCCACGTGGTGTTGAGAGGCCACCTGGTACATTGCATGTGCCCGGTAAATGTGAGCCATTACTCACGCTTGTTGTGCTCAGCATCATTAGTGCTTGGTAGTAATTAGGGGCTCATTAAATGTTAACTTTCTTTATGCCAGGCTGGATGCTCAACGTAATACCAAACTGTAATGGTGTTCTACAACATCTAAGAAAGGTAAATATGCTGCAATAAATTTTTACCTTTAACAGTTAATGGTCTTTCAGATCATCAGGACCTCTCCTCCACACAGAGCCAAAAAATGGCACTGGACTAAGTGTCAGGAAGCTCCATTTAGGTCTGGGCTTTGTCACTGGTACTCATCCGCTGATCCTCAGCGAGGCTGAAAGGAACAATGACTTGCTGAAGCAGCATAGCCAGTCCAGGGTGTCACCAGATAGAGACATATACTACCTGCCATATATTTCCGTGCTCCCCCATTTTTCCAGGCTCCTTGCAGTTAGGCAGGGTTGTGTAAGCAGAAGTGACACCTTTAAAAAGTGTGTGTGTGATGCTTCAATTTTCTTTTCTTCTGCTCCAACAGCCTAAAACTGTTTCAAATAACGTGGCTACCAAATTTAGGCTGCCTGAGTCCCTATGACATTCATAGCTTGGAAGAAAGCTACCTTGAAGAGCTGTTGTTCTTCAGTGCACTTCGTGAGAATAAACAATAAACCTGCTTTGTTAAACCACTAGGATATTGGGGCTTACTTGTCACTGCACCACAGCTTAGCTTAACTTGACTACCACGTACCTCATTTTATTGCACTTCACTTCATTGCACTGCACAGATGTTGAGTATTTTTACAAAGTGAAGGCAAGACCCACCACAAGCA
This sequence comes from Hipposideros armiger, assembly GCF_001890085.2. Taxonomy (NCBI): domain Eukaryota; kingdom Metazoa; phylum Chordata; class Mammalia; order Chiroptera; family Hipposideridae; genus Hipposideros; species Hipposideros armiger. Next base: position 282,794 of record NW_017732213.1, read on the forward strand.
AAAAGATTACAACTCTCTTTATCACGATATTCACTTTATTGTGGTGGTTGGGAACCAAACCCACAATATCTCTGAAGTTTCCCTCTGCTCCTTCTTCAGTGCCGATTCCAGAAGGTTCATGCACATTTGTCACAGAATGGCCAGTTATTCTCTATTATTTAAGCCATGCACACACAACTGAAATCTCAACGAGACCATTTTCCCCAACACACAAGATTGCCCAGCAAGATTATTAAGATTTAGTAAATTCAACCACCTCCCCCGAGACATGCATTTTTTTTTCTTCCCTCCTCCGAGGAAAAAAATTGGTGACAAAACTACATGAGAATGAGAAGCTGTGTTAGTGCCAAGAAGCACCTTTTAAGGGAAAGGAAAAAGATGCTCTTGTTATTATTAATTCTAGTCGTGCAGCCTTTCACAAGCAAAATCTTGAACCCTGGAAGGGAGTACAGAGCCAGTGTCTCTGTGTCGCACTTGCTAAGGCAACTTAATACAGAATCTTAATACCCTTTACTTGACACTCAAGCACTGTGATGTGGCATGTGGCTGGACTCTGATGTCACTCAGACCTGGCTTTTAATCCCAGCTCAGCCATGGACTGTGTAACTCGGGCAAGGTAATTTCTTGAAGCCCCCATTTCCTGATATGTAAAATGGGTATACAAGTTTCTACTAAGCAGGGTTGTTAGGTGAGTTAAGTAAAATCAAACAAGGTAGAGTAGACAACATGCTTGGTTCAATGGTTGGCATATAGCAGGCATTCAGTTTGTCTTCTTCCTCCCTATATCACTTTTAGAGTTCGGTCCCAAGTTCAGGCTCAGTCAAAAGAAAGCTTACTATTGGAAGTAGTAGTAAGAACCTGCAGTAACACCCATGACATCGCTTTAGGTGCCACAGAGGAAGGTGAAGATGGTGTTCCTAAGAGGAAACAAAGGGTCAAGCCACGTCAGAGGGAGGAAGTGGATCCAGGCTGCACACAGAGGCCAGATATCCAGACGAGCCAGCAGGGCTGGGCTAGGGAGGAAGGCGGACTGGCAGCGTTTGGCTAAGAGACCTCGAACCTGGGACAAAGCCAGACTGGGACCGGAAGCTTCCCTGACTGTTTCCTGTAACGTAATCATGTAGTAACTGTTCTTCCAGGTGGTGGCAAGCACCTGCCACCAGGGGCAGCGGCAAGCAGCAACTCTATGTCCCTAACTTGTGCTGACCCCCGAGCACAGGCTCCCAAACAGGCTCTAGTGAAAGGGTCATTTACTTCCATATAACCATCCAATCACTTGAAAGACATTCATTTTGAACCTGCCCAGTGGGCCAGCCCTGTGCTGGGAACACGGAGACAAAGAGGAAACTCTCCCTTGGGGTGGAGGGCTTGAGCATAGCTTTTCAGGGAGACAGATGTGCAAACAGACCAAAGCCCACATGCTATGATTTCTAAGGGGCTATTTCCAGGGCACCCTAGCCTCTCAGAGAACAGAGCAAGTATCCTATAGCAGGAGTGAGGGGGGTTTGATAAGTCTGGAGGAGGAATCTTTCTGGAGAGAGAGACCTACACGTGGAAAGGAATGAAAGGGGAGAGAGGATGGCACATCCGGGTTTTAGGGTTCAGCCTTGTACGGCTGAAGTGTGGGGCACAGGGCAGAGGGGAAGTGGTTATAAAATATACCTGGCAGATAAAGGTTAGCTCTCAACTCTAATATATTCCCCACCACTTCCTCCTGTCCTACACTTGACCCTCTCCACACTTTTATGCTACCTGCATCGCCCCTGAAAGCATTTGGGTTTGTGACTCCTGGGCAACCTGTGACCAGGGGAGGTTTTTAGGGTGATAATGAAACACGGTCACATTTGGTGTTTTAGAGCCACATTGTCAGCGGAGCTGAGGCAGGGACAGAATGGTGACAGATGCCACGACATGTATTCCCTCCAATAAGACTTTCTCCTTTCCTCTTATTGGAAAAAAAAAAACACCCAACACAACACCAACAAAAAACATGCAAAACATCAACTCCAGAAGAGGGCCTGCTCTTACGAGCAATTAAGCCCAACATAACTTCTTCCTCATATTTCAACACACACAGATTCTCTCTTTTGTTCAATTCTATTTATCAATGAAACAACTATTTATTGAGCAGCCATTCAGCCAGAGCTAGGTGTTCCGGTGGCAGAGGCAGAGGGGGGCGGTGGGAACATGGGAATCAAAGCGTAAAGCCCCAGGGTCCAGCAAGCCTGGGGTCTTGTCCTGGCGCCAGCACATGAGACCGCTGTTGGGCAGTACAAGACAGGAGGCTTCTGAGACACACAGGGACCCTATAGAACAGACAGCCCGTGTGTGGATGTGTCAGCAGGTGCATGCCAGGCACAGCATTTGCACAGGGCTGGGGAGGGCACAGGCCTGAAGGTCTTAACACCTTTGGTCCTGTGGTTCTACCACCTTCCCCTGCAAAAGGACCCCAGAGCCTCAGTTATTAAGAGAGAAGAGTCTATTTAAGCCACGTGCAGAATCTATGTGGCCGTTGGCTGAACTGAGCAAGAACGCCTCATCATGTCTATCATTTTGTAATTGACACGTATCTTCTATATCCAGACATCTTGACATTGATTCTCCAAATCTACCAGGATCCGTCAGTTGCCCGGCCTATCATTAGTACCCTATAAGCCATTCTTGGTACTCTTATTATGCTCAAATAAGTATCTGTGGCTCACTTGAAAGTTGCCTAAAACACCTCCGAGTTCCTTTATTTGGGGAAAGTAAACTGGGTAGTCGCTGGTGATCGTGTGCTCCTAAGTGAGGGACGCCTGCCCACGCAGGACTCCCCATCCGCTACTTCTGGCTGCAGCCTGCTCGATGTGGATAAAACTGCCCTAGTCTCGGATTCCGCAGACCTGTGTTGGAGTTCTGACTCTGCCCTTCACACTGTCTGCTCAGCAGGGCTGCTGTATAAATGATCTGGGCGATGGCGTGAGGGTACAGCCTGTACACGGTTGGCATTCCGTAAATTGGAAAAAAAAGAAGAAACAGACCTATGCATGAGAAAGCCCTTGGTCCAGCCCTGAAGGCATGCCCATTCTTGCTGTTATTCTCAGCGGTGGCTGGTGGCTTGGGCCCTGGTTCTAGTCAATGGAGGAGGAGCCCCAGGCCTCTCACCGGAGCCCCAGGAGCCCGGAGGGCAGGAGAGGCTAGTGTCGTGTAAGACTGCCTGGTTTCCAGAAACCTTGGACAAAAGACTGCCCTACTCTGTACTTCTTCACCTATTAAATCGGGTAACAGAGTCCCCACATCACTGAGGACCGTCATGCGCTAACCCACAAAAAAGCACTCAGCATTGTGCCTATGACGTCATTTGGAGCTATGACATCATTGTAGTTGCTGCTAAATGCCCAGTGACTGTGGTCTCCCTGAGGGCAGGGACGTTGTTTTCTTCCTCTGGCATGTGCTCTGTGAGCGTTTGCTGATTGGACAGAGAAAAAAAACGGGGGAGGGAAGGTTCTGGAATGGAGCTGGCTGCTCAGGGAAGCCCCAAGGAAACAGAAAGCCTGTCAGCTAGACTGAATAGAAGTGGAAAAGCAATACTCTGCCATATGCTCATTAACCTTGGGCAAATTCCCTTACCTCTCTGGGCCTCAGTTTCCCCAAGCTGGTCTAGGTGACCCCTAAAGTTTCTTCCAGCTATGACATCCTACTAATAAACCATGTTGCTATTATTCTCCCCACCCCCACCCCAACGTCCTTCTCTGGGGATCTCAGAGGACATTAGACTTTGTACCAGGAGACCCACAACCCCATTTCCAAGAATGCTGAACTCAGGCCATAGCCAATCTCAGCCCTCAGTCTTTGGAATGTCTACCATTAACCCAGTGACTGATCCAATCAATCTCTACTCTGGTTCTGTGCGCCAAGAGCCCTTGCTTTTCGAAATGCTTTTCGAAACAATGTACATCTTCTAGCTGTCTTGAACAGCCTGGTTCTGGGAGAAGTCACCATGTGCTCAGAATCAATTCTGTAACACAAAGTTCCCCCAAAGAAAGTTAACAGGCCATTCTGCAAGACAATGAAACCTCAGTGCTCCCTATTCGGGGAGGTTAGGTGAGGGGCTGTGCTTCTCTGCCTCCCCCTGAAGCCACCACCAGCCCTTCCTCGAAATTTCTTGGCCAAGGGGCAATCTCTTTTTCCAGCTTCCAGCTGTTAGTCCATGTCCCTCCATTATCCACTCCTACCCGCTGCCCTACAAAAAAGCAAAGGCACACCCCATCCCTGACAGTGCTGACACTCTAGCCTCTCCCTCCCTCCTCTGGACCACCACCCACCATAAACAACTTCGCCATGACATCTAGCTCTGACCAGGCTGTGTGCAAATATCTTAAAGGAGCTGTTTCCAAAAAGTGAAGGATACATTTCTAAATGTCCTCCTCCATAGGCCAGGGAGATTGCATGGGGGCTCTGGGTACACCCAAGGGCTGGGATCGCCTGAGATGGCTTTGTCGTTACAGCAATTCAACCCCGTCTTGTATTTTAAGAACAGCGGGAAAGTAATATCAGCTGAAAGGAGTTTTCTGTGCGCTATTTAACTAAATGGCTCTATAGCTGGAAAGAGCCATAAGCAGACGTGTTATGATTCACGGGCTCCCAACTACAATGATCCTCTTTTATTGTATAAAAACAGCCACACAGCCATTCTCCACTCTCCCAAAGCCTGCTCGCTGTATCCCCTCCCCCGATTGGCTGGCAAGGCCGTTCAGCATCTTGAAAGTAGTGCCCAGACTCTTCTCTGTCTGCAAGTTTGCAGCTTTCAGTCCACTGGGGTTCCTTCTCTCCAGAGCCAAGGCGAGGGTGGAGACGGCGCAGTGCCCCCTGGAGAATGCTCTGTTACAGACACTGATACAGGCTGTGGAATTGTCTTAGGGGAGGGTGGGTGCTATGGATAATGGATACAGATTTGCAATTCTCTTCTGTTTTGAATACACTTACACACACACTCACACACACACACACACACACACACACACACACACACCTACACTTCTTTAGCAGAAAAGCATTCAGACTGCCCAGAAGCACATTCTAAAACTGTCCCTTTTCCCCACATGTCCTTTCAGGCTGGGGCGGGGCTGGCCTTCAGAAAGATCTGGTGACAACTAAGACCTTTGGAATCAGACTCATCTGAGTTTGAATCCTACTCGGCTACCTTCGCTCTGTGACCTTGAGCATGTGCCTAACCTCTCTGAGCTTTGAGTTACTGTCTTTAAAATGGGGCTATATCACTGCTCTCAGTGCATGCCTCATGGTCAGACTGAATGATACAATCAAGGGGAAGTGTTTGGCAGCGTGCCTGCCACATACAGAGAAATCCCCCCTTGTCTGAGATCTCGCTTTCCGCGGTTTCAGTTACCCGTAGTCAACCATGGTCCGAAAATATTACATGGAAAATTCCAGAAATAAAAAAAATAATAAATGTGAGATTGTGTGCCATTCTGAGCAGTGTGATGAAATCTCATGCTTATGTTCAAGTCATCCTCATTTTACTTAATAAAGCCACAGTCGCATAACTTTTATCACAGTATATTGTTATAATTTTATTATGTCCTATTTTATTATGGTTGTTGTTAACCTCTCACTGTGCCTGATTTATAGAATAAACTTTATCATTGGTATGTATGTATAGGAAAAAAACAGTGTAATAGGGTTCTGCAGTATCTGAAGTTTCAGGCATCCACTGAGGGTCTTAGCACGTATTCCCCATGGAGAAGGGGGGAACTACTACTGTGACAGGTACTAAGTTTTGGGGAGCTGTTGCTGCTCTTAAGATGGTGAACACTGTGTGTTTTTGGTGTGTCTGGGTGTGTAGGGAGCGTGGTATTCATTCGATCTCACCAGCCAGAGTGAACAGGCTGGGGGTGGGGGTGGGGAGATGGTTGTGGGGGGCACGAATGTCAGCCCCCCTGTGAAGTGCTTTTCTCAGCTCTTTCTGCAACACTGATTTAAACCGTCACGTTTGCACAGCCCATGCATGCGTGCTGCCGCCTCCTTAATTTAGACTTCTGGGCCTTCCTCGGTTTTCTGCAGATGGTTTGGAGCCCAGAAGCTGCAGCTGCAGGCATCTGATCAGGCCAAGGAGAACCTGTAGCCCAGGAACTCCCATTCACTCCTCCCCCTACCCTTTGGGCAGCAGGCTTCTTCTCTCTCCCACACAGTCAGTTCCAGGCCCCCAACAGGGAGAATTCCCTCCCAAAGAAAGAGCTAACTCCATGTGGTCCCTCTCTGAGGCCCCAGCCATATATAAATCCATGCCCCATGCTGAACTTGACAGCAAATGGTTCCCAGGCTTCTGCCCGATTCCCCCTGCAAAGTAAACTCCCTATGGCTTTAAACCCAGGAAAGTGAGCCCAGCGTGCACAACCCCCTTTTCCATCCCAAACCAAGCCTCTGCACTCCTAAAATATACCACAGACCTCGTACACCAAAGTGAATGCCTGGGTCACACTCTTTAATATCGATCCCCCATGGATCAACAGCACAAGCATTTCATTCACTGCAGATTCTAGGTGTTAAATACGATCGCAGTGAAATATTGTATAATACGATTTAATCTCTCCACTCTGTGTTTCTAGAGCTGGGGAACTGGAGAGGGGCAGAAAGAGGAAGAAAGTGAATGAACTATGGTTTTTAACAGGTAAAGTGTCCGCCAGCGGGGTAGAGACAGCTGTCAGCAAGAAAACTGACTCTGGCCCTGGTCTTCTCCATTCCATTTTAAAGTTTGGGTGGAAATTGATGTACTGTTGTCAAGACTGTTTTTCTCCTTGGGGGTCTGTTACACACACACACACACACACACACACACACTCACACCAATGCCAATCAACCCCTCTTAAATGCATGACTACAAGCATAAGAACAGGAAACAGATTGTGGGTGGATGTTCTTAAAATCACAACCCATTCAGTGTAAAGTGGGGGCCTTAGAGAAGGGTGGAGGAATGAGATTGAGGAGAGAATTTTGTTTTTTAGTTAAAAACGAAACTACTTTGTCAATACTAAGAACAATGTCCACTCTATTGTCTAGCACAGAAGCGTGTCATAGCCAAGCATCCTTCCAGAACTACACCCTCTGGATTTGACCATGACACAGCATGCTACTATACCTGAACACTGGACCAGGGTCTCCCTGTGACAGTCCAGGAGAGTGCATGGGAGCAGAGGCAGGACAATGACAATGAGATGGGGACAGTCTGGGTCTCGGAATCAACAGTAAAATCTATTAATGTTAGTTACTTGGCACCTCAAGGATACAATAAAGTCACATCCTAGTGACAACGATGATGATGGTGGTGGTGACGGTGGTGATAACAGGTAACATTTATTGAGCACAATTCTATGTCTTAGGTGTTTGTTAAGCTCTTCTGTGAATTTCTTCTTGAACTTCACAACATCCCATAAGGCAGCTAGCTGCTAGAATAATCTCCATCTTCAGGGACAAAGAAACTGAGGTTTAGAGAGAAAATAGCCCAAAGCCATAAAGCTAATAAATTGAGCAGAGGATCAGGGATGTGGGTCCTTGCTGGAGAAATCCACTGAGGGAAGCCTGACCAGAGCAGCCCCAGGGCCTCTGATATCTTCTCCTGGGTTCAAAGCAAAGGTGAAGGGTCATGACCAAAGTTATTTTGCTGATAAGTGATGAAGTTGCAAGATGACCCAGGAGCCTGAGGGTCAGGAGAAAGGCAAGTATAGTGTTTGGGGACTAACTGGAACCCCTTTCTACCGATTTCAGTTCCACTGAGTTATTACACAAGTAGAGCTAGTTCCCTGCAGGCAACAGCTGACTAACATTGGGTTAATTTTGGATTCTTATTGGCAGGACCTGAAAGAAAATCTTCCCACCATCACTCATTCTTAGTGTATGCTGTCTCCTTTTCGCCCTGGTCTGAAACCTTCCAGAACTCATTTTATTTCAAATAAGAACCACGCTGCTTTGTCTCCGCAAGCCCTACTGCCATCAGTCTGCCCTTCATAAAAACACAGGACATTCCCTCCTCAGCAACCTGCCTTAGCTCCCTAGTACCTGTAGATTAAACGCCAATCTCCTCCACGTCCAACCCCAAGTCTGGCATCATCTCTCTGCACAACCTTCCCTGCATCCCTTCTCCACCTCCCCAGGACACACATAGCTCCCAAGACGCAGTTTTCATTTTGAATACCTCTCTTTCTCTTCTCATCATAAGCCACACACACTTTATCTGCCAACTCAACAGCTGTTCATTCACTCCTTCTACCTTATGAGTTGAACCCCAATTTGTTCACAGCAGCAAAGTGCCTAACTAAAAATATTTGACTGCCTGCCTCTCCCTGGTAGGTTTGGGAGGGCACGGGGCACAGTTCTGGCCAATGAGCTCAGGACAGAAGTTCCTCAGAGATGTGTTCCTTCCTCGATGTAACAGTAAAGCCATCCTTGGTAAACACTCTTGATGCCTCACTCATCCCACTTTCTCTTTCCTTGAATGCAGATGTGAGGCCTGGAGATGCAGCAGCCATCTTCCCACCATGAGACCATAGACCTGGGCCAAAGGTCTATAGTCCACAGGTGGCAGAGTGGACAGAGTCTAGATTCCCACTGGTACAGCTAAGACATCATCCCACCTGCCCTTATTGTTGTCTACACAAATGAGCCCCCATCTGGTGAAGGCACTGGTGGTCAGGATTTCTGTTGCTAGCAGCTGAATGCAACGATGTCTGATACACCTCCAGACACTGTTTCTCATCACTGATGGATCAGTTCAGATGCTACCCGCTCTAGGATAACCTCCACGGTTCCTTCCCTCAGAGCAGAATAACCACGTTCTTCCTTGTGCTTCCACATAGTTACTGTTCTCAGTCACGGCCCTTATTTAATCTGCTTGATTTGGCCTAATGAGCTTTTGTTTCCCTGCTCGCCTGCTCAAACTCCTAGAAGGTAACAGGGCTGTATCTCACCAGCATCCTCGTAATGTCTGGAGCAGTGCACTGCATTGGAGGGTGGAATGTACGGAGCACACCACTTATTAGCTGTTTGGTCTTGGGCCCCAAGTTAGAGAACCTCTTTGTATCTCCGCTTCCTCACCTTATAAAAGGGAGAGAATGAGAGTGCTTACCTCACAGGGTTGTCACAAAGACAAAATAGTTTAATCATACGCACTTAGAAGAGTCCCTAGCATATAAAAGTGCTAATGACTGCAGGCTCTTATTAGTGTGATGAATATTACAGCTGCTGAAGCAACAAATAAATCAACACATAGTTGGTAAATAAGCGAATAAAGGAATGAAACCCGGGGAGATTCCTGTTTCAGACCACAGGGCAGTGGTCACTGTTGCATCTTTCCTGCCTGTGCCTAAACTTTCCCTTTCATTCTAAAACGAGGACTGCCCATATCCAAGGAGCTGCGATGCTGGAGTATTTAAAGCTAAGGAGGAAGGCCTGGCTTCAAATACTGATTTGACTTTTTGCTGTGCAGCTTCGGGCAAGTTTCTTCACCTCTATGAGCCTCAGCGTCTTCAACTGTAAACAGGGGATAACAATAATACTAATCTCGTAGGGTTTTGGTGAGAATTAAATGATAAGTTCTAAGCCTGGCATACTGAAATAGTAAGTGTTGGCAACTGTTATCCAACATTGCCATTATTTTTTAATTTTTTTTTGTCAAATGCACAGCATCCCACCGAATAACATAGCCCTCGTGTGGATGAGACACTTGGGAGTGAAGTCACCTTTCAGCCCTATGGGGGCATGTCAAGATACACTGCATTTACATCTGGGAGAAGACCCTTCTTGAGGCTAACAAACAGCTCTGTCATTTTGAGCTTTTCCTTTAAGTGGGGATTATTTAATATACATCAGGTGCTCAAATGACGTCATTTCATCCGACGTCGTCTCGTTCTTACGTTGATGAGTCAAAACTAATCAATTCCCAGCCCGGGCCACTGTCAGTGTGGGGTTTGCTTGTTTTTCCCATGTCTTCGTGGCTTTCCACCGGGGTCTCCGGTTTCCTCTCCCATCCCAAAGATGTGTCTATTAGGTGAACCGGTGTGCCTAAATTGTCCCAGTCTGAGCGAGTGCGGGGGTGTGTGAGTGCGCCCTGCCATGGAAGAGTTCTCGCCTTGCCTCCTGAGCTATAGGGACCGGCCACCCGAGACCCTGGACTGGAATAAGTGAGTTGGAAAAATAATTGTTGCTTGTTTTTATTAATCTTTCTTAAGTGAATGTATAGCTCACATTTATGTCATTGTTTAATATTAGACGTGTTTTGGGTCTTTATTTAGAAGTTCGGAGATTTTTTTTTTAATTGGGGAACTGGGGAGGGGACAGCGCTGGGGAATCGAGGAAGGGAACAGACAAGTTGCTGTCCTTTTGTTCTTCAGTCTAGTTGTGGAGGACGTCGCTTCACTGGCCCATGTTGGTATTATCATTGCGCTTTTCCCCGGGTGAGGTAGTCGCTCGCCAGCCATTGGATGGTCACTCAGGGCTGCCGCCGGCAGCTCATGCTGGCTGCCAGCCACTCACTGTAGTTCACGGTTGCCCACTGCAGCAGGGGCTGCAGCCTATGCCGCTGTGGGCAACTCACGGTAGCTCAGTTGTTCACCATCTTAGCTGCAGAGGGCGCAGAGTCACTGGCCCTCATGTGGGATCCAAACCAGGCCCTGCTGCTCAGAGCTGGTGACCCAAGTCAACTCTTAACCAACGGCCACTAGGTCGGCCCCTGGTGATGATTTTATGATCAGAAATAGGCTATAGGAACTTAACTCTTGTTTATATCAATTAGCCTAGGGTTAAATTGGTTTTGTTATGCATTGTTTAGTTTAAAGCTGCAGTTTCCAGAAACCTATTGATGACATTAAGTGAGGACTTGCTGTATTTAGTTTACCCTAAAACCCTGGCCTCTAGATTTTCCTCTTAAGATCTGTTAACTTCAGGTAGATCCTTAGTTGCCATCAAACCTGGCCCGAAGGTACCTGTGCACAGAACAATCAAGGAGTGGAGCTTTTAAACAGCAAAGATATCCCCACAGTTCACGGGTCCAGTTATTGTCAGTGACACATTTCAATCTTACTTGTAGAATTTTCCCCCTTTGGCCTTAAAAGAAGAGATGTATACAGCTCTATATAACTTTCCCTTTAAACTTAAATCAAGCCTTTAGGTTAGTCCTATTCAAGCACTTAACAGCACCATTAATCTATTTTCACTATTAAACAAGCCATTTTACAAGATATTTATTCCACTTGGTTGTCATCCAAATGCTTTTTGACATTACTGCCCTGGGACTGAACTGCTTAAACTCAGTGCCCTCATAGATAGAAAGGCACTGTTTGACAGAAATCTTGGAGAGCTCTCAGGACCTCAACCCCTTCACTTCAACCGGCATTAATTTCTGCTCTCCATAAAGGAGTGTGTGTGTGTGTGTGTGTGTGTGTGTGTGTGTGTGTGTTTTAAGAGGGTAACTGTGGGAGGTCTGAGTGAGCTGAGGGATGAAGGGGAGGGATTCGTGCCCCTCAAATCCTGCTCATCAGGGCTTGCCTCAGACTTAGGAAGATGCTTACTTGGAGACAGAAGGTGCTCAGTAGAGATTGGGTAGAGAAGAACTTGAGGGCCTCAAAAGAGCCCTGGGGCTCAAGGTGGGTGCGTCTCTTTCAAATGCGAAGGGTCCAGAGAAAGTCGTTATTCTTCCATCTCCCTCCTCCCCACCTCTGGGACAAACCCGCGCCCATGGCGGAACAGCTGAAGGTAGAGACCCCCACTGGCTTGGAAGCCCATCAATCAGGTGGAAGGCAGCCTGAGCAAATCGCAACTTGGCTTCCCTGTCAAGTTTTCTCTCCAGCCTAACAAACCACCCTCCTCCTGCGAGCTCCTCTGCCTCGGAGCACCGTGCTGCGACGAGGCCAAGGGAACCGTCCTGTGATGCTCAGCGGTTTCCAACTTTCCGCTCATCTTAGTCTCCGCAGCCTCCTGCAAAGCTGCTGGGGATAGGACAAGTTTGCAAAGGCGAGCCTACCAAGTCCCAGGGAAGCCACAAAGAAGCTGCCACACCAACAAAGATTAACCTCTTGCGGGGCAGACGCAGAGCGCCAGCTGCCGTTCCGGGGGCGAACGTGGGCTGGGGCTGGTGGAGGCGGGCTGCTGCGGGCGTGGGCCAGCCGGTGGCGGACAGCCAGCCCGGGGACCCCGCGGTCTCCCACAGCCCCTCCCCACGCGGGCGCCCCGGCACCTGAGCGGGGCGCGGGGACAGCGCCACGCTCTGGCCCTGCCCGCGGCAGGTAGCTCGGGCGCCCGCCCGCCCGCGCCGCGCCGCGCGCCCGCTGCCTGCAGCCACCAGGAGCTACGAGAGAGGAGAGGCAGCCTCAGCCCACGGCGTCATGCTTCCTGCCACCACATTACGGCGAATCGTCACCAGGCGAGGGGAGAAGAGGGGAGGGAAGGGAGCACACACACACGCAGCCCCCCGCCTGCCCAAACCCGCCGAGACGGGGCCACGTCCCGGTGGCGTCCCCGCGGGACCTGCCCCGTTTGCACAAAGCGCCGCGGTTGGGCCAAGAAGGGAGGGAAGCCGGCCACGAAATAAATAAATAAAAAACAGAGTCGGGTCTACGTAACGCCCTGTCGAAAGCGGACGCCATATTTTTTTGTGGCTTATGTCGACATAGGGAAACGTAGACATGTTTTTCCTCCTGCTCCTCCTCGCGGGCTGGCTCCCGTTTACCCAAACTTGTAATCAAAACTCTTAAAAAAAAAATCTCTCCCCCCACCCCGGGTCTTCTTATTTCCTCCCTCCCTCAAAAAAAAAAAAAGCCTGCACCCCTCTCCGTAATCCCCCCGCCCCCCCTTCCGATCACAAACCCGGCTTAAGTCCCATTAACAACACATTTTCGGGAGCCGTGGCGGCGGCGGCGGCGGCCGCGGCGGCGGTGGGAAAGTTGGGCTGGAGTGGCCGGCGCCGGGCGTGCGGGGCTCGGGGCTGGCGGCGCCGGGCGGGGGGTGCCGGGCTCCGAGGCGAAGTTTCTTACCTGCGCCGGGGCTGGGAACGCGGGGACCCGGGCTGGGAACGCGGAGACGCGGCGCGGGCGTTCCAAAATGGAACTCTGCTGGCTGCCCCCACCCACTCCCCACTCCCCACCGGGCGCCCGGCTCGGGCTCCGTGGGAAAGAGGGGGAGAGCCAGCCCGCCGGACAGACAGACAGAGAAAGCCCCCGTACGGAGAACAGTGGTCAAATTTTTTAAAAGGAAAAAAAAAAAAAAAAGAAAAGAAGAAGAAGGGGAAAAAAAAAAAAGGGGAAAAAAAAATGTCTCGATCAGTGGGGAATCTACGCCAAAACCCACATGATCTGTAACGTCAGCATGCGTATTTGCATACGATACCACCACCCGAGCTGCCACCCCGGCTCGGGTTCCGCAGAAAGTTACAAAGTGAAATTCAGCCCCCTCCGGAGACGCCGGCGAAATGTCATTTTCAGGCGGGAGCTGGAGGTTGGGGCTTGGGGTGGGGAGGGGGGGGACGCTCGCTCGAAAGCCGCTGGTTCCTAGCCAAGGTTGGGGGGCGGGGAGGGGGTTCGGCAGTAAATTAACTTAAAAGTCTGAGCCCGGTAACGGAGTCGGTGGAATGTCTGGGAGGGGAGGAGGGGGGAGAGGCGCGCGCGAGGTCATTGAATATTAAGCACGACTCAGCGGCGGGGCGGCCGAAGCCGAAACCTCCCGGTGCAATACCCATTTTCTTTATGAAAAGTTCAAGGTGTCACTGATGAGCTCAACAAACTGTTGATCCCGACCACGTGGAGTGGCGGACTGAGGGACCGCGGGGCGCGGCTGCGTGCCTGGAGCTGGCGGCACCCGGGGTGGGTACCCCGCGCCTCTCTCCCGCAGCGCGAGGGGCTGCGCGCGGGTGGGGCTGCCACGCGCCCAATGGGCTGCCTGTGCCTTCTCTCGTCTTTGAACTCAGGGAAATAATAATAACTAATTTTTTTTAAGAGAGACATTTTAATCCTGGAATAGTAATGAGAGGGCTTGGGGTATAGGGAGGTTAAGAAAAAAAAAAAAAGCCCTACGTTATATAACTACTTGAAATTAGGTGACTTGCTGGGGGAGATTATGAGATGTCTGCTTGCGCCAGGTCCAAGGTTGGTTTAAGATTCTGAAACTTTTTTTCCTTAATAAACAAACAGACAGCCCCGAGAGCTGACTTCAACTCTTGCAGGGCCGGCGTTGGCTGGGATTCTCAGACTCGGAGATATGTACACTCCTGCTGCTCTCGCAGGGAAGTCCCTCGGAAGACGGGCAGGTCACTTTCAGAGTTGGGACTTTGGAAATTCCGGAGGGAGGAGATCCCTCACCGCCACCGCCTCGCGGCTCCCCTCCTGGCGCCTTAGAGCACAGGCGGGCGGGGATCTAGCTGTCCTGCTCCTGAGGCCTCGGGAACCTTGCATGTTCGTTCTGGGAGCTGCTCTCCTGCAACAGTGCTCCGCTAGGAGCTCTAAGAGATTAGGGATCCGGAGGACGCCTGAGAATCTCACCGGGCAACCTGTGGGCGCCAATCTTTCTTGCCGGGATGGACCCCCGTTTCCCCTCCCTGGGCATCTCGACGTCTGCACCTCCCGGGCATGAGCTGGGCACGAGCGCGTATGAACTGAGCAAAGGGCAAGGGCAAGGGCATGCTGTCTGGGGTCTACTTTTGACACTTTGAGCGCAGAGAGAAAACGAAGGGAGCCCGGGACTGGGAGGCCCTGCGGAGTCCCCTCCCGCGCTGAGGACCAGCAGGCAAGGGGCATCGGGGCTTCGCGGCCAGCCTCTGCTCCTGGGAATTAGAACGAACTCTAGCGGTGGTTTGCGCATCGGCTATGGGCACAAGGGCAGCAACAGGTGGCCATGTGTGGCGGAGAGGTGGGAGGCCAGGACAGAGACTGGGGTGGGGACAGCTGGCCTCGGGGGCTGACCTCCTGACCAACGCACCGGGTGACCTTTTGGCTTTTTTCGTTTCCTAAGGTGGGGAGAAGAAAGTATCTAAAAGGGCTCTCGAGGGTCTCCCCTAGGGCTCCAACTTCTCTAACATAACACCTTGGGTCCCCAGAAATGTTTGCAATAAAAATAGCTCGTATGCAAAAGTTTCTTACTGGCTCGCACCTATTTTGTTCAGTTATTGCTGATACAGAGTCTGTTTTTTCACGCATAAGACAAGGTCCTGGCCTGGGAGGGGTCATACATAGATGCTCAAACACTGGAGGTGCGAATGCCCAGCTCTTAAAGGATTCTGTTAAGAACTTTCTTGATAACTATGATCCAGAGCACATCACATCTATCTCAAACTCATTTGATACCTATTGTCTAAGATCCTCACCTACTTACCATCCTCAATTGATGCCATCAACATCAGAATTTAGGGATGCTGGTTTTTGTTTTATTTTGTTTTGTTTTCTTTCTAGACGTGTAAAAGAAAAAAAAGTACACCCCCCCCAACTGTAATATTTTTACATTGCTCACCTTGACTCTTCCAGCTCTTACTCTTACTCTTGACTCAGGTCATTACACCACTTTCCCGCTCCTTTTAAAATGAGTTCAGTTTTCATTTTGTTTCCATAGAAATTACAGAAGCCTTAAGGACGCTTTTTTTTTTTTGAGGCTGCATCTCCTTTCAATGGTCACTTAGGAGAGTTTCTGTAAGCCACGTTTCCTTTACACCACCCCACAAGCTAGCACCTGCTTCTAAGGCTGGATGAGAGAGTCATAGGATGGGAAGGGTCAAGGTGTAGCCAAGCAGGGTAAACCCTCTGGACTGTCTATGGAGTTCGCATGTCTTTAGGGCACTTGGATCACCTGGACACTGTGGGGATTCTGATGTGCTGCAATGTCCTTAAATTGGTCAGAGTTAGTGTGCACTGAACTTTAATGTATAAACTAACAGCAGGGAATAAAAAAAGGGTGACTTTTGCGTTAAGTGCTATGATTCCAGTTTGCTTTACATGTAGGTGGAGTAGGCAGACCCTTATCTGATATGATTCAGGAGCTTTGGAATAAATAATTATAAGGGTAATGTTTATTGAGTGCTTCGTATGCATATGCCAGATGCTACTTAATCTTTTCAACAACCCTATCTTGTCAGCGATTCTCAAATTTGTTGTCTCAGGTCTCCTTTAAACTCTTAAAATTATTGAGGACCCCAAATAGCTTTTGTTTATGAGGAAGATATATATCTAGATATCTATCAATACATATATACATATATATACAGATGTAAATATTTATCTACATACAGATATAGATAGATATTTACCATATTAGAATTAATCATATTAGGAATTAAATTGGAGAAAAATGAAAACAGACATTTACAAACACACTTTCTACTAGCCATCAGATCAATGATAACATTACATGTCACATAGCCTCTGGAAAATTATTGTATACTTGTGAGAGAATGAGAGTAAAAAGGGCAAGTAATATTTTAGCACTATTATGAAACTAGTTTTGACCTTGAGGACCCCCTGAAAGGGTCTTGGGGACCTCCAGGGTCCTGGATCACATTTTGAAAACCACTGTTAAGGTACATTATATTATAATGCCCATTTTGCAGATGAGGGAACCAAGGCTCAGAGAAATATAGTCACTTGCTCAAGGCAAATGGAGGAAACAAGGATTTAAATCAGGTTCATTGGAGTCCAGAGCCAGAGTTCTTAAAGATTGCACAATTCCACTCTTCTGTTACAACCTGAGCTCCACTCCCAGCCTAGAAAAATCCCTAGTGCTTCTAAGACTACTTTTATTAATGGCAATCACATTTCGCGGCCCTACCAGGTGCCAGGCACAATGCCAACCCTTCAGATGCATTATCTTGTCAACTCCTTACACCATCTACCTTGTGGGAATTGTTTCCACCCATTTTACAGATGACAAAACTGCAGTTCAGAGAGGTTAAAAAGCTTCTTTAAAGTCACTCAGCCAATAACTAGTAGAACCTGGATTCAAATATTTGCCGGGTGGCTTCAAAACCAACGAAGGACAAGAGTCCATCATGGTGCTTTCTAGAGGCCTAGGGAGGAGAAAACATCTTGTGTTTGTAATTTGATAAGAACAAGGCCTGGCTAGGAAATCTTGAAAATTTATAAATGGCAGGAGAAGAAGACATAAAAAACAGCATTACCCTTGAGGAGCCCGTCATCTTATGACAACAAATCCACGCTGGCTTGTAAACCCGAAGCAGTCATGTGAGGCACAAGAAAGATTTGGAATTGAGAGGCGAATTGCAGGGTTGCCCCTTCTAGCTGTCTGATTCCTGCACCTGCATGCTACACACACACATATATATATATATATATATATATATATATATATATATATATATATATATATATATTAAAGAAAACAAAATACAGAGAAGCAAGAGAAGGAAACCAATTATCAGCAGTCCAACCAGCAACTGGTGATCGTTTTGGTATATATCCTTTCATATGTTCATCTATTTAATTTTGCCATTATAAGAGTCTTAAGAGAAAGGAAAACTATTAAATATCAATTTACCAACTGTAGCATGGACCAGCTACTCCTTGTAACAAACTGAGACAGAGAGGGTGATCTTTTGGAACATTGAGACCACTTTATCGAATATCTACAAGTGGGAGGGAAACATGCTAGACAGATTCTGTTTCCTTCCATGTCTGCATCTCCTCACCCTATGGTTCGATATAAAATGTCTCACGCCTTGAGGTGCAATCCCACGGCACTGGTAGGATCGGAACTGGGACTTTTTCAAGTTCATAGCAGGAGCTTGACTTATTGGTGGCTTGAATGTGCTTGGCGTGTAGAACTGAATGTTTACAAAACAGGGAAATCTCAGAGCTTATGATTTATTTGATTTCACTGTCTGGTTTGATCCTTGCGTCATCCCTGGACAGTGAGCAGAACTGGTGCTATTATCCCCACTGTACAGAGGAGGTGACCGAAGCTTGTAAAGGTTAGAGTAATTAGTTCAAGTTCACAGACTAAATTCAGAACCGTGATTTAAATCCAAGTCTTGTAACGACAAGGCCAATACTATTTCTATGCCCCTTCTTTACCATTTTGCTATCATATCAAAAAGGGATTAAACATGGCCATAATTTGATACCGTCTCTCTTTCTTTTGTGGAACCCTAGAGGAGAATTATCACTCCAGGGGTCTTTTTATCATATACTATTTTATATGTACCTCTTCAGTTACTTGATTGTCTCCCCACTAGAATATAAGGCTCCTGCAAGCAGGTGCTGTGTTTAGTTCATTGCTGTATCCCCAACTGAAATCTGCCTGGCGTTTCACAGGTGCACAATAAGTGATTGTTGAATGAATGAGTGAATGAATGAAGTACATTTCTTGTTAGGGCTCAACCAGTAATAGGGAACCAATGCTGTTCAAGAGCATATACATCTTCTGTGTACCTAGAATGATTTTAGCGATGTGCTGTATTTTCTGGGGTCAAGGCTTTTGTTTCTAGGGAACATGGACTTTGTGTCTGGTGAGGAAATGCATAGGCGGTCCCCTTATCTGGGTTTCCAGCATGATAAACATTAGCTCTTCATTGATCCTCAGGCCTCTGTTACTCCGACCAGCTCATTTACAGGTGGGGAAACTGAGGCTCTCAGTTGGCGGCTGTGTCAAAACCACAACCCCAGTCTCCCAACTTCTGGCTTATATGAATTCTTCTGCAGGTTCTCTTATAAACAGCAATGCCTCAAGCCTGCCAGAGAGAAACAGAACTGTGCGTTCAGTCAGTACATGAAAGAGCTAAGAAAGATCTGTCCAGCCAAACATTGTGGGGGGCAAGGCTTATGAGGAGGGGAGAGGAAGCACCTGTTACAAAGGTGTGGTAGGAAACAGATGGCAAGACATGGTCATAGGGGCCCATGAATTTGCCTTTAAAGAGGGGACGGTAATGTCTCCTGGCTTCCTTCATAAGATTTTGTGAGCTTCTGATGAGGCAGCCTGTGTGAATTGCCTCCTTATTGTTTATAATGAACTTATATGTGTCACCATGTATACATCGACCTAGTTAGTCATTTTGTGCTATAACATAGAGGCTGTGGGGTTTGAATTCCAGCTCCTGTGCTCACTTAACTTGCCCAAACTTTAGGACCCTTATCTACGAATTCTAAATGGGGATCATGGTCATTACCTGTCTCCCATGGATTTGGAGCTAATTCATGTAAAGTATTGAGCTTTACTGCTTGATTCACTGCGAGTGCTCAGTAAATGTCACCTATTATTATCATTTCTCATATGGAAATAATACATATTCATTGTTGACAACTTCAAAAATTCACATACATAAAACATATCTGTTGAAGGAATGCATAAGCAAAAATAAATACATAAGATAAATGGATAGATAGATATCACTTAATTTTACTCCCCCAAAGAAAGCACTGTGAATGTTTTATTGGATGTGTGTGCCTACATTAAATTTTTTAAAATTGAGGTGTTTTGTTTTTTTTTACACACACTGTTCTAGGGCCTGGGATGTAGAGCTTATACTAGATCTAGATAATAAGTACATATATATTGGGTAGTGATAAATTCCATGAACATAAATAAAGTTTGGTAAAAGGACAAAAAGAAATGTCCTCTTTTTGAGCTGATATTTGAATGAGTGGTAAAAGGTACCTGGAGAAATGTACAAAAATATTTTAAGTGGCCCTAGGTATACTGGACCCTCTATGGTGAACGTGACCCTTATATAATGACTTTTTTTTTCGTCACTACAGATTTATATGCCTTTTTTATATGCCACTTTTCATGGCTTCATAAACATGTTGCTCCATGCAAGGTCGAACAACAACAAAAGCAGCCCCAAAGCTTGATGAGGAGGTCACATGGAGGAAAAGCAACATGCTAGGGACAACAGCCCCAGCTGCCTTCTGGATGACATTGTTAGACTTCAGCTGTGTGAGTGAGCCATCTTGGGTGCCCCAGACAAACTAATCCCCCAGTTAACTACAGCCCTAGTTGACATTATATATGCATAGAGCAGAAGAACCACCCATCTTAACCAAGTCAGCCTACAGAATTATGAGAGATGGTAATAAAATGGTAGTTGTTTAACACTACTTAGTTTGGGGTGGTTTATTACACAATAGATAACCGAAATGTATCTATTGAAAATATTTTCCGTGTGTCTTCATTTGCACATACATTGAAATATCCCGATGTCCTTCCCACTCATCTCT
Organism: Hipposideros armiger; assembly: GCF_001890085.2. Classification (NCBI taxonomy): domain Eukaryota; kingdom Metazoa; phylum Chordata; class Mammalia; order Chiroptera; family Hipposideridae; genus Hipposideros; species Hipposideros armiger. The sequence continues at coordinate 302,989 of NW_017732213.1, forward strand.
GTAGGATGTGGCATCCTGAGATCATAGAGAAGGCCAGGTCAAGGGGTTTGGGTCCTGGTCCACGATACCTGGGCTGGCCACACTTCTGAGTCAAACACTTTTCCTGATATCAGCTGTTTCTCACAAAACAGCTGGATTCAGCCTAAGAATTCCCTATGCCCCCAGGTCCCAGATCCTAAGCAGATGAATACTGTTAGGTAATATTTACCAGGCACTGACACTCAGTCGGTGCTGGAGGTAAGTTCCTATTTGGTGTTGCCAAAAATGGAGGTTCCTACTCTTCAGAGAAACACTACTATGGGAAGTCCAAGTGCCCATGATGTACAAGGCAACTTAGAAGATGCTTCTTACACTTTGTTTCACAACCTTCTGAGTAGGTATATCGTCTCCTAAACTTGTAGGAGGAAACTGAGGCTCATAGAAGTTTATGCATTATCCATGGCTCATCTAGCTAATAAGTTAGAAGGAAGACTTGAATTTAAATTTGGCTGCAAATCCTGCCTGCTCCCCATTACAGCAATGTGTCCCCAATTAACTCATTTGCAAACCACCTTTGCAATTTTTCTCTGGTGGCATATGTACCACCTGCAGTCTTATTTATTTAACATTTTTATTTATAGCAATTCACATTAAAAACTTAAATGGCCGGCCAAGTGGCTCAGTTGGTTAAGAGCTCGCTCAAGAGTGCGAGCTCTGAGCAACAGTGGTTCTATTCCTGAGCTGAGTTGCTGCTGAGCTGCCAACAGGTGGCAGGATGGCTCAGCTAAAAAAACAAACAAACAAACAAAAAACAAAAAAAATTTAAATGCACTTATTTAATAATAATAATAATAATAATAACAATGTTTTTTATCACAATGAAATAAAGAAAATCCAATACTGACTGTAACACATGACAGATACCAGTGAAAATAATGCACAGAAAGAAAGTGCTATTAAGCAAGCTAGGTCCTGTTAGCTGCAGAAGGTAGAGCCTGAGGGGAAAGGTATTAGAAAGGTGTTAAAGATAGACTACCACCAAAACGAGAACTTCTTCTGGAGCTTATTAAAAGGATGGGAAGAGAACTGAAGAGGAATAACTTTCTTTCTGAGTTAGAGCCATTGCTGCTGTGTCCACGCACTATTTAAAACCATCTCATGTACCACACACGTTACCAGTGGCACACGACTCATACTGCTGACACCTGTCTGCCTCTCACAGATGCATCAGTAAGAATATTGCTCCCTCTAAAAGCATAGGGTTAGGGTGAGGAACTTGAATACTGTAAACACCACCGAACACACTTCCCTGACTCCAGTTCTTACCCTCGGTACCTCTCCTGTCACCAATACACAGATCTTGCTTCGTCATGTCCCTGCTTACAATCTTTTGTTGCTTCCCATTTCTTTGGGATGACATCTTGCACCAACTGGTCCCAACCAACTTTTCCAGCCTGGTCTTCCATCTCTTCTCATCTTGTCCTCTAAGATCCAGCATCCCTGACTTACTTGTCACTCTCTGGATTTGCCATGGTCTTTGTAAATGGTGCAACCTGTACCTGGGATGCCTTCCCTCTTCTGTGCTTCAAGACTAGATCAGTGTCACTTCCTTTGGGAAACTCTTCCCAAGAGAGTGAATCCTGCCTTCTCTGAAGTCCTACAGGGTATCGCTCTTTTCTTGAATTAGTAATTATTGCCTTTTAACCTAATCCCTTCTTTATATTTGCCACATCCACTTGACTGTAAGTCCTTTGTGGATGGGAATTTTGCCAGCCATCCCTGTGTCCTCATTGCTTGCCCAACATGGAGTAGGGAGTAGGTAGAATTATGAGGTGGTCCCCAAGATTCCAGCCCCTGGTTATTCAAACACTAACCTCAGTACTGCCATGAAAGGATTTTGCAAATGTAACTAAAGTCTCAAATCTGTTGACCTTAAAATATGGAAATTATGAAGATGACCTGGATAGGCCAGATCTGATCATGTGAGCGCTTTACAGACAGACAGGTTTCTCAGGCTGGTTGAAAGAAGAAGAAGACGCTAGACATTCAAAGCATGAGTAAGATTTTACACAAAGCATGAGGGAGGGTCTCTGTTGCTGAGATGAAGGGGTCACATAGCCGGGACCTGAGAGCCACTTCCAAAGAGCAGTCCCTGTTGACAGTTAACAAGATAACGGATGCCTCAGTCCTACAACCGCAAGGAACTGAATTCTGCCAATAACCACTGAGCTGGGAAAAATACCCTGAGACCTAGACCAGGACTGCAGCTCTGACTGACATTTTGATTTTGCCCAGTGAGACTCTGAGCAGAAAATCCAGTTGTGCCATGTCCAGCTTGTCCGACAAGCTGGGCAACAATGAATTTGTGTTGTTTTATGATGGTCAGTTTATGGTAATTTCTTACACAGCTGTAGAAGACTGCTACAGGTTAGATGCGGAGGAAATATTTGCTGAATGAATAAACGGATGGAAACACATATCGGTCGGTAGTCATAAATGATATTTGAGGGGAATACCCTTCCTCACTTCTGGTTCCCACAAAATGGTGTTTTCCGTAAGGATGCTTCTGCCTCTCTCTGCCTCTGGACATGTTTGGCTCAGCTGCACGCGTCCTCTCAGGGGCAATTCCCTGGAGATTATGGGTCTCCTTTGTTCTGGTCTTAGCGTGAGTGAGAGGACCCCAGGCAGCGCTGCCTTCACCTGTGTGGGTACGTCAGCCTCATTGTGGCTTCTGGATCCACAGCCCACATGTCTAAGATTGTCTTAATCTGCTCTGGCTGTCATCACAAAATACCACATACCTGGTATCTTAGACATTTATTTCTCGCAGCGCTGGAGGTTGGGAAGTCCAAGATGAAGGTGATAACTCGGTTGATTTTATTCTGAGGACTCTTCCCTTGGCTTGTAGACACTGTGTGCTCACCTGACCTCTTCTTTGGCACACATGGTTGGAGGGGCAGATATCTCTTTCTCTTTTTATAAGGGCACTAATTGCATCCTGAGCACCCCATCCTCATGACCTCAGCTACCCTAATTACCTCCCAGAGGTCCTATCTCCAAATATCATCACATTGGGAGTTAGGGTTTCATTGTATGAATTTTGAGGGAACACACTCAGTCCATAATACAGACCTGTGACCCCTTCCTTCAGCCTGGCTTCTACCAGTACTGGCCCATATGTACTTTTTATTTTATTTGCCAAACTTGTTCTAAAGCCAGGTGGGGAAACTGGGTACTGTTTATTGAGGGGCAGGTCGGGTGGTCCCTTGGAGACCCCAATAGTTGACACAAGCTGTTGTGAGGTCTGTACCTGTGTTAACATAACATTTTTGGAAACCTTTGCAGATAGTCTCGTCTCCATCCATCTCTTTGTCTCCTTGTCCTTCGCCTCTACTCCATCCAGGTGGGGCTGAGACCTTTTGGTGTTTTTGCTTCAGAGAAGGAATGAGGCGAGAATTGCATTTTGGAGCACATTCCTACTTTTTAGTTTTAAAAATGCAAACCCTCAGGGGAAATGGAAGGAATTTAGGGCATGGACAATACATTTTAGCGAGAACATGATGAAGGAGAAAAGTCCCCTCCCCCATCCTGAACTCCGCACGGATTCCTTTGCTTGGGGGAAGAAGAATGAACCCTGTGGAGGCAAAATTCAAGGGCCTGTGTCATATTGGGTAGAGCTCTGTGGGTGGATAGCAAGACTCCAGAGAAAAAGTGACTTCCTGGCATGGCAGATTGACACAACACTAACCCCGCCCCCCCATCCCAAGTGCTATTCTATAACGTGAGCTCGCCATCCTCCATCAGGAAGCGGGGTCTGTGTCCTTCTCCTTAAACCTGGATGGGTTATGAGGGATTTGACCAACAAGTGATTCTATGTGATTTCCATGGCTAAGTCACAAAAGGCCAGCCGGCATCTACCTGGTCCACTGGGACACTTGAGTTTTGGAGACCTGAGCCATTGGGTAAGAAGTGGGACTCCTCTGAGGCTGCTGGGTTGTGAGGTCACCTCTGCGCACAAGGAGAAGCCCCAGATAGCTGCTCCAGTCAGCAGCCCCAGCTGAGGTCCCATGTGACAGCTGGCATTGATCACTAGACATGGGAGTGACGATACCGCCTGATGATTCTAGCCGCCCGGTGTTGAGTCACCCCCAGGTGTTACCAGCTAATGCCCCAGACATCATGAGCAGAGACAAGCCATTCCCACTGTGGCCTGTCTGAATTTCCCGAGCCACAAAATCAGTAGGCATAATAAAATGGTTGTTTCACATCCCTAAGTTTTAGGGTGGTTTGTGACTCATCAATAGTAACTCGTGTGGTGGGTGAGCATGGAATGATTCTGAGTGCCAACAGTGATGTGGTAGGCAGAATAATACCCCCCTTTACCCCCCAAAAATGTCCACATCCTAACTCCTAGAAAGTATGCATGTGTTAACTTACATGGCAAAGAGACTTTGCGGATATGAATAAGGATCTTGAGACTGGGAGAAAATCCTGGAATATCGAGTGGGCCTAGCACAAGGGTCTTTATAAGAGGCTCGGAGTCAGAGGAGATGTGACAATCAAGCAAGAGACCAGAGTGATGTGGCCACAAGCCAAGGAATGTGGGCAGCCTCTTGAAGGAGGAAAAGGCAAGAAAGCAGGTTCTCCCCTGGAGCCTCCACAAGGTATGCAGCCCCGCCAACACCTTGATTTTAGCCCCCTTTCAGACTTCTGACCTGCAGAACAGTAAGAGAATGCATTTGTACTGTTTTAAGCCACTAAATTGTGATAATCTGTTATAACAGGCATAGGAAATGAATACAGGTGGTATGGATGTGACGTCACTGGGTGCAAGAGGCCTTGTAGGAGGGGCCCAGGCATGTCTGGGCAGCAGCCTGTGTGGACCAATGACTGAGGGATGTTAGGATGATGGTTCCTCAGAAGATGGCCGCGTGGACAGATGGCCCTGAAGATAAGACTGTGCTTCACCCCTTCTCTCCGCCACTCCCACATTGATATCAGGCTCTGTATACGTTTTCCAAAACCTGGGCCAGCCCCCCACCCAGGGAAAGGAGCAAGGGGCGGAAACTGAATTGCCTGAGATTAGTTCTGTGACGTTGGCTGAATGGGAACTCCAAATACAAATGAAGTTGCATTATAGAAATTAAAGAAAATCGTGAGCCTTACACACCTGAGTTGAGAGTTTTGATTCATAACTAGTAGGCGTTTTGCAGAAAGTGTGCTTTCCAGAGCAGTGGGCATCTCTACAAGGATAGAGTGGTCATACATAGACACCAGGACCCAGATTTGTCTGTGGTGTTTTAAAAATTGGTGGAAAGTGAAAAAGTTAGAATAGTAAGTTTTTTTTTTATTATAACTTTTTAAACTTGAAATAGTTCAAGATTCCCAAGACGTTGAAAAAAATAGTACAGAAAGATCCCATGTACCCTTGCCCCAGCGTCCCCCAGTGATGATAGCTGACATAACCCTAGTACCTCTTTTAAAACGAAGACGTTGATGTTGGTAAATTGCTAGTACAGGCCTTATTTGAATTTCACCAGTTTCTACATGCACTTTTTTTCTTTTTAAGTTTTAAAAAATGTTTTTAGGTCTATGAAACTTCAAGTTGATTTTTTATGTCATAGTTACTTTTGAAAATTACGACTCTTAATTAAAAATTATAAATTCACAAGCAGAGGATCCCTCATCTTGCTCCTTTATGTCCACAGCCTCTTCTCTTGCTCCCTTGACTCCTTCTTAATCCCTGGCAACCATTCATCTGTTCCCAATTCCTACAATTTTGTCATTTCAGGAATCTTATGTAAGTGGAATCATATAATACGTGATCTTTTAGGGCTGGTTTGTTTCCACTCAGGTTAATTCTCAGGCAATTCATCCAGGTGGTTGCATGTATCAACGGTTTGTTTTCATTCCTGAGTAGTATTCTTGGATATGGATGTATTCGTTGGTTTCACCACTTACAAGTTGAAGGACATCTGGGTCTTTTCCACTTTCTGGCTATTATAAATAAAAAGACTATAAACATTTGTGTACAGGTTTTGGTGTGAACCTACAGCTTCATTTATCTGGGATGCATGCCCAGGAGTATGATTGCTTGGTCATATAATCCGTGCATTTTTAGTTTTATAAGAAGCTGCCAAATTGTTTTCTCGAGTGGCTGTATCATTTTACATTTCCACCAGCAATGTATAAATGATCCAGTTTTTCTGCATCCTCATCAGCATTGGCTGTGTAAATATTTTTTTGCTTTAGTGTTTCTAAGTGTGTAGTGATACCTCATTGTGGCTTTAGTTTGCATTTCCCTAATGGCTGATGAGGCTGAACATCTTTTGATGTGCTTATTTGCCATCTGTATCTCCTCTTTGGTGAAATGTCTCATCATGTCTCTTGCCCATTTTCTAATTGGATTGTTTGCTTTTATACTGTTGAGTTTTTGAGAAGACTTTATATATTCTCAATTGCAGTCCTTTGTTGGATGTATGGTTTGCAAATATTTTCTCCCATTCTGTAGCTTGCTTTTCATACTTTTGACATAGTCTTTCACAGAGCAAAAGTTTTAATTTTGATGAACTTCAGTATTTAATTTTGGTGTTTAGTTTTCAAGAATTTGGAGATTTTTTTTCTGTTATATTATTGTATTTGATTTCTAGTTTGAAACCATTCAATTGTGTTTGGAGAATATACTGTGTATAGTTTCTATTCTTTTAAACTTGTAGAGGCTTGTTTTATGGCCCAATATATGATCTATTTTGGTATATGTTCTATAGACACTTCTAAAGAATGTATATTCTGCTGTTATTGGGTGGAGTGTTCTATAAATATCTATTAGGTCCTATTGACTGATGGTGTTGTTGAGTTCTATATCCTATCCTTGCTGATTTTTTTGTCCAGTTGTTTTATCAATTGTTGAGAGAAGGCTATTGAAATCTCTAACTATATGGATTTGTTTATTTCTTCTTTCAGTTCTATTCGTTTTTGTTTTATAGATTTTGCAGCTCTGTTGTTTAGTGCATACACAATTATCCCATATGGGGTTCACTCAGCTTCTTAAATCTGTAGTTTTATGTTTCTTGTGAAATTTGAGATGTTTTCAGCCATTATTTCTTTGATAATCTTTCTTATCTTCTTTCTCCTCTCCTTTTGGGACTTCAATGACACAAACGTTAGATCTTTTGTTATGGTCTCGCAGTTCCCTGAGGCTCTGCTCTTCCCCCCAGCCGCCTTCCCCCCCCCCCCCCCAGTCTATTTCTCCTGTTTTTCAGATTGGGTGATTTCTGTCATTCTATCTTTGAATTCACTGTTTCTTTCCTCTGTCCCCTCCATTATGCTATTGAGTCCATCCACTGAGGTTTTTATTTTGGATGTTGTATTTTTCAGGTCTACAATTTCCACGTGGTTATCTTTTATATCTTCTGTTTCTTTGTTGAGAGTTTCTATTTCCTCGATAATGCTTTCTATGTATCCATTTGTTTGAAGCATGTTCATATTTGCTTTTTAAAGAATTTTTGTCATGGCTGCTTTAAAATTTGTGTCAGATAATTATAAGGTAGTCCTGTCATCTTGGGTTTGGCATCTATTGATTGTCTTTTTTTGTTCAGTTTGAGATCTTCCTGGTTCTTGGGACGACAAGTGATTTCTGACTGAAACATGGATATTTTCATATTATGTTGTGAGCCTCTGGATCTTATTTAACTCTTCTGTCCTAGCTGGCTTTTCCTGACACCATTCTGGAATGGGGAAGGAGAGGGATTGTGCATTATTCCTTACTGCCAGATGAGGGTAAAAGTCCAGGTTCCCCACTTGACCTCTGTGGGTACCTGAGATAGAGGACTCCTGATTACTGCTGGGCAGGTGTATGCTATTCAGCTCCCCATGTGTTGTCTATATGGCCTTGTGACTGGTGGTCTATGTTGAGAGCCTTGTGTCTCTACTAGGCCTCCTCTGATGTCACCCTGTAGGGAGGGGAGAGGCACTTCATTATTGCTGGGTGAAGGTGGAAGTCCAAGATCCCACATGGTCTCCACTGAGACCAGTTGTGATGGTGTTTGTAGGTTGCTGGTTTCTTCAGCTCCAACTCTTGGGCGTATGAAGCAAAAGGAAACCCAGGGAAATCACCGCCATGTCATTCCTCCGATCCTGAGGTCCCGAGCGGGCCTTCCTTCTTCTCTCCACCTTTCAGTCTTTTTATGTTTGCGTAATTAATAATGTCAAGAGATTTTAGTGGTACCTAGTAGGAAGAATAGGGGAAAGTATGTCTACTCCCTCTTTCCAGAAGCAGAAGTCCTAAATGATAGAATTTGGTAGACATTTCCATAGGACTGTCATGAGTACCTTATGCCTGTAGGATGGTGATCATACTATTACCATCTTATAAAGGATGCTCAGCTGCTCTCATGAAGGGAACTGGGTGCTGTGGGGACATCCTGACTAGAAGACCTGCCTTTGATGTATTCTAGCTTTTTAAAGGGTCAGGATTCATTTCCCTTTATAAAAAATAAAGAAAGTGTTTCCATCTGCCCTCACTGACACAGCGCTTCTCAGCTTGTCATTTAAGCTTGAATCCCAGGTCTTTCATGAAAGTTTGAAACTTTGAGCATGATCGATGTGAAAAGAGCTCTAAGGAAGGGGTCAGGAGAAGCGTCCTGCTGGGTGTCGTGGGGCAAATTCATTTCAACTTTCGGCCTCAGTTTGTCCATCTTCAATACAGGAAACATAGGGATAGATCAAATCAGGGTTTCCAACTTCTACCATTTATATAGCACCTGTTTGAGTTTGCTATGGCAGGACCACCTGCTTTTTAATATAATTTTCTCCAAATGGATTCACTTGAAAGAGGAAACTTGATGCTGTGTGGGATGTGTGTCACTTGGCAGAAGGTTGGTTATGCTGGCTCAGTGCACCCAGGCCTGGTGTTTAGTCATGGTGTCCTCTGAGGTCTCAATCTCAGCCTGAAAGAGATGGTTACTTGGACTTATAAATTCAATGTGCTGCCTCTACCCTAACTGAGATTCTAATGAAATGTGTCCACCTAGCAGTGGGCCAGTTAGGAAGACTCTCAAAGCACGAATGCCATGAGCTCTGTGACATGGTATTAAATCACCCTCCTCAGACGGTAGATAGGGAAACTGTTGTTGGCTATTTTCCAACCATGCCCCCCCCCCCGTGAAGTTCTAAGGCACCTGATTAAAAACAAACAAACACAAACAAATAAACTCCCTTAGCTCCAAACATTTTGGAGCAGACATTTAACATCGTGGCCTTCCCTCTTTGACATTTCTTCTGCTCCCTCTCTCCCATGACAGAATGTTGTTTGCCAATATAGTTACTCTTTAAATGACAGTGAAGGGAAACTCATCTTCTTGGGAGCACTTGTAAGGAGAACTTCATGACACTTCTTATGATAATTGGAGAGCCTAGGGGGTTCGGCACAACTGGGAATTAGCTAGACAGTGCTATAAACCAGCCAGCCCCTCTCTGACTGCCTCCTGCGATGGGACCCTGGGAAGTGCCTGTGTAGGTGACTGCCCCCTCAGAGGACCAGACTTCCCACTGACAGATGGATGGCTCCCTGGAGGGTTGGGAAGGCACATCCTAGCTGGGACCAAGTGTGGGACTCTGGTTTCTCTGTCTAACTTATCCACTGCCTTTCTGAAATGCTCAATTATAACTGTATGGTGTCATATAGGTACTAGGCTTATTGGAGTGATCACTTCATAAGGTATATTAATGTCTAATCATTATATTGTGTACCTGAAACTAATATGTAATACTGTATGTCAACTGTAATTGAAAAACAAATTTAAAAAAAAGCAAGCATCTACACAGGTCTGGAAATAAAATCAAGGTTAGTTTAAGTTGCAAATAATAACAAGTAAGGATGAGGGGCAAAGTTATAAAATGTTTATATGTTTTTTTCCTCTATGTTTTCAAAATATAACATTCCTTTATAATCTCTTTTTAGTTGATTTCAGAAAAATTAGAATTTGTTAAAAAAAAGTGTCCTTATATTACGAGGACAGCATCTCTGTCTTCCGTTTACTGCTGCATCTCAAACACTTGGAAATGTATCTGGCTCTCACATATAGACTTTCAATGAATATTTGTTGAATGAATAAGTTATATAGTTGTCCTCACTGCACTCTAAAATCTATGAGGCAGGGACCATATCTGTCTTATTGTGTCCCCAAGGCTTAATACAGTACTGGGCACATAGTATTTGATCAATAAGTTCCTAATGAACTAACCTTGCTCCTAGGGTGTTCCTTGTTAATTCCTTAGAGGAGTCCCTGTGGCTTTGTAGTTAGGAGGGGGGTTCAAAGTTATGCAGTCCTGAGCGTGAACCCTGACTCAGGCATTTTCTCTCTGAGGATCTGTAGCAAGAACATTAGCTCTTTGATCCTGTTTCCTTGTGAAAGACAGGGATAACAATACCCACCAAGTCACTTCAAGCACGGGTTGTTGAGAGGATTAAATCGAAGGCACATTGCACTCAGTAAGTGGCAGTTATAGTTATTGTTGTTGTTGACATTACGTCTAACGTCTGTTTCTTATGCAGATAATCATGCCCATTCCACTCGGTTGGGTTTAAGTGGAAAAGGTGACCTGGTAACATGTCAGGGAGAGCTAGACAGGGCCTGAGCTGTGTATCTAGGGGGTGGCCTTCTTTCTAAGAGCCCACAGGAATGGATCTGGGTGCTTTGAGAGTTACTGAAGGCTGTAAAAACCCCTACTGGAAACGCTAATTCGTCCTTGATGAGAGCGTATTGTGTATGTGTGTGGGTGGGTGGGGGTTGGCGTTGCATGATCAAACAATGAATTGATCCTTACATAATACATGCTGTTTTGTGGATAAAATATTTCAATCCCTGGGAGTCATGAGGGGGAATAACAAAAGGGCCTTCATGTTGCTCCTAAGTGACCCTCAGCCTTCACTTGTCCCTGAGGGCTAGAACAGAGATGCTATGTAGCATGGTGGCTGAGTTCGGGAGCTCTTGACTCAGATCTCCCATGGGAATCCTCTACCTGGAGTTGTGCTGCCCTGGGCAAGTTTCCCTTCTGCGTCTCTTTGTTCTCACCTGTAAAATGGAGGTAACAGCAGTAGCTACCATGTAATTTTGATTGTGAGGGTTAAGTGACATAATTCATATAAAGAGCTTACAGCAACACTCAGGGCATTGTGGGTGCTTAATACATGTTACCTGCCATACATGGATAATCCTACTTGCATTACCTTTTTCACAAGTGTTATTCTCCAGCCAACTTTCTGGCTCCTCTCTCAACTCCATCATGTTCTCTTGCCTCGAGCTAATTGTGGGGCACAGGTGTGGACCCGGCGCTCGCCTGGGGCCTGCCATGACAGTGTTAGGGGAGGATGACCTCAGCCCCAGGAATACTTCCCGATGACCGCTGGCTTCTATTTATACACACCAGCACTAGGCTTGCTCAGAGAAGGCCAGCATGACTGCGATGCCATTAGCTTGTCAGTCACCTCGTGCCTAAAATTGTCCTCTGCTGTTACCATAAAGCGTCCCAGAATGACAGAATGTTGCAGCTGATGTCAAAACCACAAAAGCCTCTTAAATCTGATGGATAGAAGTAGTTGCAACCATGTCCAATGTAGGAAATAGTGAAAGGCCCCAAGTTTGTAAGCTTGTCCTACTTTTCAAAAACACTACTACAGAATCTCTCTCCCAGCCCACTCCTCTCCCTTTTCACTGGTATCTCTTGCTCAGACTCCACAAGAGCCTGTGAACTGGTCTTCCTCCTTGTATTTTAGGGTGCTTCAAATCCATTCTCTAGAGCAGGGGTTTGCAAAATTTTTCTGTACAGGGCCAGATAGTAAATAAATATCTTAGGCTTTGTAGGCCATAGGTCTTTGTTTCAACTGCTGAATCATGACATGAAAGCAGCCACAGACCATTTGTAAATGAATGGGGGTGGCTGTGTCTCAATAAAACTTTATTTATGGGTGCTGAAATTTAGATTATGTAAAATGTTCATGTGTCATGACATATTCTTCTTCTTCTTTTGTTTTTTTTTAAACCAATTTAAAAATGTTAAAACCATTCTTAGCTTGTGGACAGCACCAACATAGGAGGAAAGCTGGATTTGGTCGGGGAGTGATGGTTTGCTTACCCTCCATCTAGAATGATTTTTCAGAGATGCACTGCAGCTATTATGATGGCTGCTGCTTCGAAGCTACCTGCTGAGTGCATGAGAGGCACCAGGCCCTGGGCTAAACCTCCCAGGACACGGGCTGAACCTCATCGGTGGTACCAGAAGCACTATTTGCCTCCTTATTGAGAGGCATGGGGCTGCCCTAGGGCACCCAGCCAGGAAGCGGGAGAAGGATTTCAAACTGGTTGTCTGAGCCTGCTCTCTTATCTGCTATTCTACACTGCCTCTGGTAGTCAGTGGCTTCCCTCTGCACCTCGGAGGTCCCTGAGGTCCCTCTCACAGTCCCTGGAGGCTCAGGAAGTTTTCATCTCCCTTATGCTTCTAGCTCTCCCCCTCAGCCATTTAGATTGTCTTTTGGTTCCTTAAACTCTCCAAGTTTATTTCTGGCTCCGGACTTTCACTTGCACTGTTCCTCCTTCCTTACTGGGCCTGGCGAATGCCAGTGGGTCTGAGCTTAAGTGTCACTGTCTGAGAATGGCCTTCTAAAACCCCTGCAGTTTTCTCTCTCACAGAGCTGATTCGCTCCTGCAGTATTTTTACAACAGGCGACTGCACAGCTATGTATTGTGTTCACATCCATCTTCCCCACTAGACTGGAATCCTGTGATGCATGATGGGGGAGCATCGCTGCCAGACATACCTTGTTGATATGTAGTGTTGAGCCAGGGCCTGGTTCAGAATAAGTGCTCAACAAATATCTGGAGAATGAATAACAAATACATTTTGCTTCTTAATCCTGTCAACATCCCTGGGACGTAGTTATAGCACTATGCCCCTCCCCCACACCAACTCTTTATCATTGAGGAAACCTGGATTCAGAAACATCAAGTAGCTTTAAGTCTAAGGTGTCAGGAATGATAATCAAATTCAAGGTCTCTGATGCCATGTCCAGTGACTTTATTGATGTTCCACAAGCGTTCCCTTATGGTTATTGATGTGAGTGTGTGTGTGAATTCATGTAGATAGATTTATTTTGGTATAGGTGCCGCAATTTGGACAGTCCATAAAAGGACAGAGCAAGAAGCCCCTGTCCCACTTCTGTCTCCCAGACACCTAGATGCCTTTCTGAAAGCCACCAATGGCACCAGTTTCTTATATAATATCTTCTAGAGGTCACTTAGGCATATACTAGAAAACACCTGTATTTTTTCTCCTGCCTCCCCGTATTTGACGTAAGTGGCAGTGTAACATACATGATGCTATTCTTGCTTTTTAAACTTAGCAATATGTTGTTGAAATCCATATCCTACATATACATCCCTTCTAGGTCCTGAAGCTAGAGCTTCCTTTTTATTTATTTATTTTTATGGCTGCAGAGTATTTTGTCACATGCGTATTGCACAATTTATTTAACCATTCCCCAGCAGTAGACTTTTGGGTTGCTTCCAAATTTTTGCCGTGGCACACAATGAGTAACTTTGTAAATATGTCAGTTCACACACCCGTGCAGGTAGATCCAAAGGATACAATTTTACAAGTGGAGCGGTTGGGATGAAGAATATGTAGGCTGCGATACATTTTTTTTAAAAGTCTGTCTTTTCAGAAAGCATGTTTTAGAAAGCATGACACATCATTTCTAAGGTTCCGGGTAACCCTGACAATTGGACCATGTAATGGTTCCATTGCTAGGTCAATGCTAGGTCAATGTCTAGAGAGAATCTGGTGGTGGACAGATCCCTTTCTACGGAGATCTGAAAATCAGCCAAATGCTTCCCCCAACAGCTCTGCCTTCATCCTGGCTCTTCAATACTCGCACTCCTGTGGATTAAGTCCTTGAAAGACAGCGTCCCATCATAGAATCAGCCTGGCCTCCAAAATCAAACATACCTCAAATCAGGTACCAGCTCTGCAGTTTATAAGCTGTGTGACCTAGAAAAAGGTACTTAATCTTTCTGAGTCTCAGTGTCTTCGCCTGTAAAATGGGGCTAATAATTTCACCCAACTCACAGGGTGGTTGTGAGGATTAAATAAACCGATCCATGGATCATCGTAAGCACACAATACATGTAAGCTTTTATTATTATTATTATGATTAACTTTGAGGTCATAGGATTCCAAATGGCAAATGTTGACTAGACATGGAGAGATAAAAGCAATGGTCTGGAAGTTTAATGTGGGTCTGAGATGGCGCAAGGCAATTGGGGTCCCAGCAGATGCGGGGGCAGCTTAAAGCCACAGGGTGCTAGGACCAGGACCGGGAGTAAGAAGGTGACACAATCACTCCAGAGATAACCTTTGCTTCCCGGCTTCACTAGCGACAGCTTGGTTAATGGTTAAATGAGCAGCGCTTGCAATGTGGTGAGTGTGGACGGGCTTTCTGTGTACTTGGGACAAAACACAGCCAGTTAGAAACATTATCTGGAAGCAAAGGCTCCTAAGGTTCTGTCTGCTGGAAGAGTTGTGTGGAGAGTGATCAGGAACTGACTCACCTTCTGCTGTGGAAGTCTGTGACAACTACCGGGAGCACCATCTTTGCCATTGTCATGCTGCTGTTGTCACTCCTCCGCTGTGCATCAAATGCCAGGTTCTGCGTTAAGAAGCTGACATGCACTTATCTCTTCCCAACAACACCACGAGGGAGACATTATTCCCATTTCACAGAGGAGGAAACTGAGGCTCAAAGAAGTTAATTGCCTAAGATCACATAGTGAGTAATTGGTGGAGCTGGGACTTGAACCTAGGTCTCTGTGCAACTCTAAGCCTATACCTTTACCCACTGCACTATAATGCATATTACCATCACCACCATCTCCGTCATCACTTCTGCCACTACCACCACTGCTGCCATCTCCGTCATCACCATTATCATGGTCCTTCTTGTCATCAATTTCACGAACGTCATCTCATTTAATATGCACAACATGTGATAAATGTCATGAATACATTATCTCCATTTTATAGATGGATTAAATGAGTTACTACATGCAGGTGTTTAGAACAGTCCCTGGCACATTCTAAGCTCCCAATGAATCTTTGTTTATAAGTATTAAACTATCATTATTATTATCATCATCATCATCATCTCAATACTGCCCAGATCAGACCCCCTTTGAAGTCCCTGGGGCCCTCATCTGGGTCATAGCTCCTCCCCCGAGCTCTACAGCAAGAAGCAGTGTGAGCACTGAATGTCTCCCAGTTGCTCTCCTGTGACGTGAGCCCCATGGCCTCTGCCTCCCAGGCTGCTGACAAGGTGCTCAGGGGTTGGCCTAATGTGGCTGCGCCCCTGGGATGTATATCTGGGCTGAGCAACCTCCTGTCTGCTTAAGCAGCCTTCACATAGGGCCCTCCGATGAGGCTATGAAGATGGGACCCCATCAAGTCCAGCGTCCAGCTGCCACCTTGGGCAGGTTTCATGTTTGCAGCTGTTTCCCGTCTGAATTGTTATACCTGGGGTGCCCCAGCCCCCCGCTTCCTGGAATGCACGGCTTCCCTCATCTGCTCCTTTCTCCAAGACCATTCCCTCCTCTGTGTCATCTATACATTTTTTTCCCATACTCCTCTTGGAGTTTTAATTTTTACAAATGAGACCCAAGCCTTGTATTTTAGGGACACCTTTGCCTCACTTGTTCAAAGTCCAGGTCCAGCAGAACTTGCTAGGCACCTGACTGGAAAAGCGGACCAACTTCTGGCCTTGAGTGTGGTGGCCGTAACTTTCCCAGTATCACCCAGCTGCCGAGGAGATGGGTGGGGGAGGCCATGGCAAGGCTCAGGTCTGCCTGGGGCTGAAGTCCCTCCATGAACTTTGGAGCCTCTCCTGGGGGTCCCCCAGCCCTGGAATTCATAGGTTGCTACTGGGGTTGCTCAGCTGGCTGTGTGCCTCACCTGCCAAAAGGCAGCAACTCGTTTGAGGTAGTCACGGGGAGGGAGTCCTGAACCCCAACTCTGGGTTTTCCAACCCCTTGAAGCTCACAGTTCCCAAAGAACATGTTGTGAAGATACGTTGACAAAAGGCAGACACTCAAAGCATGGTGTGTATGTGGGCGGGTGGGGGTGGGGGAGGGGCACATGTTCGTTTCCTGGCTGTACACTCTTGTGCATGCACAGGGGTGTAGGCCGCGCTCAAGTGACCACGCATATGGAATCTTTTGAATAGGCAAGCGCTTTAGAGCTGGGCAGGGCTGGGGTCTAGTTCTGCTCCCTCCCCGACTCCCTGCCACAAGCATCCCTGTGGCAGACAGAATAAGAGCTGTTAGAAGTGTGGACATGGGGGAGGGGGTTTGTTACTTTGTGAGGGTGAAAAGGATAACTATTGCATTGTTCTGTACACCTGAAACTAACAATAAAAAACAATTAAAAAACAAAACAAAACAAAAACTTCTAAAGAACAGTCAAAAAAAAAAAAAGAAGTGTGGACTCGGGAGTTAGTATGCCTGGCTTCAAGTCCTGTCTGTACTGTTTATTATCAAGGAACCTTAGGCAAATTGTTTGGTGTCTCTGAGCCTCAGTCTCCTCACCCGTAAAATGGGGATGCTAATTACCCCGATCTATGGCTGTTGTGGTGCTGCCAAGTCCACATCCCAAGGCCTGCAAGTAAGCTTGAATAAATTGTAGCTGCCAGTTTCTAAGCACACGAGGCCACTAATTGTTCTTACTCTCTCTCTCTCTCTCTTCTGTAACCGTGTCTGTGCAGAGGCCGGGAGTCCTGGGAGCCAGAGCTGCTTTGCCACACCACTCTCCTGGTTTGACCCCCAGATGTCTCAATTTGCAGGTCACAGTCACGTGAGCAGGAGACGAAATCCTTGGCGCTGTGTGAGGAGCTTAACAGTCAAGATGTCAGCCACGTCTCAGCTGCTTTTTCTCCCCTTTCTTGGCTTCAGAATTTCTGATCTAATGACTTGGCCTCGTAGCCTCAGATTTCGCTGTCAGAGTGGATTTTGCAGGCTTTTCCCAGCGGAGCCCTTGCTGGAGATGTTCTCAGCCAAGAAAATTCTTCTCTTCTCTAATGTGAGTCAGATGCCACTTACCTACAGGATGTGGTAAGAGACACCGGAGCTGGGCTTCCCAGATTCTAGTCTGTGTTCAAAGTGGCTGAGGACATCTGGCCATCCCATGAGGGTCTCAGTTGAATGTCCCGTGCCTGAGGTACCTATAGGACGCCTGCCGGGGAGATGGGGTGGGTGGGCTTGTTTGTCAAAAAGGAAAGATTTGGTTTACACAGGGAGAGATGATGAAGAAGGAAGAGGAGAACTGGACACGTCAGTAAATACATACATATATTTACTGGCTGCTTTGAATCCTGAACTCTTTTCCAATCACAGTTGTAATCATGTGTTATTCCTTCTTCAGTCTTTTTAGCTATTCTTTCCCCTTGTTTATTATTTACAATTTAAACAGAACTGCTTTGTTCAGGTGTGAGATTTTTTTTATTATTATTAATTCATTAATTTATTTTAAAGAATTTATTGGGGAATTGAGAAGGGAATAGTGTTGGGGGATTGGGGAAGGGAACATTGTGTTTTTCTAGGACCCATCAGCTCCAAGTCAAGTTGTTGTCCTTCAATCTTAGGTTGTTTTTTTTTTTTGTCTTTTTTGTGGTTATTTTGTTTTTTATTATTAGTTTTAGGTGTACAAAACAATGCAATAGTTATCCTTTTCAGCCCTCACAAAGTGACAACCACCCTCCCCCCATCCACAGCCCTCCCATCCCCGATATCATACATATTTATTACAATTCCATTGACTCCATTCCCACACTATACCAGGTGTGAGATATTTTGTATTCTACCTTGTACAGAAGAACCTTGGCCATGTAAAGTCATTTGCATATTATTTCCCAAAAGAAAGAAAGAAAGAAAGAAAGAAAGAAAGAAAGAAAGAAAGAAAGAAAGAAAGAAAGAAAAAGAAAGAAAAGGCATAACCATCCCTTCAACAACATCCCACAGTCTTTCTAAAATAAACCATTCTTCTTAATTGTTTCTGAATGGACATCTTGATCTGTTTCATACAAATATAAAATCATTGCTATCAATTGAGGAAAAAGAAAAGCACAAGTAATTAATAAAAATATTAAACTTCTTCCTTATGTTTAATATTAAACTTCTTCCTTAAGGCTTCACCGTTAAAGAAAGTATGTTTTTCCAGGTTTTATTTTGTTTAACGACAAAAACAACCTGTTGCAGGAAGTGGGTGAAGTATTACTATCCCCAAAAACACCCAGACTCAGAGAAATGAAATACCTCGTACAAAGTTAGGCACTTGGGAAGTGGCTGAATTCATTTCTAGCCTAAGCTTTTTGACTGTAAATCCAACAATGCTCTATGTTGTAGGATTCCTAATATTTGATGAGATCAACCACAATTTCTGTGTTCAATGTTTAGGTTTATCCAATTTGTAGTTTTCTGCCAGATATAATAAGCTTCATTTTGCCTGATGGAAAGCTTTTGTTATTATCTTCTTGTGTGTTGGTGTTAATTTCATGTGGATAATTTCTGAAAATCTAGCATCTGTTGACACAAATATCAAGTCCTACTGTGTTTCTGATTTTAGTGACATCAGCCATGCCGTGGTTTGCTGTTTGTTTCCACAGGGCTGGAAGGACCCCAAGCGTGCTATGGAAGAGGATGCGATGACACCTGGTTAACAAGCCAGTGGGTATGGAAAGGAGAAAGGGATCATTATTTCCCCGGAAAGAAGAACTGGGGAAGGCTTCCTAGAGAAGGTGATGCTTGAGCTGAGGTGTTCAGTGTACTTGAACACCTCATGGAGGGGTGATGGAGGAGGCATTTCAGGGAGGTAGCAGATGTACGGAGGAGAAACACAGCATCGTGTGTCCATGGATGCTGTCTGGTGGAGCTGGACAGGGAAGCCATTTTCAGTTAGGGTAGGGCTGATGTGGGGCAGAAGTGAAGGCCAACCCAGCCAGAAAGAATTCACAGAACCCTCCAGCCTGAGAGTCCAGCTCTTGGATTCTCCATCAGAAAGGAGATTTGTGCAGATCTTCTGGGCCAGTGGTTCTCAGTCCTACTGCACATTAGAGCCATCTCCATGGTTCTGGTCCATTGACCTTAGGTGGAGCCTGGGCCTCCTCAGAATTAGGAAATAATGCCCCCGGTGATATGAGTGAACTGTTAAAGAAGTAATTGTGCCAACACTTGTTAAAATGGTAAGGACGACGACTTTGTTCAAGATTCTTGCAATGGGGATATCGCAATAGGGGAGGAAGATGGGAATTAACTCCAAATACAGTGGAGACAAGTGAGGGTTTATAGTCAATGAGTAGTGTGACGGGGTCAGTGATGGAAAATTACTAAGAGACATCAAAGATAGGGGGGGTTCTTGCTAAGGGCAGACAAAGGATTTAGACATCCAAAGTAGGAAATCAAGAAGTTAATCAGATACCAAGGGTGAGGGTGACTTAGAGTTCTTTGCTGAGACTGGGCTGTGCAGGCCAGTGACAGGGTGGGGGCCTGAGGGTAAGTTATTAAACCTCTTTGTGGCCTGAGCTCCCTAATCTGTGAAACTGAGATGATAATAAGATCATTCTCATAGACTTGTATGGATTAAATGAATTAAAACAGGTAGCATACTTAGAAAAGTGTCAGAAAATGCTCAAGAACTATTGGCTACAATTTAGACTTATGGATACGTATGACTTTCTATCACTGCCCTAACAAATTACCCTAAACTCAGTGGATTAAAGTGACACAGATTTATTATCTTACAGTTCTGTAGGTCAGAAGTCTGACATGGGTCTCACCGGCTAACATCAAGGTATTGATGGGGCTGTGTTTCTTTCTGGGGGCTCTAGGGGAGATTGTTTTTATTTTCTTGTTTCCTTTGCCAACTTCCAGAGGCTGCCCACATTTCTTGGCTCACAGTCCCTTCCTCCATCTTCAAGGCTGGCACCGCTGTAGCTCATTCTTTCATAGTCACAGTTCCTCTGACTACACCCAAGGAAGACTTGTTTTAAGGATCTGTGTGATGTAACTGGGCTCACCTGGAGTGCCAGGATCATCTCCCCATCTCCATGTCCTTCATTTAATCACATCTGCCAAGTCCCTTTTGTCATATAAGATGACATAGTCACAGTTCCCTGGAACAGGGCATAGACATTTGGGAGTCCATCCCTCTACCCACAACAGGATGTATCCATAGAAAAGATTTAACATTACCCGCAGATACCACAGTGATATCGTCAATGCCCTTTTTAAAAAGTTAATTAGTTAAAAAATGGATATATAATTGACATATAACATTGTGTAAGTGTAAGGTATACAATGTGTTGATTTGATACATTTATATATTGCAACACGATTACCACTAAAGTGTTAGCTAATACCTCTATCACATCACATAATTATCATTTCTTTTTTTGTGGTGAGAACATTTAAACTCGAGTCTCTTGGCACATATAATACAGTATTGTTGACCATAGTCACTGTGCTGTGGATTGGATGCTCAGAACTTACCTTCTGACTGCCAGTTTGTACCCTTTGACCACTATCTCTCCAATTTCTCCATGTCCCACCTTCTGGTAACCACCACTCTAGTCTCTATTTCTATGACTTTAGCTGCTTAATTATTTAAAAAAATTATTTATATTCATCTTTTGTTATAGGTATATATTGGGTATTACAATTTTGATACAGCCTTTTCCTTTCTTAAAATGGGTACATTTTTTTTTTGGCATCGTGTGTGTATCTTCTTTATTCGTTCATCTGTTGATGGACACTTAGCTTGTCTCCATAGCTTGGCTATTATGAATAATGCTACAATTGTCCTTGTTTTTTAACTTGTCAATGAAGATTTTAGAAGGCCCCATTCAGTGCCAGGTGCTAGACATCAGGGAGTGAATGACACAGAACTGGTCCTTGCTTTCGTGGAGATCAAAATCTAGCGGACACATGGGCATTGAACAAATGAATAAAAACACACTGAGATGGGCAGAGTGAAGGAAGTCAGTGCTTTGGAGAGAGAATAATAGGGGAACTGAATTTAGAATGGGATGTCTGAGGTCAGAGCACACATCATGAGATCTATTTAGTGAGGTTGACCTGCATTAAAAAAGCAAAAAAAAAAGCAAAATGAAGTAAAATAGAAAATCTTAGAGTATAATGGATATAGGAAAAGTAAGTTGTGTTTTTTTGGAAGTTTTGTTCTGATGATGCCCACACACTCACACATGTGTGTGGACTGTAGTGGCTGCTATGGAGCCAGAGTCACGTAGTGGCAACTCTGCAATGCAGGCTGATGGAACCTCCGCTGGCCGGGAGCTAGCTGCACCATCTGGAATGCATAGCCTCTTTGCAGATATGCCAGGGGGAGAGGATCCTGGAGAGGCTCCAAGAGGCAATTAAATGCTTGGGCAGGAGGATGACACGCACCATCTCTGCTCACATTCATTGGTCAGAACAGGTCATGTGGCCCCAGTCAAGTGCAAGCGGACTGGGAACCTGAATCTGGTGTCCTTTCTTAGGTCGACTACACACTTGTTCAGACTTTGCCCCCTCGGTTCTGAAGCAGTTTTATACAGACCCCCATACTTCAGAATATCCCTCATAAAAGCTGTCTTTTCAGCATTTCTTGAAGCATTTCTTTCCTTTGGGGTAAGATAA
Organism: Hipposideros armiger; assembly: GCF_001890085.2. Classification (NCBI taxonomy): domain Eukaryota; kingdom Metazoa; phylum Chordata; class Mammalia; order Chiroptera; family Hipposideridae; genus Hipposideros; species Hipposideros armiger. The sequence continues at coordinate 324,699 of NW_017732213.1, forward strand.
GACTCCAAGGTTCTGATCTGCTCTTCTCTGTTCCTCGTCCTTGTCAGGTGTGCAATGTGAACACAAAACTCCACCTTCTGGTGTAATCATGAAACCTCTGATCTGCGGGTCCACTGGAGAAGAGTAGAAGGATTATTGAGCCCAGGGAGAGCCCAACTGGGGCTAGATAACATGATGGGATTTGATAAAATGATTTATGATTTGATGCCAGCAGGCTGGGTGGCTCAGAGGGTAGAGACAATGGGGTAACACATCTCTAAGGCTGGTGACGAGCAGAGTATTGTGAACAAGGCACACATTTTAAGGTGGCTGGAAGGTTATTATGAACTAACCTTGGATACTCGGACAATAGAAGAAAGGAGATTAGGACAAGTTTGAGGGACTGGGGTCCACAGAATCTTACACTTAAGTAGGCAGGAGTTCATCAACTCTTCCCAATGACCTTGTAAGATGGGTAATGTTCTTATCCCATTAACAGATAAGGAAACAGATTCAGAGTGGTTTTATTATCTGCTCAGGCTCATAAGGCTTGTAAGAGGTAGCAGCAGGACCAGGAACCAATTTTATTTAACACTAAGAATATCCTTTTCACAACAATGGAAGAGTCAAGTTAAGAAAGGAGCCATATAAGCCACAGAGGCCATCTACCCATTTAGGTAGCCATTGTAGCTCTGCACCTTCCCAGACCATCCCTAGGGGAGTCCAAGGTGCCCTGTCCAAATCCTCTTTCGAGAATGACATCTGAAGGTATGATAATGTCTCCTTACATGTGGTTCTATGTACCAGCATGACAGGTAAAGATCATGGCTGCAGGAAGGGATTTCCCATCTGTTGATATTCAGGTTCTTCAGCCAACCACTCCAAAATTGAAATGCATATTTAATAAGCTGACTCTCTGCAACAAAGCAATTTAACTCACTGATAATTATGCAAGTCCACCTCTTGCTCTCAGGATGCTGGCTTCACTCACAGTGTCCTCAATTTGGCATATTGAAAACCCTTACATCTGTCTCGGGCATTTCAATTCCCAGAGATGTGATCATTATTCTGGAAATGTCAAGGATTCAGAGGCCTGCAGAAGTATCTCCTTTCCACAAGGGTTGGAAGATAAAATAGAGGATGCCCAGCTAAATTTGAATTTCAGACAAACAATGAAGCATTTTTTAGTATAAGTGGGTCCCAAATATTACATAGGACATACTAAAATTTGTTTTGTTAATTATTCAAATTTCAGTGGGCATCTGGCATTTTTATTTGCTGAATCTGGCAATCCCACTTTCCATACTGAATTAAGATTTCTAATTGCTCACAGATTTCAGCTGAATCTTTAGCTCTAGGATAGAAGGAACCTCAAACATATGAGAGGACTATGAATTTGGGGAGTATAGTCCAGCTTACACAGACCTTCTTTTTTGATAGTTGCTCAAAGCAGCCATGTTTATCCCATAGGATCCAGACTCTCAGCAAGAGTTGATTGGCCGGGGTTGAACACGTGAATCAATTTGAGCCAATCAGATCTATTTCTGAGAATTGGGACTCAGAGAGAGTCCGTTAGTCTTTACAAGTGGTTGGAACTGAGGTGATGGTTTGTGAGACACCCCATTATCTCTCCCACAAATCTTCCCCTTATTCCTGAGCTGGATTGAGCTGATTTCTGTTACTTGGAACCAAAGAAGACTTACCTGAGAAAGGATGGCAATCCTAGACTGTGCTCTGTAGAAGAATGAAGGAATCCTCTTCTGGGATTGCCATGCCAATCTCTTCCCAGGCTGCTATAACAAAATATCACAGATGGGGTGATTTATAAATGATAGAAATTTATTTCTCACCATTCTGGAGGTTGGAAGTCCAAGGTCAGGGTACTAGCATGGTCGAGTGAGGGCCACCTTCTGGGCTGCAGACTTCTTGTTGTGTCCTCACAGGGTGGAAGGGGTTAGGGATCTCTCTGGAGTCTCTCTCTAAAGGCACTAATCCCATTCATGAGGGCTCTACCCTCAGGATATAAGTTTCTCCCAAAGGTCCCACCTCCTAATGCCATCACCTTTGGGATTTAGGATTTTAACATATGAATTTTGGGGGGACACAAACATTCAGGCCATAGCAATCACCCACCCACCCAAATATGACTCATTCTTCAAGACCAGATTAAATCCTATCCTCTCGATGAAGCCCATGTTAAATGTCCAGCACATTAAAAAAAATAAAAACACAAAAAAACAAAACAAACAAACAAACAAAAACCAGACTGGTTTCCTGATTATGAAGGGCTTCCTCAACTGAAATTTCAGTACATGGAATTCCATCAGAAGAGTAGGGGTTTAGTGGAAGCTGTAAAGAAGACATGTCTTTTCAAACTTTCCATATTCCTCCTCTTAAAAGCTCTGTAGGCAGCCATTCAGGTAGTCATTGTATTCCAGGCTGCACCCTCTGTGAGGTAGGACAAAGACCACTACCTTAAGATGCACTGTATTCATTTTCTGGTTTGACTTCCACTTTTGCTACATACCAAAGCGTGACTTTGGACAACTCACTTGGGATGTGTTCTTGCCATGACTCACCTGCTTTGAGTCTGCATTGCTTTTAAGTGGATGAACAACCTCCTAACTCATGCCTTTTCTTCAGCTCTCCCCCACCATAACCTATTCCATACACTTCTACAGATTAAGTCTCTAATTTAAAGTATTGCCAGACAAAGGAATAACAGCCTTAATTTGTGAAGAACTTTATGCAAACTAATAAGCAAATTGCTATGACCCCAAAAGTCTATGCCTTAGCACTCCTGGAAGTCACACCTCTTTTTCTTTGCACATATTGTTCCCTCTGCCTGAATCTCCTTCCCTTGCTTTTCTATTCACTCTTTAAGATGCAGCTTAAGTGTAATTTCTGTGGAGACATTCCAGCCTCTTCCATATCCCCTCTATCACAATTGAACGTGGTTTGCCTTCTCTTCTCCCCGTGCACTTGGCACATTCTTGCGTTATAGTGTCTATTACATGGTATTGTACTTATTACACTTCTTGTATTTGCTTGCACATCTGCCTCCTCCCATAGGCTTTGAGCCCCTCAAGGGCAAGGATGGGGTCTACCTGTGCATTCAGCACCTGGCACAATACTTGGCACATATCAGGTGTTCAGATGTAAGCTCTCAGGATGAGAGTAAATCCTCCAGCTCACAGTTGCTGCCCCATGGGTCCTTGGCCAAGTCATATATGAGGAATATATAGTCAAATGGGGGGGGGACAAAGTACAAACTTGCTTAATGATTGGCAAGCATCATAAAACTCCCAAAGGAAGGCCTCCTTTGATAAAACCTGGATAGGAGAACCGGTCCTCAGGCCAGAAGAAAACAGTGGGGCTTCCTTCTCCCTGTTCCCTTGAATCTAAAATGTCTGGGCCTATAGAGCTGCCTCAGAGTCCACTTACCCAACCATCTGCGTGGGCAACGATGGCTGGCTTGCGCTGCATGTCCAGTAGTGGGCACAGAGTTCAGCACAGGAGTGATGTGACGTAAGGATTGGGAAGAGGGTTGTGTTCATGGATGCAGGAAGTGAAGGGGTGTATTAGCTCCACCCATGAGTAAACATGGTCCAGTGATCACCCCACGCTCTGATCAGTGACAGGATCAGTGACTCGTCCCCCTTTCTTGGGGGAAAGCTATTAAAGGAAGGCATAGACAGAGGCACTAGATGTGATAAAAGGGATGAAAGTTCCTCTAATCCTATTGTGAGAAAAAAAATCATAGAGAAATCAGAAAATATACTTTGAGTGAATATAAATATTCAGTCTCCTCTTTGTCTTACCTGTATCCTGAATTCCACCTCAAAGGATAGTGGAAGAACATGAAATAATATCAAAAAGGATTCAATGATCTGAGATGAAATGGCCCAGTGTAAATAGTGCATATATTTTTCCCTATTAAAATCTACTGGTAACTTCATAGAATCAGCCTATTTTACTCAGTCCTTAAGCAACATAAACCAGCAGGTAGCCCTATTTCAGTGGTTGGTATGTGGAGATGGAGAAATATCCTGAGAAAAGCATTCAATTTCCTTTTCTGGTTGTGGGCTGTATCTTCTCATTGGAAATGCCCATGGTTTTTCAGAGATGCACAGAGGGCTACTTAGGGACTAGAAGCAAGCTGGCCTCCCAGAGGTGCCTGATCTCAGGATCTTTCCTAGTAGAGAAAAATACAAGCCTGTTTGGACAGGCAGCAAGCTGAGTGACACCCCATTTCTTGCAGCCCCCCTGCGCTGGCAACCAATGCTGTCAGAGCAGCGCTGAGACACATGAACACTGTAGAACGTTTTGAAAATATGGATAAAAAAACTAAAATATAGTTCCACAACTCAGTTATTATCACTGCCATCATTTTTAGTCATTGTCTTTCCAGGTCTTTGTGTGTATGAGCACATGTGTGTGCATGTGTGCTTGTGTGTAATTGCATGTATGTGCATGCATGTGCTTATTACATTAAGCATCTTTATCAGGCCATATCATATATATTAATTTATGTGCATATGTACCTGCTTTTAAAAATTCCTGAACAATATCACGGTCAGTTTTATGCGACGCCAAATATTCTTGCACAAAAATTGTTTTCCTGGGTATTCCAATGTGGGGATGAGCCAGGCATAATTACCCATCCTTGTTGTTGGACATTTAGGTTGTGTCCAATTTTTCACTATTGTAAACAAACCTGGGAACGAAAACTCTTTTAGTCGTATGTTTGTGTACATCTACAATTATTCATCTAGGATAAATTCTTTGAAGTAGAATTGCTCAGTCAAAAGAGTTTGCAATCTTTTGAGGTTTTCTGGATAGATATTCAACATCAGGTTGTACTCATTCTCTTTGGTTGTGGTCCAATTTCTCTGAAACATTCCATGACTGGGCAGTATTGGGTCTTCAGCAGATCACTGTGTAACCAGTCGACGAGGCCCCTTCTTAGGGGCTCCCCAGTGCAGACTGAGCTCCAGTTCCCACAAAGAGCCCATGAACTCATCCTTTATTGGCTTTGCTCTCCTCCCCGCCTCACCTCTCCCACTTCCTCATTTGTCTTCTTAGGATCATTTCCCAAATAAATTCTTGGCATCCAAGTCATTATCTCAGAGTCTGAGTCTGAGAGAACCAACACCAAGTTTAGGAAACCTAAACTAAGACACGTGGGGACACACTGGAGGTAGGATCCATTTTCCTGAGTGACTGAGTCCATCCAGGCTGCTACGACAGTGGCTTATAAGCAACAGGAATTTATTTCTCCCAATTCTGGTGGTTGGTAAGTCTAGAATCAAGGTGCGGGAAGATTCAGTGTCTGGTGAGAACCCTCTTCCTCGCAGGTGGTGACGTTTAGCTGTGTCCTCACATGGTAGAAGGAACTTGGGACCTTTCTCATGCATCTTTTATTAGGGCACTAATCCCATTCATGAGGGCACCATCCTTATGACCTATTCACTTCCCAAAGGCCCCGCCTCATAATCCCATTGCTTTGGGCATTAGGATTTAACATATGAATTTGGGGGGCACACAAAGATTCAGACCATAACACTGGGTGAGCACTGGTGGTAGCAGCAATAGTTGTTGTTAAAATAATAATGATAACAATATTTAAAAAATAGTAACAATATCACTGCATATTGTGTGCTTACTGAGTTTATCACTGTGATAAACTCTTCATGTCCATTGGCCTCCTCAATACTTACACCTCCAGGATATGTGCGCTATTTATTATTGTTCCATATGACGGATGAGGAAACCAAAGCTTGGGGTGGGTGGAGAACTTGCCCTAGTCACTTGGTAGGAAGTGGCAGAGCTGGAGTTTGAAATCTGATTCCAGGACCTGTGTCCTTAGAGAAGGGGACATTTGAGCTGATCCTTTAAGGAGGAATGTGGGGGGTCTGCCAGGTGGACAGGGGAGAGGGACATGTCAGGCAGACAGAGCAACAGGAGCCAAAGCATGCTGGGGCACAGTGAGTCTTGCAGAGGGTTTTCAGGGAAAGTGGGATGTGTTCGGAAAGATCTAGATAGAAAAAAAAAATGAAGCTGAAGAGTTTGGCTGGGGCCAGGCCATGATGGACTTCATTCACCCTGCTAAGAACTTTCGGCTTAGAGCTGTTGGCTGGGACACTTTCAAGCCCAGAAATGACACGCTCAGACCCGTGTGGCAGAGTGGAGAAGGGATAGGAATTGCAGAGGTGGCAGGGAAACCAATTAGAAAGCAACAGAGATTTGATTTGCCCTGATCCTGCCATTTTCCTAACTCCCTCCGTGGAGATGGACCTGGGCTGGCTGGCAAGTGAGCTGAGCAGCTCCCCTGGGACAATCATCTCAGCGACTGCCTGTTCTTCCTATGGATGAGCGGGGTTTGCAAGGCAGCCCACAGACTGTCCTGGTCTATAAATAAGCCTTATCTGTCTCCACTCCCCACTCTCCCCTCCCCCAGCGTTCCAGGCAAAGCCTTTGCTAGAATTCAGACAGCCAGAGATCTCCGAAGCCTACGCTGGGCTTGGGAGAGTGGGGTGGGCAGGCAGTACTGAGAGATGTAGGTGGTGGGCGTGTTTGAGCTGGACATGATCTAGAGAGAGGAGACCTAGAAGACATGGGGAAACTGAGGCCAGAGATGAGAGCCTGGGTCTCCTGCTCCCTTCCACTTACACAGCCCCACCTTAGGCCTTTGCTTTAACTGTTTCTGTTGTCGAAAAAATGTCCTTTTTCCAGGGAGTCACTTGGAATTCTCCACCCCTCTCCTTCAAGTTTTTGCTTAAAATCTCACTTTCTCAATGAGCTCTGTGATCGGCACCAATTGCAACTTGCTCCTCCCCTCATCTGCACCTGATTCCTTCCCTCTTTTGCCATAGCACTTGTCACCTTCTAATATACGATGTCCTTAGCTGCTTGTTTCTCTCCCATGTGAGCTTCTCAAGGGGAGGATCAGTGTCTCCTTTGTTCCATGGGTGGTCTCTAGAAGGTGCTGAGCATCAACAGATGCCCAATAAATATTTGTTGGACTAACCACATTGCTTGTCTTTCTCTCTTCCCGGCTGCCTTCAATGGCGATTTTCAACTGGTCTCACTGATGTTTAAAGGGAAGTGTAAATATGACAAGGGGGTGATGACAATAATGATGATAATTATTAACTAAGAGCCACAATCAAGTTGTTAAGGCAGAACTTAAGAGCTTGTAAATCCATTTAATGAAATACTTCTCTGAACACAATGGTCTAAGCATTAGGCAGCTCTCTCTGTTCCATAGAAATATAGTATAAGGACACACCTGATATTATGACTTTTCTAGTAGCTAATTACAAAGTAAACATAAATAAATAAAAAGAATGTATTTTATAGAATCCAACATAGCCAGAATGTTGACACTTCAACAGGTAATAAATATAAACGTAATGAGAGATTTGACGTTCTTTTTTTTCCCCCCTAAGTCTTTGAAATCCAGTGCATATTTTCTACTTTTAGCACATTTTGATTTGGACTAGCCACATATTAAGTCATATTAAGTGCTCAAGTAGGCACATATAACTAGTAGCTAAGGACAGGGAAGTTCTAGAAGGAAGACACAGTTCTTTCCCTCTGGGAGCTCATATGAGAGCCAGTAACCACGACTCTGTGCTAGATTCAAGAATAGAGGAAGAAACTGGGGACTAACAGAAGCATCAAGGGAGATGTGCTTAGTTTTGCTTGAGGGAAATTGGCAAAGATATGAAAAATCAGGTCACAGAAGAATATATACTGAGCAAATAAATATGGGGACATGTTTAGCTTTCCTAGTATCAAAGAAATGAGTTAAACTAATGTCGCAGTTGTATTTGCCACAATTAAATTAGTAAAAGTGAAAACTGATGAAATTGGTATTCTCATGAGTGGCGAGGGGTGGTGACAATGGTACAACACATTTGGAAACCATTTTGGGAATATGTCTCAAGCACCAAAAGAAGTCTCTACGTCCTTTACTTCATAATCCCATTTCTGGGAATTCATCTTTAAAAATAATTCGAAATGAAAGGAAAAAAGGCAAGGTATGATATTGTTCATTGTAAGGCTACTTAAAAAAGAAAAAAAGTGGAGATGACTTAAAGGAATAACAAAACAGTTGTATCCATTTGGAAGAACGTCTCAAAGAAAATGTACTCACATAGGAAATGGCATTACGACAATGATAAGGGAAAAATGTCAAACCCAATGTTATATCTATTTAGTTTCGGCAACTCCATAAAAATGATCCAAGTATCTCAGGAAAATGGGAGGGAGCATGGACTGATTTTTCCATATGATGAGATTGTGATGATTCAAAAACTTCCCATATTTTTTTTTGTTTTTGTCCAAAAATGCAAACATTTGAACACATTTAGGAGGACAGGTACAGGGCTAGAATATTCTTCTTGCTCATGAGTAAAATATAAACAGAAGAGTCAGGCTTGGTGGAAGATATCTGTCCTACATAAACACTCTTCAGACATCTCCTTTTATAGGATGGCCTTGTATATGGACTCCTGAAAACACGATGGTGGGCCCCATGTTTTCAAGAACATTATTTTCAGAAACAGTGACTTGAAAAACTGGGGATCCCTTCTATGACAGCCTTTTAGTTGTGAATTAGCCATGTTGAGAATTTTGTCTTTAAAATTGGTATCATAAAAATAAGAACACCAAATTAAAAAATTCTTATAGAACTCGCACGCCTCTGAGGAAAGAATTAGACCATCAGGGACCATGCAGCTCCTAGTGAGTCTAGTGTGAGAACCATGATCCAGCAGGGTTCCCCTAAGCGAGGAGGTGAAATGGGGGCCCTCGATGGGTCTTAATTGGCCAGGGCATTGCTTTAAAAAGTCTCGTTAGCCTGAGTGACTATAAGTGAGGCCTCGGCACTCTGGTGTGCTTTAGGTCTCTGTTATGGGCTAAATTGCATCCTTGAAATTTTCGTATGTTGAAGTCCTAGCCCTCAGTACCTCAGAATGTCACTTCGTGTGGAGATAGGGTCTTTAAAGAGGCAACTAAGTTAAAATGAGGTTACGAGGATGGGCCCAAATCCAGGACTGGTGTCCTTACGAGGAGACGAAATGTGGACGCGGACAGGTACAGCGGGAAGACCACATTCAGGCACAGGGAACAGATGGCCATCTCCAAGACAAGGAAAGAGGCCTGGAGCAGATCCGTCCCTCACGGCCCTCAGAAGGAACCCACCCTGCAGACACCTTGATCTTGGACTTGCGGCCTCCAGAACCATGAGAAATTACATTTCTGCTGTTCCAGCTGCCCAGTCTGTGACACTTTTTCATGGCAGCTTAGCAAACAGATACAGTTCCTTTACTCCCTATTAACCCCCTCCTCCCTTGGGGGGTCCCACTCCTGCCGTTCCCTCTATGCTCTCAACCTTGTTCCTGAAACACTGCCTTTCCCCTAACTCTGTGCCACTAGCCACTGCCTTTAAGTGAAGTCCAGTACTTTGCCTGTCAAGGCAGAAGGAAAAAAAATTAGATAGAACCAAGGTGTCACTTGGAAGACTGTGCCTGTGGTGACATGGGAAAACCTAAGTGCATTGATGCATACGTGTCACTCTTTGGGGAAGATGGTTAAGAGCACGGCTTTTGGCATCAGAGACTTCATCAAGTTCTTGCTCTCCCTCTTATTGGCTTTATAATATTTGGCAAATGATCTATTCTCACTAAATCTCAGTGTTCTCATCTATAAAATGGAAATAACTTAGGACCTATAGGATAGGGCTGTGCATAAACAATATATCATATTTAAAGAACTCAGCGTGGTGCCTGACACAGGAGGGCTCCATCGATGTGAGTGACTCATGTTATCAAGGCACCTGACATATGCACAAAGTATTAGCTGTCTCCCAATCTCCTCCCCTTGCGTTTAATTCAATATCACTCAATATTTGGTGACACATTCAGTAACTCATAGACATGAAAAAGAACTTGGGGTGACTATGGCTCAACCTCCTTAGTTCACGGGTAGGGATGCTGAAATTAAGAGAGGGGAAGTGACTAGCCCAAGGTCACACAGAGAGTCACTTTCCTTCTCTGTAAAATGGAGATAAAACCCCTCCTCCATCCTTCTTGCAGCGTTCTTGTCAGGAACAAGTGGGATCGCATACAGGCATGAGTCTTGCCGAGAAGAAATGGCTACAGCACCGTGACTTAGCGCACCACTAAAAACGTAACTTCCACATGGACTCTTCCTGAGTGTCTGTGTCCCTCAAGTTTCTCCACGTGGTGAATGCCCTGGGGCTTAAGAGACCTTGCTAGTGCCTGCGTGCTGCCACACAGTGTTGTGGGTCTGTCCCTTTGCTGGCCGTTGGTGGCCTCTGTATAGAAAGTCAGAGCGCACAGCCTCCTGTGAGTGGACGGAGTCAGGCAGATCAGAAGTTGCCTGTTGGCTCAGCCACTTCATGCCAGAGTGACCTTGGGCGAATCCCTCACTCTCTCTGAGCCTTACTTTCTTCATCTGTAGAACAGGAGTGCCCCCCAAGGCATATCGTCTGCCAGGTTATTGTTGTGAGGGCTCAGCGAGGTGGCTCATGGGAGATGCTCAGAGAAAGGTTTTCCTTCCCCGTCCCTTTCAGCCCCAGCTTTTGACGTGATTTATTTCAGCCACTGCACTCTCCTCTCTCCTGTGTGCCTGGCATCTGCCGTGGACTTTTGTTACGTTTCCTCTTAGAATCCTTACGACTGCTTCCGTTAGGTAACGCGGGGTATAAGTGAAAAACACGGGAGAGTGGCCAGAACCATATGAAAACCTGCCGTTTCCAAACTGGCACAGGTGTTACTTCTCATATTTCTCTCACCTCACTACTTTCTCTCCATGGAGTGCAGGCAGGGGCTTGTGGGCCCCACATCTGCCATTTGTCTCCATTCCAGTTTCCTCCTGAAACCTCCTGAGGGATAACGGGAAAAGCTGGACTAGCTTTGGGAGGGATTCATGGGGTCCTGCACTCACCTGATGGGGTTCCAGAGGGCACCCTGGCTTCTCCTCTTAGAACTTGCTCAAAATGACTTTTCTTCTCATTTCTGTTCTTTGTAGAATGTGAAAAATCCCAAGAAGCTTGAGTAACAACAGTATGCCACCAAGGTTGCTAAGAATAATATGTATTTCTATACGTAGACAGAGATAAAAATGGCCTGCACTTAAAGCCCGGCCCCTTGTTGGCTGGTGAGACCTGGGGCAATCCTGTTACCCCTCAAGACTATTTCCTCCTCTGCAAAATAAGGGGTGATATTATGGACCTCCCAGGGCTGTTGCAGAGAGTGGGGTGTCAGCTTTGTAAAGTGTGATTTGCTCTGAGCAGATTAGGTAGTGGGGACCAATCCCCCAGCAGCCTATTGTTTGTGAACCCACAAATAGGGCCTTGTGGGAGAAGCCTGGTTAAGGTAGCAGAAGAGAGTTAAACGAATAGTACTGCCTTCACCACATCCTGGCCCTCCGAAGGGAGAGGAAACCCCACATTAACCCACGGTACAGGCAAGGTGGGTTTAGTGGACTGAATGGTGTTCCCCAGTATTCATGCCTTCCTGGAACCTCAGAGTGTAACCTTATTTGGAAATAGGGTCTTGCAGACATAATGAAGGTAAAGATTGAGGTGCGATCATACTGGACGAGCCTGGGCCTAAATTCAGTGCGAGTGTCTTTATGAGAAGACACACACAGAGGTAGGGAAGGAGGCCATATGAAGATGGAGGCAGTTCTGAGCAGCTGACAAGGGGCAGGGCCTCCAATCCAGGCCTTCTGATTCGGACCCAGTACTTCATCCACTGCAGCACGGAGATTGTCACCAGGGGCCCAGGAGGCCGGCTGATGGTCACCGTGGTGGGATTTCAGGCAGAACAGCTTTTTCGTCAAGGTTCATACCTAGGCGTTCGATTCATGTGCTCCTGGCACATGAAGCCACATTCTCATGAGCTTGTAGGGCTGGGTGGGGCTGCAGGGGAAGTGGTCCGAAGGGTGTGAGTCAGCAGGTCTGTAGGTGAGGCAGTGGGAACAGAGCGGAGGGGAGGCCCAGTGGGGACTTGAGAGGACATCTAGTAGCTGGTGATGTCCTGGAAAGGCCCATGACAGTAATCAGGAGATGTGGGGATTTCAAAAATCTGGGGCTAGCCCTGTCACCAAGCACTTGTGTGTCTGTGGAGAAGTCACTTGCATTTCTCTGGGATCCAGTTTCTTCATCTGTAGAATGAAATCAAGGTTTGTTCTGCTCACATCATAGAGCCGTTGTGAGGGTCAAGTGGAATTCTGCTCCTGGGAAATTATCCGATGGAAAGAATTCAAAAGAGAAGCATATAAATGTGTGAAAATATTTATTGCAGCCTTATTTGTAGCAGCAAAACCCGAGAAACAAACACAAACAGCTCTACAAAAAAACAAACAAAAAAACCCCCAAACACACAAAGAAGCAGAAACCCTCAAACAAATCTGGAAGCTATTTGTATCATCTACTGGATGGAAAATTGTATAGTCATTAATGAGCACAATTCTGAAAAGTGTGTAGTTTCATGGAAAAGTGTTAGCATTCTCTGTTACTTGGACACAGAGGAACACAGATAGTATCTGCTCTAACGCATGTAAAGTCACTTATAAATGTATGGACAGCCTGAAAGGAATCATGGAAACATGAAGAGTCAATTTGTCACAGCGATGAGATTTTTGAATCAATCAAAAAAACTCTTTATCAATACTAAAATTGTTTGGAAAATGAATGTAAATTGGAGAAAAATTCAAATACAATATATGTGAATGTGCATATTTTTATCTAGCGGCTAGGGATGTCTATCTCAGAATTCCTGATGGCAGTGAAGTGTGATTTATAGGTAAACCTGAGAAGTTTTCAGAGGAGAATAATGAATATTGGTCAGGTGATGACAACTTGGAATGTGAGATCCATGGGGACAGGTGCTGTGTCCCATACACCTCAGGGTCCTGCATCCTGCCTGGTCCATAGGAGGCCCTCAGTGGGGAATCACATCTAAATCTCTAAACAACAGTCGGCAGAGTGATTATTTCCATTTTGCAGATAAGGAAGCTGAGGCCTAGGAAAGGATGAATCGCCTGACGTTTCCAGCAGTGAACAGCCAGGTCAGGCCAGACCTCATACCTCCTAAGCCCTAGGCCAGTGGGGACTGGCCTTTGCGGTCCCTACAGGGCTGCCTGGTCACCACTGCAGAAGGGATGTGGCCAACTCCTCTCTGCTCATCCGGGGTCCTTCCCTTCTCTGGAACAACAGGTGTGGTAGGCAGAATCATAGCTCCACAAAGATGTCTACATCCCAGTCCTCAGAACCTGTGAATGGCTTAGGTCACATGGAGAAGGGAAATTAAGATTACAGCATGGGATTAAGTTTGCTAATCAGTTGACCTCGAGACAGGGTTATTATCCCAATGTAATCAATCACAACTGGGAGAGGGATGTAGGAGAGAGAAAACCAGAGGTACAGCGTGAGAAAGACTCAGCCCAATAGTGCTGGTTTTGAAGATGGAGGACCATGAGCCAAGGAGTGTGGGTGGCCGCTAGCAGCTGAAAGAGGCAAAAAAAAAAAAAGAACTCTTCCCTAGAGCTTCTAGAAAGAATGCAGCCCTGCCAACACCTTGATTTTCAGTCCTGTGGGACTTTTTTTGGACTTCGGACCTCTAAAGCTGTAAGATAATAAATTTGTGTTGTTTTAAGCAACTAAGTTTGTGGAAATATGTTACAGCAGTGATGGGAAACTAAGACAATTGCACCCCTGGCTGGGCACCTCCAAAATAGACTGTTGTGACCTCCTTCAGTGAGGGGACATGAGTGGGCAAGGCCCACATTTTTGCAATTAGTCATCATGCTTAGTTTAACTTTTTACTAACCCAGTGAGTAATTTATCCATCAGCAGTGATTAAATCATTTCCAAGCCAAGAATCTCTTGTTTTAAGTCCCAGCAAAACTTCTTAGTAAAGCACTGGGGTGAGGGGTGGGGAACCTTCGAAAGGGAGGCCTGTGTGAATCCTCATGGCCAGCTTCTGAAGCCTTGTTATCCCCACTTCATGGATGAGGAAACGGAGGCTCAGGAGGGACTCGGAACACTGTCCAAGGTCCCGTAGTGAGTGGCGGAGCCAGGGCTTCCATCCAGGTCTGTTTGGCCTGGCCCTCCATTCCACACACTCTGGCCTTCACTGCCTTTCCCTGGAATGTGTCATAGGGGAATTACAAGTTCCTCTCTCTGTTGCCCGGTGTGGTTCTTACGCTGAGTTAACATGCACAGTGTCTCTGATGACTGGGTATTATCCTTCACCGCCCCCACCCCCACCTCCACCCAGAGGCCTTGCCTCCTTAATTAGATGACACCCGCTGAGAAGCAGCGTCAGTCCTGAATTCTGCCTGGTCCCACAGCCCGCTTTAGGGGCACCTCAGATGACTACAGGAGGAAAGAATGAAATCCGCCCAGATTTCTGCCCCTTCCTCTATTTTGAATCTGTGGAGCATTCTCACCCCCTTCCCTGAAATCCCAAACCCACGTGTGCAGCTGGTCATTACCGGATATTCACGGAGGCGTACGTCTTGGCTTAGAATTCTTTTAGTAGAAGTGTTAAAAACTCAACGTTAAAAGTGGGACAGGATGGGTAGCTTTTGATGTGCATGAGGGAAGTCAGCTAGACTTTTGGTACAGGGGTGTGAGACACGCGCACGCACATTTTTTTATTTAATCAAACATGAAAGATTCTCTCTGCTTCTTTCATCCTCAAAAATGGTTGGTTTTAATTCCTGGGAGCCCTTCTGTTGCTGTCCTGGCTGGATGGAGAATGTTTCTGCATGTCTCTTGCTCTACTTGGCTTGGGGAAACCCTTCATGTAGGATTCCCACTTGTCCTTACGGCGACTAGTGCTGCAAACAGGGCCAGGAGAGTATATACAGCAACGTGGTGCAGAAGAAAATACACTGGCTCCGAGGCCAGAGGAAGTCTCCAAGGTCATACACCTGAACTGTGGTCCTGAATACTCGTTCCCCCGTTGCGATGAAAGTGACATGTATGAGCACTCAGAACCTGCTTCATCGACAAATTAATGTGTGTCCCTGGAATTGTTTGTGCAGCCAACTTCATGTGAATCTTGGAGAGGCGAGGGCGTCAGAAGGGTGAGCGTCTGGGATATTTTAATATTCAGTATTTCCAGACTCAGCAGGCAGCAGGCTAAATCTGTCCGCTGATGGGCAGGCATGAATTATGAAACCACTCATGTAGGTTGAGAGGTTGCCCAGAGCTGGGGCAGTGCCGCCACCAGTATCTCCTCAACCTGGTTGAGGGAGGGAAGGTCGGATGTGGATCGGTGAGTGGTCACAGTGGAGGTATGACCCACAGGTAATGGGACCAGAAGGGGCTTCCCAAATCCTGGGCCCTCATACAAAGTGGGTAGGGGGATCAGAAAACGGAAAAGGACACTCAGGGTGGCCCCAGCTTTCTGTGTGGCTGGAAGGTGACGCTGCCCCCAAGTGGTTAAGGTCCTCACCGGGGTGGGGATTGAGGGGCGCTGAAGTTCAAGGACTCAGGGGACTAATGTGACCTCTTCCTGCCCTGCGTTCCTCTGTCTCACCACCATGGTGGGGGCTGTGCAGGCTGGGGGTGCCCTAGTGTGAGCCTGGAGGCTGGAAGCCAAGGTCTAATCATCAAGGGCGGAAAACTGAAGGCTAGGAGTAGGGTAGGGAATGGTGGTGGTGGATTGAGTTCAAGGATCAGAGAAGAGAATGAAGGAGCCAATCCTCTGGAATAATACTTAGCAACAACACATCAATGACAACGATTTATTGATGCTCTGAGTCCAAGATGGTGCTACGCACATTACACGTATTTTCTCAATTCCTCACAGCAACTCTCCCTGTTCATTAGCTATCATTATTCCCACATTTATGGACAAGAAGCAAAGAATCCTGTATCATCATTACCATGCCTGTGGTAGTTAACAGTTACATATTGCTCAATGTAACATAGGCCCTTTACAAGCATTATCTCATGCAGTCTCCACACTTACGTTAGGAAGTAGGTTTTATCGTTCCTATTTTCATTATTTCCATTACTATATCATTGAGGAACCAGAGGCTTACAGAGGGCATGTATCAGTTAGCTTTTACAATGTAGCAAATCGCCCCCAATTTAGTGGCTTGAGACAACAAACTAAGTAAACATTGACATAGTTTTTTATGCTGTGAGTTGGCAATTTGGGCTGGGTTCAGCTAGGTGGTTCTTCTGGTCTCAGCTGGTCCAGCCAGCCCATCATGCATTTATGGTTAGATGCTGGTCAGGAAGGTGGCTCTGCTTTAGGGGATTGGTTGGTTGTGGGCTGGGGTAATGGTGGAGACTGGTTCATGTGCTTCTCATCATTTAGTCCTGGCTTGTTTCTAAGCAGGGAGGGGTCTGAGAGAGAGAGAGAGAGAGAGAGAGAGAGAGAGAGAGAGAGAGAGAGAGAGAGAGAGAGGGGAAACATGCAAGGTCTCTTGAGGCTCAGGCTCAAAACTGGTATACTGTCACTCCTACTGAATTCTACTGGCCAAAACAGGTACATGACTAGCCCAGAATAAAAGGACAGGGAACGTAGACTCCTGATGGGAGGTCCTATGAAACCACAGAGCAAAGAGTGGGTGTAGGTGTAGGGAGGGGTGGAGAACTAGGGCTATTCTTACAATATATCATGAGGTGGATATGGAGAATGGGTGGGGGTGGAGTGGGGTTTCCAGGCAGATAGAACAGAATGTGCAAAGGACCCCTGAGACTTCTAGGCAGGAAAGGCCATGTGTTTGAGAAGTAGGCTGGTGCAACTGGAATCCAGGAGGAGGAAGTTGGAGAAGTTCGGGATAGGGTGCTGTTCCGAGCACTTCGTCTGGGTCAACTCAATCATCACAATGACCCTATGAAGGAAGCACTATGGTTACCGCCCCTCTTTCTAGACAGGGAAACTGAGGCCTGGAGAGGTTGAACAATATCCCAAGCCACACAACTAAAGGCAGCAGTGTCAGGATTCCAACCCAGGGGGTCCAGCTCTAAGGCCCATGTGCTGAACTACTTGCCATGCTGATGGTACCACAACCCATAGAAGGAAGAACATGGGAAAGAAGGGTTCTGTGTAGAGTACAAGGGGCTGATGTTGAAACTACTTTCCTTGTAGGATTAGAGACAGTAAGGTCGAGATTTTCTGTCACCTCCTATTTGCCCAAGATTAGGACTGTTTATTTCTGCTTGGAGGTGGGAAGGAACTAGTCTTTCTGACTGTGACCCTACAGATGGGTATACAAGAATGGCAGGTGTATTCACAAAGAAACTTTTGTTTTTAAGCAAAAGAAACTAATTTGGTCTGGCTCATGTTTCAAGGGAAGTATTACTTAGGAGAGTATTGGGGTAGCTCACAGAATCAGACAGCCAGTCTTAGGAAGGGCAAGAGCTCGACCTTGGTGGCAGGAGTTTAAGAGCTCACTTTCCAGTTTGCTGCCAGCCACAGGATTCGATTCTATAGACTTATCATCACAATGTCTTTTTATTTACTTTTTGTTGACTTCCCACGAGCGAGAACCTGACAGAAGTCAGACCACATGTTTTCACATTGGACAAATTGGGTCTGGCCGGGAGAATAGGGACATGAGGACTGCCAAGGCCACTGAGGGAATCGCTATGAAGCCACCACACTCGGAGTCCACTGCTTGGCGATGAGATTAGTTCTTAGCACTATTCACCTGGACAATTCCAAGGACCCGTCTCTGCCAAGGGAAGGAGCAGAGAAACTAAAGCTCCAGAGCTTCTAACCAAACTCGCTTCCAGCAGCTTTGTTGCAGATCCAAATTTTCAGCAAGATCATTTGAAGATGGTCTTATTAATTGCATGTATTTCATTGCATTTTTTTGAGTTTAGAAAATAGTTTTCATTAAATCATAAATATCCAAGGCAGATGATGTCTTGAAGCTCAAACAATTTTGCCACACGATTATACTTAGACGGTAGTGCTTTTCAATCCTACTTTCTAAGTGATCAGGCAATAAAATATTTATTACTGTTTCAGAGCCATTGCTCTTGCGAATTCAATATCTTCTCTACAAAAGATGTCAGGACAGGCAGCTCTGTTTGGTTGAGTTCACAGCCTGATGTTCAAAAGTGCTTCCCTGCATTTGCTGAGGGTTGAAGCTGGGCTTTGTAGACAGTTAACTTCTTTTCTCAGCTTCCCATGTGATTTGCCCCCAAGAGTGAAAAGGCTACTTGCACAGATGACATGAAATCCATGGTTTTCCAAAACAAATTTGCATACTTAAATTTCCAGATGGGTGTTTATTATATATGGATACAACTGGCTTCCATATAAATATTTTATAACCAATCAATCTGATTCTTGACATAAATACCATTTTTTGTTGGAATGTAGCAGTGTAAAAGACTCAGATACTCAACAGGCCTGGATTTGCCACCAATCAATTCATGATATGACTTTAGATGAACACCCAGCATTTCTATACCTTGCTTATTTCAATACGTTGAACTAGAATTGGTAGATATCAGTTAGGAAAGTGTTCAACTACAAATAATGGAAAACCTGATAGGGGCCTATATTTTTCTTATAATGACAAATCAAGAGGCAGAGAGTCAAGATTTGGGATGTTATTTAGGACTGATCACCTAAAAATAAAAGGACTTTCAAAGTGAGAGGCAACAAGCATTTATTTGAGATCACAAAGAATAGCTATTTGGGAATCACTGGTTCAGGCAGAAACCCAAATAGTGTTCTAATTAGGAGACAAAGGCAAGAAGTATTTATAAGAAAGGGAAGAGGAACAATTACATCAATAGAAGGAAGGCATTTCTACTGGTGCAGATGAGCTAACCTAGTGACGCTAATTCTAAAGAATGTTTTTAATTTTCAATCCGGCGATCATTAGTCCCATAGTCATAATATCTGCTTTTTTTGTTATCCTTGTAAACAGTTCTCTGGGACACAATGTTATTTTAGGCCCAGTCCAAAGATTATTTTGCCATTTTAAAATTCCAAAGGTTTGAGTCATAAGACATGCAAGTCAGTTCCTCTGGCATGGCAGCTCTGACTCCATTTTAAAGTGGCCCCATTTATATATTTTTGTAAAGGCCCCTTCTCTATTCCTGTGATCAGCCTATGATTTTTGTCCTGATGGTGGAAAGACAGCTGTTACATCCTTCTGAAGAAAGAAGAGGGATGGCAAAGGACACAGGTCAGAGGAAAACGCTAGCTGAGTTTGTTCTCTGTTTTTAGGGAAGCAACAAACGTTCTGGAACAAACCCCCAAATAGTCTCCTCCTGACATCTCATTTGCCAGAGCTGAAATATAGCCACTTCCACCTATAAAGGAATCTGGAAGGTGATCCTTTTATTTGGGCATATTGAAGCGCTGAATGAAATCAGGGGTCCTTTGGTAAAGAAAAATGATAACTTTGGGGTAAGAATCTAACCGTGTCCTTTTTTATCTCCAAAGGGCAGAAGGAAACTATCATTTATTTATTCATTTATTGGTCTTCTACCAGGTAGCATACGTTGCTGTGAGCCCTTTTCACCAGTCAGCTCAATTTAATACTCAGAACATATATGTGCAGTAGGTATGAACTTTATTTTAGCGATGAAGAAACCAAGACTAGGAGACATTAGGTAAATTGCTCAAGATAGTAACAGCTATATATGACGTCAGAGGGGTAGTAGACTTGGAATGGGGTTATCATTTAGTGAGGGGTGTAAATGTCTCATCCTTACGTTGTTTTGTACACCTGAAATTAATATAAAATTAAATTAAATTAAAAAAGAAAATCTCTCTCTGTTGGGTTCAGGAGAGCTGGAGGAGGCCTCAAGTTTACTCTGAATATTTTATGTTGGCCTCTAGGTGAGGGTCTTAAAGCATTTCTCTCCCTTCTTTTACTCCACACCCCTAAAGGAGAGTAGGGCTTGGGGGTAAGGGAGGAGCTCCCAGAAGCCCAGGACCTCCCTCTGACCTCCCATGGTAATGTTTGGGGTGCTGGAACTCTTGTCCAGACCTGTGCTTCCCTGATGATGTCATCAGTCCTTCCTAGATTTTCTGAAGCAGCCTCCCTCCCTTTCAGGCTCCTCCCTACCCATCAGAAAAAACGTCACTTCCTCACAGATGCCCCACTGCAGACTTCATACAGGTCACCTGCAGTGCCCTGAGGGAAATGGAGCAGGATTCAATTATCGCCAGCTCTCACCAGCAAGTAACCTTGATTAACTGGCTCCCACAAAGGGGCGATGTTTTAAATAGTCAAGCACACAGTCTTGGGAGCTGGATTGCTGCCTTTGAATTACCCCTTGCCATTTTCTAGCCACGAGACTTGCAAGTTACTTGATTACTGTACATCTCAGTCTCCTCATCTGTAAAATGGGTGATAATAATGGTACCTATTGTCATAGTGTTGTGAGAATTTACATACACGAAGCACTGAGAACAATGCCTACAATGCAGCTAAGATTTGTGTGGGGCTTAAGCCAGCTCCTTCCAAATGTTTTGTCTTTTAGACGTCTTTGTGACTAACTTGCTTTTATAGATTCATTCTTTTGACTCTTGAAAGCCAAGTCTCCCAGGGTTGTTCTTAAGTTACTATGTGTTTTTAATGAGCCCTGTAGTTATCAATTAATGCCTCGCTTCCTGCCGTAATGCAGAGCAAGAAAAAATAAAAGCTAATGTTTAAGCTCTTACTCTTCTGCCTTTCTAAAATACTGATTCACAATACAGTGAAGGTTGTGCCCCCCGGAGTTGTGAAATATAGTGGCCCGTGGATTAGTCAATTTGGGAGGGATGGGTTGGTAAACAGTGAAGATCATTTTGTTTTCTTCACAGCTGGGGCTAAGCCTACAGGTTTGAAATCCACTATTTTCCTTGGCGTCGCCTCTACTTTCTGTCGTGTGTGTATATATACTCACAGGATGGTGAAATATATTTCTCAACATGGATTATGGTGGGCCCAAAGGGGACCACTTCAGGGTGCTGATTTTCTGTCTTTCCTCAGCCTGCAGTCCCTGCCCAGTGAAATGCCATCTGAGGACAAGGGTTCAAAGCACAGTGTTCCTGTCCCTCATCTGCCATCGCCTCAGGCCACGATGTTGGGCAAGTCACTCCCCCATTTGGACGTCCAGCTCTGCCTTCTAAGAGATGATCTCTAGGGTCCCTTCCAGCTCTACCATTTTCCAATCTTCCCTGAAAGGTGCTGTTGGACTTGAGTGTGCTTAGGAAGTCTTGGCTGTGACGTTTTTCTTGTGAGGATTGCCTTAATTTATTGGGCAGTTTGTTGCTGAAAAATATTATTGAGAAAGCAAAGACTCAAGTTCCTTTTCCTTCCTCAAATGTGATGCTTAAATAAAATTCAGTGTCATGGAGCAAACACAGAGGAGTAGAAATGGATAGAGTTTCTCCTGTCTGTGAGCGGTCCCAGAGGAGGCTGCAAACAGCAGGATAGCTTTTCAACCAGATGGGCCGTCAGCTTGGAGAGCCAAGCAGTCAGCAAGAATACAGAAATCAGTGGGAGAAATGAGGAGTGGCTGGGGGCTGTGATGTCAGTTTATTCTCATAGCTGAATATCGTCAGCCTGGAGACCTTGGAGAAGATGGGGAAGAAAACCATGCTGAGAGGCTCTCAAACTCGAGCCAGCGGGCCGTGATGTTCCAAGTCGCTGTTCAGGTTTGATGGGAAAATGGCCTGTTGAGCAAACCTTGGACACGAGACCTTCTTGAAAGCACGGCTGGTCTCAGGGAACATTGGGACAGGGCAGGGGTAGCTGGTACTTGAACCCCCGTTATGATGGCTTTGCCTCATTTTTCTTGGTGCAAAAGCCTCGGATAGCCAGGGCCTCTTACTGCCCCGGGAACGCATCTTACTACCCCTTACCAAGGCAAATCTTGATTTATTCAGTGACCATTGTTTTCAATTTTGTTTTCTGTCCCCTTCCTTTCACCATTAATTTTATTAAAATTTTACTTGGGGGATAGCATGGTGGAGTAGAAAAAATCATGACATTGTGACTCAGTCTTGGATGGCAATCTTGGGTCTTTTGCTCATAACAATGGAACCTGGGCAAGTTACTTGGTATCCTTGAGTCTGAGTTTTCTCACCATCGAGATGGGTACAGTAATACCAAACATGCAGCATTGTTGAGGGATTGGATGAGATACAAAGGTTGCCTAAAACACAAATGAACAAACAAACAAAAAAAAACAGCCACAAGAAATGTTATTTCTCGCTTCCTGTCCCATCTTACACTTCCTGCACATTAGAATCTGGGAGATTTATAAAAGACACTGATGCCTGGGATCCACCCCATCCTCCACTGGGAATCTCTACTCTTTAAAAGCTGCTCAGATGATGTGTGCAGCCTGGGCTAAGACCCACCAGCCTCGGGCAGGGCTAACGAGGAGTTTGCTACCCTGTGATCCATGCTGCTTCTATCCCATCCCCTTGGCCCTGACTCCCACAGCCAGCCCGTCTTCTGTGTTTTAATCTGACAAGTAGCAGGTGATTAATCAAGGTTTGTGTGCTGGGTCCCTCCCCCCTGTTCTGGATATTTGTTTTCGTTGGCACCTTGATAGGAGTAGGGCCATGTTCTCTTCTGGCACTAAGGGGAGGGAAAGGGTGGGCAAAGGATGACTGAAAGGTTGTGGCAGAGATCCCTGGGGAAATGCGTGACATTCTCTGGGACACTGGCTGAGAGTCAGAGGGGCCAGGTAGGATTGGTGACTCAGTTGGGCAGATTTCCTGGCTTCCTTCAGCAATGAAGGAAGGAAACCAGAAAACCAGGCAGCCAGACCTGGGCTGACTTTGGGAGTCAGGTCCAATGGGATGGGCATGGAAGCAGCATGGGGCATAGTGTAGCAAGCGCTTTTGTAAGTTGGTGAACTTAGAAATCAGGCGATGGGGCTATTCTAAGGTGCCATGGACAACGAGGGTGTGCCTGACCATGCGGTGTGGCCTGGAGAGGGAGGCAGGTGTTTATGACTGAAAATGCCTTCCTGGAGTACTCCATCTCCCTCTCAGTTACCTCTTGAAGATCTTCAAATGCTACACCCTTGACTCACCTGAAGGTCATCTGCAGACAATTCCTATATAGCCCAAAGCTTCCTGCATCTCTCTGCCTGAGGGTATTCTCTGGCCCTGGAAGCTTGGCTGTCACTTGGTGGCAGGCTGGAAGTACTGGGAAATGAGTGGCTTTGGTGACACCCTCACATGGAGGAAGGTAGTTGGTGGATGAACACCCCAGTTTCCCTGCCTGGAGGCATGTTTTGCAGTTTCTCAGAGGGTTGCCTGTGCGACTGCGCCCCAGATGCCCACAGGGACAACACCCTCATCATAAACCTTTAGTTCGCTTTCCCTCCTTCCCTGTCTCTCTTATCCACTCCCTTCCTGTCCTTTCTGAAATCACCTTGCAAATGAGCTTCTTGAACCCAAATCCTTGTCTCAGGGTTTGCTTCTGTGGGAAAATATCTATCTTTCATCCACCTTTCCTTATTCACAGGAGTTTTACATCTCTATTCCCACATCCGTCTTGTGAGATGGATTGGCCAGGATTCTCTGAGGATACGTTATGGAGCTCACTGCTTTATGTCTTTCCTTCTGGAGACTTCATGGGTAGCAAGAGGAAGGAAATCATGGTACGTACAGTGCTTTTCAACCTGCAGGTTTTGACCCACATGGGAGTTACAAAATCCATTTTTTTTAAATGAAAGGAAACAAATATGACACGTTAGAATGTACTACACTTTCTAAGGGTACATACTGTTATATGAAAATTTCATTCCAGTTGTGTGTGAATATACTCACATGTTGGTGAAATATCCTTCTCAACATGGGATCATGGTCAGAAATTTTGGAAGCCACTGCCATAGCGGGCCTCTGTGGTTTGGCCTTTCTTTTTTTTCTTTTTTTTTTCAGCTGAGCCATCCTGCCACCTGTTGGCAGCTCAGCGGCTGCTCAGCTCGGGCCGGGACTCTAACCGCTGTTGCTCAGAGCTCAAACTCTTGAGTGAGCTCTTAACCAACTGAGCCACTCGGCCAGCCTGGTTTGGCCTTTCTAAGATCTGTTTTTGTCTTTCCCTCCAGTAACAGCACCTCAGTATTCCTTTCAACAAGGAGAGGAGACTATACCCCTAATTGAACACAGTCTTGGTGGGACTGTCAATCAAGGTGTTCCACCATTTCTTGGTCAGAAGATGGTCACATGATCTAAGACAGGTCAGTTAGATGATTGCTCTAGGGAACCTGAGTCTAGAAAGACACATGCAAGGTAAGAAAGTAGTTGAAGATACTTTATCCAAAGGGGATGTCTGGAAGTTAACACCTATCTTTTTTTTTTCTCCCGCTACCTGGATCCTTGAACTTCCTTGATTTTTCTCCCTTCCAAGATTTGGTTTTTCAGCCATTGGGTTGGTTCTGTGAAATATCTGTGGACCACTTCTTTCTTTATTTTTTGCCCCTCAGGTGGAGCTGTTTTCTGTTTCTAGAAGTCTCAAACCCTCCCATACCCGAGGGCTGTGGAGCCAGCTGATCCTAACTATACTGCTTCCTGTCTGTGTGATGGAAAATTAACTTCTCTAAGCTTCAGGTTCCTCTCCTGTAAAATGAGTAATAGTAATGCCATATAGGAGGGTATAGACGATGTTTACATGACCACTGGCCCTAGACCCTCAATTAATGGCAGCTATTATGGTGGACCAATTTTTATTTATCTTTATTTTATTAGTGATGACTTGCCACTTCTTAAGTATCTAGGGAGTGAATGAATGAGTCTACATGACACTGTGGATTTCACAACTAACATCCATAGCTGAATTTTAGACAGTTACAATTCCTTGTGATTTATTGTTCAAAAACTTAATATGAGAAAATCTTTATAACCTGAGGTTAGGCAAAAGAGTTCTTACTAATGATATTAAAAGCATAATCCATAAAAGAAAAAAATAATAAAT
Organism: Hipposideros armiger; assembly: GCF_001890085.2. Taxonomy (NCBI): domain Eukaryota; kingdom Metazoa; phylum Chordata; class Mammalia; order Chiroptera; family Hipposideridae; genus Hipposideros; species Hipposideros armiger. The sequence continues at coordinate 349,632 of NW_017732213.1, forward strand.
CAGACATCATTGAAATTAAAAACTTTGCTCTGTGAAAGACAATATTAAGAGACTAGAAAGACAATCTAGAGCAGCGGTTCTCAACCTTTCACAAGGGTCACCTAAGACCATTGGAAAACTCATATTTTCAATGGTCTTAGGAACCGAGACACCGCTCCTCTATCCATCTTCAGGCCCACATGCAGATATGCCCACATACGAGTACCCGGTGACCCCTGTGAAAGGGTCGTTTGACTCCCAAAGGGGTCGTGACCCACAGGTTAAGAACCGCTGATCTAGAGACCGGGAGAAAACATTTTGCAAATCACGTATTCAACAATTTTGTATCACAGATGTGTAGCTACAATATATAAAACTTTAGAAACATACAATCTATTTTAAAAAGGAGCAAAAGACTTATTCAGACCTATTACCAAAGGGGACATATGGAGGAAAAAGAAGCACATTAAAAGATGGTCAACACCATCAGTCCTTAGGGAAAAGCAAATTAAAGCCATAATTAAATACAACTACATACTTACCAGAATGGCTAAAATAAAAATACTGACAGTTCCAAGTGCTGACAAGCATGCAGAGCAACTGGAACTCCCCCACATTACTGGTGGGAATAAAAAATGGTTCAGCTACTCTGGAAGACAATTTAACAGCTTCTTATGAAGTTAAACTTACATTTACCATGTTTAAACATGGTCCAACAATCCCACTCCCGAGAAATGAATAAAAACTTATGGTCATGCAAAACCTGTACACTTATTTATAGCCATTCTCATCATAATCACCCTAAACTGGAAACAACTCAAATATCCTTCAGCAGTTGAATGAATAAACAAACTCTGGTGTATACATACAGTATAATAAATTCAGTAACAAAAAGGAATAAACTATTGATGCACACAACAAACTTGGAAGAATCTCAAAGGCATTATGCCGAGTGAAAGAAGCCAGTCTCAGAAGGTGACATACTGTACGATCCCATTTGTTCAGAGGTTAGGGGTGGATGGAGGGTTGGACAGTAAAGGAATAGCTTTAGGGAGTTTTTTGGGACTGATGGAACTGCTCTATATCCTGATTATGATCGTGGTTACATGAATCTACACATGTGTTAAAATTCATAGAACCGTACATCAAAAAATCAATTTTCTTATATGATAATTAAAAGAATGCTTTTTATCATGTAGAGTGAAGTATTTACTTGGATATTTTGGTATTCCATGGGCCTGCTCCATCCAATACAGTAGCCACTAGCCACATATGCCTAGGCTAGTCCAGGTGGAGGTGTGGAGTGAGTGTAAAGCACACACTGGATATTGAAGATTTGGTATGAAAAAGAAAGAAAGAATTACACTACCTCAAAAAATTTTTTATGCCTATTACACATTGAAATAATACTCTTTGACTAGATTGGGGGTTAAACAAAACATGATTAAAATTAATTTCACTTTTTACGTTTGAAAATGTGGTTGCCAGAAAGTTGTAATTACAATATGTGGCTTGGGTTCTATTTTTATTGGACAGCACTGCCTGGTGTGACACAATGCCACAGTGGGGAGGGCTGGATTTTTCTCTCTCCATCTGGATAGGCAGGTGGAGGATAGCCCTTCTCAGGTGAACAGGGCCAACCTGGGCTTCTGCGTAAGGAGGGCGCTCACTTCCTCTCGGTCTGTCTCAGGAGGTGAATGCCACTCTCAACATCTGCTTCCTTTCCTGTCCGGTTATCTTTTCCTAACCTTTGGAGGAGAAAAAAGTGAGGGCAGGGCAAGACAACGTCTAACAGGGGTGGGGTAGGACAGGGGATTAGATGCAGAAGAGCATCAGGCTTTGTGGTTAGACTTGAGTTTGAATTCCATCTTAGCCACTAACTGGCTGTGCAGTTCTTGATGTTTCTTAACCCCAGTTTCTTCATGTGCAGGAGAGAATAATAGTTCCCCCGGGGGGTTGCTTATCTCGTAGGGCTGTGGTGAGGACAAATTCCACGACAGTTCGGAAAGCACCCAGTAGGTTTCCACGTAATGATCATTTGGCGATTGCTCCTTGTGCTTAGTGTGGTGTTTGCTCTCCCAGTTCAGGCTCTGTTCTCTCTCTCTCTCTCTCTCTCTCTCTCTCTCTCTCTCTCTCTCTCTCTCTCTCTCAGTTGAACCCCACAGGCACTCTGCCCAACTTTTCTCCCTGATTCAGCACTGAGAAATGCCGACACAAGCGTTCCCATGAAGCTACTTGTCAGCAAACACCCACTCCTGTCTCCACTCTCCCCATGTGTCAGAGACAGGCCTGGACTCCACGCGAAGCCCTGGGTTGTGCCAGCTCCTGGGCTGACTCACACACACTCTGCTGCACGGAGACGTAGGGCTGCATCCCCAACCTGTGAGATTAGAAATCGGAGGCTCCCAAGGGATGCGACAATCCAGGGGGAAAGCACCCTGCCACCGTCTGTGGGGGTTGTAGCAATTTCCCTGGATTCAGTTTCAAAGGCACAGAAGCCTTGGTTTCAAATGTTTAGTTGGTGCATTGTCTGCCCTTTCCATGTTCTTTCCTTTGCTTTTAGTTTCAACTGAGCTTTTACTACGTTATTCTTATGGCTTGTCTCCTACTGCTTGGTGTTGGCATCAAATATTACGTAGGTGCAGTGTGGCCTCATCAGCCACATGTATTTTCATCAAAGGAGCTTAAGAAGTAGCTGTCTGGCATGGTACCATATGAGGCTCTGTGGAAGGGAAGTTAAACAGACGTGAGTGGTCTCTTGGGGCTTGCAGAGAGTGGTGGTCACAGTTGCTATGTGCTAGGACTATCTTGGTTACCATTAGGACTGTGAGAGCGGCAAGGTCCTGTCAGATTCCAAGTTCAGAGGGCAATGGTGTAAAGTCCTCAGAAGCAGGTCTGGAGTGGGACCTCGGCCCATCAAAAGAGGTCCTATTCCCCAAGAGAGGCAGTGTATCACCCTGGGCAAGCACGTGGGTGTTGGCATCCAGCAGCTCTAGGTTTCCTTCTGGGCTTTTCCACTTACAAGCCACCTGGGTGCAGCACCTAATCTTCCTGGGCCTTGGTTTCTCGTCTGTGACCTGGGATCAAAATACCAGCCATGTAGCCTGTTGTGAAAATGTCATACCTACCATGCATTGAGCTACTGCTCTGTGCCAGGCACCATGCTAACTGCTCTACAGGGCTTTTCAAATTGAATCCTCACCACAAGCCCAGGAAGCAGGTATTGTTCTTAGCTTCATTGTGCAGATGAGAAAATTGAGGCTTAGGGATGTGAAGAAGGAAAAGCATGGTACCTACCTTTGAACAGCTTAGATGAATAGTAAAGAAAATCTAGACTTTGCAAAGTGAACCAAGGGAATCAAAATATAAGAAAGAGTAGCCAATGAATATATTTGCCAGGTACTCTTCCAGATTTCATCATCATTGTCACTCCACGCGGTGGTGATTTTATTTTCCCCATTTTACAGGTGACAAAATGGAGGCATGGGATGGCTATGGGATAGCAGATGGGCTTCAGGCACTCTGAGTCTAGTGTCTGTGCTCTTAATTATAAAAGCTTCACGCTACTGCTTTTTGCTTGATAACTTGTGATTTAAGGCTGTGCCTGTAATCTTGGATGGCGAGTAGTTTTGCCTTGAGATCCAAAATGATAGATTGTTATTGGCTGCCTGAAGCTCCACATTAAGAAGGTTTCCAAGACCAAGCTGGGGCTCAGAGAGGAAAGAATGACATGATTAATTAGTAATGCCCACCATGGGCGTGAGAGGTGGTGTTGTCAGCACCATATAATTGGTATCCCTGGTCTATTTAATAGCTAGAGCAAAGTGGATTTAATCAATTTATTAACAAATAAAGTCAAAACCAAGCAACTAATTTATTGACTGTTTTTCCTCACTTTTCGATCTATTTTCTTACTTTAAGTCTTCTTTCACGTATATGGCAGCATAGGTACTCCTTGTTTGAACACTTAGCTTTCCTTTCTGGAGATTAATGATTAAAATATCAAAACTGCCACCCTTCAGGCAAACATAACACCGTAATTGTCAAAACAATAAAGATATCAGCTGTGGCCAATCTTCAACCCCTGGTGCAGTCCTTAGCCGGGATGGCATGGCCATGATAGTAATAAAAAACGGATTCTAACTGCTGAATTCAATTTCTGTGCAAGGAAGAATCCATCAGCTGACTTGGGGGACTCAGTCATAAGAGAATCCAGCTGCAGCATGCAGCATTAGTGAAGTCTCCTGCCTGGAAATCTTTGAGGCTTTCCTCTGCAGGGAAGGTTCTAGGAACATTGTCTCCCTCCACCCCCATCCTCAACCTCTTTTCTTGGCTTTTCTTTCCTGGGTACCACTTCTACCTGTGCTCAGACTTTTGTTTCTTTCATATTCTTTCCCATACATCCCTAGGAATGGATCCTAAATTTAGTTGCATGGAGATATAGATACCAACTAGGAGCTTAATGCTCAAATGATAAATGGGTTTTGTCTCCTGGGCCAGTTCTGGTCAATTGCTTGTGGCTACTGAAATGCTGAGTTGAGAAGGTTTGTGATGGACTTGGCCTGAAAGCCTGTTGGAATTGATTAGTGATGTCTGCCATGGGTATGGGCTAGGGACAATAATTTGTGTAGGATCCCAGTGGCTCTGCCAAAGTGGAAAGCCTACACTGCTCTTATAGCTGTGATGTTAGGGAATGCACTTGGGGTTTGGTTCTAAGAGATGCTCATTCAAGTCCTGTCTTTCCATGGAAATCTTAGATGTGTCACTTATCTTCTCTCAGTCTTAGTAAAATTTGAATAAAAATAATCCTCCTTATGAAGTGGTTGAACATATTGTAGGAATGATGTACATTCATTCATTCATTCATTCAACCAATATTTATTGAGCACAATGTAAGGTGCTTGGGGTACAATATGGATGTGGTTACTGCCCACACAGAACTTATAGTCTAGTGGGGGATATATTATTATAATTTTCTATTGCTGAGTAACAAATAACCACAAATTAAGAGGCTAAAACTACATACATTTTTATGTTGCATTTTCTATGCGTCAGGAGTCTGGGCCCGGCTTAGCGAGCTCCCCTGCTCAGGGTCTTATAAGGTTGCAGCCAATAGTGTCCACTGAGTTGTGTTCTCATCTGGAAGCTTGACTGGGAAAGATGCTTCCAAACTCATTGAGCTTGTTCAAAGAATTCACTTTCTTGCCATGGTGAGACTGTGGGTGCTGGCTTTGGCTGGCTATCAGCTGGATTCCTTCCACAGGGCATGTGTTACCCATAGGACTACCCATGACAACTAGAGGCCTCCTGCAGTTCCTTGACCACAGGCTTCCTCAACCTGGCCAGTCACCTTATCAAGCCAGCAAGCAGAGCCTGTCACTCTAGTCTGCTGAGATGGAGTCTTATGTAACCTAATGTAACCACAGGGGTAACTGCCCATCACTTTTCTATATTATATTGATTAGAAGCAAGTCACAGGTCCTGCCCATACTCAAGGTTGTGGAGGGGGGGATGATATCAAGGCATGGACAATAGGAAGTGGGAATCACTGGGGGTCCCTTCAGGGTCTCCACCACAGAGACATACAAATGAGAGTTTATTGATGATTTATTGAGATTTTATACACAAGATCAACAATGGTGTGATAATGGCTATGACAAGGGAGATTCAGGGTATAAGAAAGTACATACAGGGGCACTCGAACAGTCTCAGGGTGGTCAGGGAGGACTTTCTAGAGGAAGTGATTATTTTTTAAAGCTGAGGCCCAAAGGATGAATAGGATTAGCCTTACCCTAATGTACTGTCCACATATTACATCTTGTTTTCATTACACGTGACACCCGGAGTTGGAACAAGTCTTCAGATAAGGTCTTTCCAGCACTGATAACAGTGAGACTCTTTCCAGACTTGCTCTAGGGTGTCTTCTTTGTTAATGCACCCCAAAGGAAGTTAGCTCCTGGGCTCAGGTTTTGCAGCATGGCCAGGAGATAAGTACCAGGCTGAGAGGGTGATGGTGGATGAGATTCTAGGGATATCTCTGTCCAGCCAGTGTCAATTTCTATTGATATTCCTTTAGAAGGATGGGAAGCTGGTGGTAGCCCTAGGACAGAGTGAGAAAACCACCATCTGTTTCAGATTGGGCCTACGGTTGAAGAATCGCTGGCCTAGCCAAAGCTTTTCCCATCCCACATGGATCTGTTTAGAAATAATGAGAGCAATCATAATTGTCATCCAAAGTCATGTTTCATTTTATTAAGCTTTTAATAGGCATTACTTGCCATTATCGGGAACAGTGCATCATAGTTTTGAACACTTGCTGTGTGACAGGCACTGGCTAAGCCCTCAGTGTTTGGGTTGCATTATCTAATCTCAAAAAGGAACTTCCTCCATGTCTTCTAGCACAAAAAGGTTGCCCTCCCCTTTCCCCGCTGCCTATTAAAATTCTTCTCATCCTGCATGCTCCATCTCAAGTTCAAGCTCTTCTAAGAAACTGGCCATGACCATTCCAGTACATATCATATCATCAGTAGCACCAAGTTCATTACCCCATCAGCTCCTGTCTTCTGTCACGTGCTAATGAGAATCATAGCATTTTGGTGCTGTGTCCCACCTGTCCCTTCCTAGCTGCACTTCTACCTTAGGATCTTTCCTCCCGACAGTCTGACTACTTTCAGCCTGGTCTCTCTGCCTGCAACCCCTCCCTCCCTCTGCTCCCTCCTGGGCGGTGCAGACAGATTGGATTTCCTAAGGTTCAGCCTTGGTGGTGTCATTTTATCATTCAAAAACTTTCCATACCTAATCTTTAATCCACCGATTTCACTTCCAGCAATTTGTCCTCCAGACACACTTGCTCATGTGTGAAATGATGACTGTTGTACATATTGAGTGCTCTATCACTTGCGAAAGCAACAAACCTGGAGCAACCTGCATATCCATCAATGGGAGATCAGTTAGTAAGGTCTGGTACATTTATAACAGTGGTTTTACAGCCTCGTTGCCCATACAGGTCACATGGGTGTGGTACATTAGGATGATCCCAAAGTCTCTGCAGCTCCTCCTACCGAGTGGTGAAGCCTAATTCCCCCTTTTTTAAATAGGGATAGTCCTTTGTTTGGGGAATTTCTTGACCATTACGATGGGATCAAATGGATGATCCGAGACTTCCAAGGCTAAGTTGTAAGAAGCCTTTTATAGCATCTGCACTGGCCTCTTGGAAGTTTAGATCTGGGATGAGCTGGCTGCCATGTAAGAAGTCTGACTGTGCTGAGACCACCATGCTGTGAGGAAGTGCAAGCTAACTGCATGGACGAGGAGAGAGAGAGAGAGAGGCAAAAAGATCCATCCAGCCCCAGCTGTTGCAGCCATCCCTGCCCAGGCACCGGACATGTGAGTGACGAAGCCTTCTTGGATATTCTAACCTCTGCAGACATGATGTGAAGAATAACCAAGGATCTGAGCTAATGTTAGAATCAGGGCCTCAGATACACGGCTCCAATCAGGCCAGTCCAGCCATCTCCCAGTCATATGAGTCACCTGTGAGGCCCTCAGTCACTATGGAACAGAGACAAGCTGTCTCTACTGTGCTTTGCCCGAATTCTTGACCCTCAAAATTGTGGTTATTGGTATTGCTTCTATGTTTTGAGGTGGCTTATTATAGAGAACTAGATAAGCTGAACTCCTGGGGATCTTTCAAAATCTCCCCAGATCATTCTAATGAACAACCGTGTTGAGAACCACTGGTCTATACAATTAAATATTATACTATGTATTTAATCATTTGAAATGAGTAAGGAAGCTCTCCTTGTTCTGCTAAAGGGTGATGTTCAAGGTATATTGTGGAGGGAAAAATAGGAAGTTACCAGTACAATTTTTATGTTACGCTACATTTTGTGTAAAAAAATATAGGTATGGAATTTTTTTTTCTGGAATAATACATAAGAAAGTGGTAAGTAAGTCAATTTGTTGGCTCCAGAGGGGGAAACTGAATAGCTGGACAAGAGAGGAAACATTTTACTTACTACCTTATGACAGCGTTCACATTTTAAAACATGTGAATACAACAATTCATTGGTAAATAAATCCTACCTGATGCTTACTTAGAAAACATCAAATCCTTTAGCCTGATCTAGCCTCAGCCTTTATTTCCAGGCTTATCATCTTATTATGTATTTCTCTTATTTTACACTAAAACTGGTTGTGGTAAGCAGAATGTCCCCCCAGGATGTACATGTCCTATTTCCTGGAGCCTGAGCATGTTACCTTATTGGCAAAAGGGGACTTTGCAGATACGATGTAATTAAGGATCTTGAGATGGGGAGATTACCCTGGATTATGTGAGAGGGCCCGATGTAATCAGAAGGGTCCTTATGAGGGAAAGAGGGGAAGAGAAGAATCAGAGAAGGAGGTCTGGGGATGCAAGTAGAGGTCTGAGTGATGTGGTTGCTGACTTTGAAGATGAAGGAAAGGGCCATGCGCCAAGAAATGCAGTGGCCTCCAGAAGCCAGAACAGGCCAGGAAACGGATTCTCCCCTCGAGCCCCCAGAAAGAACACAGCACTGCCAGCACCCTGAGACCCATTTCAGACTTGTGTTAAGCCACTGCATTTGTGGAAACTTTTTATGTCAGCCACAGGAAACTAACACAGTGGCGCTTCCCCAGATGGTCTTCCAAGAAATAGGCCTTTTGAGGGAACATTCACGAAAAGAATAAAAAAAATTCTCTAAAGTCAAATAAAAAACAAAAATATTATAATTTTAATCAATTTAAACAAGGTACAATTTATATATGCACAACAAAATGTACACATTTTATGTGTACCATTCAATTAGTTTTTTGTTTTGTTTTTTAACTAAAGTTTATTGGAGTGACAATTGTTAGCCAAGTTACACAGGTTTCAGGTGTACAATTCTGTAACATTTCATCTATTTATCATGTTGTGTGCTCACCACCCAGAGTCAATTCTTCTGCCATCACTGTGTATTTGACCCCCTTTACCCTTATCTACCACCCCCTTCTCCATTACCCTCTGCTAACCGCTAAATTATTGTCTGTGTCTATGAGTTTTGTTTCTTCCTTTGTTTTTCTTGTTCCATTCAATTAGTTTTGACATGTACATACACCCAGGTAACCCACCATCCCAATCAAGATACGGATCATGTCCATTACCCAAAAATGTTTCCGTGTGCTCCTTCCTATCTCCACTTCCAGCCCCAGGCAACCATTGATTTAAGTTTTGTCACTAGACAAATTATTTTTAACTGTAGAGGATCTCTAATATGTTAAGACCATTGTGAATGTCTGACGGGAGGTGCTGTAGAGCAGGGTGCATTCTCAGGTTTATTTGAACACAGGTCCTTCAGTCCTGCAGCATCTCACAGGACGAGGGGCTCTCAGAACACACCTGAGAAATCTTTTCCTGCTCACCTATCTCAGTTCAGGCATTTCCTCCTCTTTGAGAGCCCATCACTAGCCTTCAAAAATGTACTCAACCTTTAAGGCCCAGCTCAAGGATGAGCTCCTCCGTGGACTAGACCCTTCCTTTGGCTAAGTCTCATATCCTTTGTTTTACGTACAAAATGTACAACAAAATATACACATTGTGTGGCATACAAATTGCATAATGGTGAACATTAATGCAGCATTATGTTATATTTGCATTGTAGATCCACAGTCGTACAATCTTTTTCTGAGAGCGACAAATGACTATTTGCATTACTGTTACATGATTATCAGGAAGCGGTCAAACGTTCAGCAGGAGTCAAAGAAGGTATGCTCCAGGGTAACGTTCGAGCTGCCCGAGACTTGGGAGAGCATTTTTAAGCTCTGCTTCAGCGTCCTGTAACTATCTGAACTTAATGGGCTGATGGTGAACAACGTCCTCATCTTCATACCGCTAGTGCAGCCCAACATATCCCTGGGTCCTGTGGGTTTTACTTCTGAACCATCTCTCCTATCCATAGCTTTCTGTCTATCCCCTCTGCCAGAGCCCTTGTTCAGGTTCTTACCATGTTTCACCTGCACTATTACAACAGCCTCCTAAGTGGTCTCCCACCTTCAGTCTTGCTCCTCCTCTGATCTACTTTCCATTCTAATGCCAAGACACTGATCGTGTTTTTCTGCCTAAAAATCTGAACATGGATGCCTATTGCTTATAAGATCCAGTTGGGAGGGCTGGCATGGCACACGTGCCCCTCTCCACACGAGACCTTTCCCCTCTCAAGCTTCACTTCTCTTTAACACTTTTCTATGAACCCTCTGTTCCAACCACCGGGTGGGGAGCTCCTCGCAGGTTCAAGGACACACCACGCCTTTCATGGCGCCATGTTGCTCCTTCAACTGGGATGCTCCTCTCCTCCATCTGACAAACTCATAGTCATTGGAAGGCCTTTCCAAATATCACCTCAGAAGACTTCTCATCTCCCCAAGGCACGATGAATCCATTGCTTCATTACACTCCACTAGTACTTGTATACATTCCTTTGGAATAACTCTTATCTAATTGCATTACAATTGTAATGTATTGGTTTAGATGCTGTCTCCCTAGCTAGAATATGAGTCTTGTAAAACACAAGTGCCACAATTTATCTTTGTATCCCCGGCACTTAGCACAGTGCCTGGAAAAACATATTTGCGACTAATGATGACTAACATTTATTGAATTCTTCCTGTGTGTCAGGCACTGCACTCAGCACTTGGGTTAGCTTGATTATTTCACTTATTTCTCATGTAGCCTTACGAGGAAGCTTTTGTTAATATCTCTGTTTTTCAGGAAGCACAACTGAGCCTTGGAGAGGTTAAGGAAATTTCTAGGGACACGCACCTGGTAAGTGGTACAACTTGTATTTGAGCTCTAGTTTATCCAGTTTGTCCTCTTCATGCTAGTTATTAGTATTTCTTGAATAAATGCATGAACACTGCCAGTTATTTGAATATTTAAAGTGTGTATCTTCAAGCAGCAGAGCATGACCATTCCCTTGGCTTGGAAAAGGAAGAGAAGACTTTTTTTGCAGAGACTTGCAAAGCCTGAATGTAAGGGGGTGGAGACTCAAAGAAGTGAAAAGACTTGCCTCAGAATGCAGGGTAGTAAGTGACAGAGTCAGGATTTTAACTCAGCTAGGTTTCCAGTGTAGGGGTTGAAACTTGGCTCCTGCTTCCAGCAGCTCCCTTCTTCAGGGAAATTCCAACATTAGGGGCTTTCTAGTTGCAGGTTTAAGGAGTCAAAAGGGAGTTTCCTTCAACTGGGAGTTTCCTTCCCCTCTGGGGAAGGCCACCCCTCCCAGGCCCCCTTCCTCCACTGCCAGTAGCCAAGAAGTACCTGAGCTCTGGGTCTTTTTCTGGCCTCCATAAGACCTTAAGACAAAATTCCAGGATTATCTGTGCTCCTGGCAAGAGCCCTGTTTCTCCTTCAGCACTCACAGGCTCACCTGGTTCCTGCTTTGGGACCCTCAGGATCAATCTCATGTGCTCTTTATTGCTGCTTACATCAGTCCCCAGGTTCCCAGGATATCCCTCGTCTCTTGCACCTTCATCCCCGCACAGCTCTGCAATCTCCTTCCACAAGCCCATTACTTACTGCTCCCTGTGTCCTGAAGCCCTTTTGCTGTCACCTTGGGACCCTTGGTTAGCCATCAACAAAATCTCCTATATCCTCATCATTTTCTTTGAGTGTTGCCTTCACTTCCTTCCTCCTACAGAAACTGGATCTCACCTGAGGGCACGGTAGCCCTTTCCCAAGGTCCTCTAGGCACATAGGCTGAGATGCGGAGTAGGTATCCCATTTGCCCCCCTCCCCCGTGGTCCTTCTAGATGATTTTTACCATCTCCTCATTAAAAATGTTTGAAATCCTCCCAGCAGCAGTTGGAATACTTACCTTACTCTCCTCAACACGTTGAAAATTTTAGCTCCCAAACTATTCCTGTGCTAATTCTTGGTGATTTCAATATCTGCGTAGATAATCCAGTGTCCTCCAATGATCATGTCCATCTTTCACCTGAGCCACGAACTCCCATGGACATATGCTGCAATGGTGCTGCCCACTAGAACTTTCTGTGTTGGTGGAAATGCTCTTCATCTGCACTGTCCAATAAAGTAGCCACTAGCCACACATGGCCATTGAGCACTTGAAAGGTAGCTGGTGCAATGGAAGAACTGGATTTTCAACTTTATTTCATTTTAATTAATTGAAATTTAAATAGCCAATGTGGTTAGTAGCTACGGTATTGGAACAGCACAGCCTGGTCCATGGAATACCACTCATTGTATCCTCTTTTAATCCCAGTTTCAAGAATCCCTTTTTCTTCTACCAGTTAGAAGAGTTAACATTGTCCAGTTTAAGTCTTCTAATTCCTGACCCCAGTGCACGCTTGCCTTTACTAGGACCTGCAATCCAGTGATCCTGTTACCTTTTCACAGGCCCTTACTTTGTTTGAGCTCTCACATCCTTTATTTTCAATCTAGCTTACATTCCATGATCCTTCATTAGAATCACTCCCGTGCACATGGCCTCAACAAAACTTGTCCCTTTCTCACTTCATTGTAAGTGCCTGGCTAAACGTCAACACTTGTTAAATCCAACTCCCCGCTGTCTCCAGACTTGAGGCTGAACTTGGCTGGAGAAAAACAAAGGCTGTTGATGCGTCACACAGATGGAATCAATGCTGCTGAGCAAGCACCCATTTCCTGGTCTGTTCACTCTTGTAGACAGCGATTTCCAACCCTATCCTCTCTCCTCATACTTCCAATACTCTCCTCCTCTCAACCGATAAACTTGATTCCTATTTTAACTATCCTGGCGGTAACCCCGAGTGTGGCTCGGGGTTCATTTTCACTGCCAGAAGCGGTAACCCCTATTTTTTATAATTATTTATTATATTATAATTTCTGATTTTGTGTTTCAAATTTATCCTACCTGGGATGCCTACTAGATTCTTGTTTGGACAGATTTAAGTGAGTAATTCCTAAGAATTACAGGCCTACAATATAAACAAACAAATTTCCATGCAAAACAATGTACCGCTTTGGGTACAAAATTACTGACATAATCAGACCGCCAGGGAGGTTAAGGAGAGATCTTAAACAACAGAGGAAGCTTCTAGGAGCTCCCACTACTTCATTTACCCACATCTGGGTGGATATTCCACCTTCCTTCACAATATTGGTTGAACTTCCTGTGCTCATCTTTTGGGCTGGCCTCTCATGTGTGTGCTGGAGTTCATCCTCTTCACCTATCAAAGAAGGCATGACAATTCTTCTCTCTCCCTCAAGCAATCATCAGTGGATCACTCTCATCAGTACAAAGCTGTCCCTCTGTATCTGCAGGGGATTGGTTCTAGGACCATTCCGTCACAGATACCAAAACCCATGGATGCTGAAACCCCTTATATAAAATGGTGTAGTATTTGCATGTAACCTATGTGCATCCCCCCCTGTAGTTGAAATAATCTCCAGATTGCTGATAATATAACATAAATGCTAGGCAAGTTGTTGTTGTACTGTATTGTTTAGTGAATCATGACAAGAAAAAGAAGTCTGGACATGTTCAGTATAGACATAACCATTGTAGGCCGAACTACATAGCCCATGTCAGCAACAAGATAACATTTTCTTTTTTGAATATTTTCAATCTGCAGGTGGTTGAATCTGCGTAAGTGGAACCTGTGGATGCGGAGGGCAGACTGTACACACACGCTGGAATTTCTCCTCCCCAGGGCTTTGCATTAGCTGTTCCCTTTACGTGACATGCTGTTCCAGTAAATATCCACCAAGCTTGTCTCTTCATTTCCTTTGGGTCTTTGCACAAATATCACCTCCTGACCATCCTACTTAAATTGCAAAACTTCTTCCCTTCCTATCCTGTTTTAATTTTTGTTCATAGTGCTTACCACCATCTGACATCATAGAGACTCTCTGCATCTGATCCTGGAGGGCAGGAATTCCTCATCTTTTTATTTTTCATTACTGTGGGACTTGGAGTAGTATCTGGCCCATAATAGGCCCTAATGAATGTAGAAAGAAGGATGCAGTCACTTCCATTCTCTGACTTTCCTACTGGTTTGTAGCAATGGTGATTTTACCTTACAAAGAGGGACAGTCATAATGATGTTACCGCCCACCCCTCTCACTCAGAAGTTCTTAGCACAGAGGTTCTCAAACTTTAATGTGCATTTGAGTCACCTGGGGATATAGTTAAAATGTAGCTTCTGATTTGGCAGGTCTGGGAAGGGGCCTGAGAGTCTTCACTTCTAACAAGATCCCAGGTCATAGAGATCCTCCTGGTTATGGTCATTCTTGGAGCAGCAAGGCTAGTTGGCTCATCTTAAGCCTCATTCTTCTTTCGTTTTTAAAAAGTAGAGTGAGCATCAATACTTACACAGCACATTAACATATTTGCAGTGTAAGCCTGACCTTGAGTTCAAGCAGTTCTGTGGTCAGCGTCTCTGTAGCTGCAAGTTACATGTTTATGCTGAGCTTCACCCATCACTGTATGTGCCGTGGGAGTAACGTTGCCTAGTTAGGCTGTTAAATGACGGCTCTTCACTGTTCTGGGCAGAATTCGTTTTTTGTCTTGTTTTGTTTTAATGCCTGTGTGTATGTGTGCAAGAATATGATTATTGATGCTAATAAGTTTCCTAGCAGTTGTCTGATGTCATTTGCCATGTTTTGGCATGACATCAATGCAAAGACAAGTCCTGCCCTTCTGCTCAGGTTATTATTATTATTACATCACTCTGCTTTTGTCTCATGAACCAAGTGGAGTGCCATCATCAGTTAGTTTTAAAATCATAGTCAGGGCCTCCCTGCAAAGTTTTTACAGTGTAAATGCCACAAAGAAGCCCAGCTATTGGGGGAGGGTGGGTGGCAAGTAAAGATGGAAAACCAGCCAACACCTCTTTGCCAAGCCAGGTACTCTGACTGGGGTTGCATTGCCTTTTTCACCTAGAGGGGCTGCCTTTTTGCAAAGGTCATAAAGCTATGGGAAACTAGAGAGCACTGAGCACAGCACTTTGATTTCAGGGATGTGGAGGTACTGAAGGCTAGATCACTTGTCCTAGTTATCATCATCACCATCATCATCATCATCACCATCATCATCACCATCATCATCACCATCATCATCATCATCACCATCATCATCACCATCATCATCACCATCATCATCATCATCATCATCATCATCATCATCAACATCATCACCATCATTGTCACCATCATTATAACCATTACCATCATCCTCTATTTATTGAGGACACAAGACACTGGGCCAATTGCTTTATGTCCATTGTCTTATTTGTTCCCTACAAAAACTACCCCCAAATTTAAGTATTATTATTTATTATTATTATTTCATCCTCATTTACAGAGATGGAAACTGAAACTTGGAGAGGTTAAGCAACTTGCCCACAATCACAGAGCTATGTTGAGTGTAATTTTCAGACATGGAAATCATGACTCTTAGGCAAATATTAAATGATCCCATGTCAAAGATTTTATTTAACTCATTAATGACTGAGAGAACCAGTAAGATACTTATAAGGCTTATACAAAGAGCATGAGAGAATTTAGGTGTTTGCAGGTGACTTAAAGAAATATAAGGAGGCTGGCCGAGTGGCTCAGTTGGTTAAGAGCTCGCTCAAGAGTGTGAGCTTTGAGCAATAGTGGTTCGAGTCCTGGCCCAAGCTGAGCTGCTGCTGAGCTGCCAACAGGTGGCAGGATGACTCAGCCAAAAAGAAAAACAAAAAACAAAAACAACATATATATAGATATATATATATACACATATATGGAAAGTATGGTAGGCTAAATAATGGCCCCCTCAAAGATATCCATGTCCTGATCCCTGGAACTAGTGAATATGTTACCTTACATGTAGAGAAGACTTTGCAGGTATCATGAAGAATTTTGAGATGGGGAGAGTATTCTGGATTATCTGGGTAGGTCCAATGTAATCACAGTATGCTTATAAGAGGGAGCCAGGAGTGTCAGGGTAACAGAGAAGCTGTAAGAATGGAGGTAAAGGTTGGAGCGATGTGCTTTGAAAATGGAGGAAGGGGCCGAATATGTGACCCTAGAATCTGAAGAAGGCAAGGTTATATCTAGATCCTTCTCTAGATCTTCCAGAAGGAACCAGTCCTACTGACACCTGATTTTAGCTTAGTGAAATTGACTTTTGACTTCTGATTTCTAGAACTCTAAGATAAATTTATGTGTTTTAAGTCCTAAGATGTGGTAAATTGTTATAGCAGCAGTAAGAGATTAATATAGAAAGATTACTGGATTAGATAGAAAGCTGGTTAATGTCCAACAGGGCTATAAACCATAACTCTGGGAGCTAATTCTCCTACCAGAGTGAAATTATTTGCATTTTTACTGGACCAAAATATGCAAGTTAACCTCTGTCCCCACAGAGATGAAAATTGCCTAGTCAGTCAAGTTCAGGGTTTTACTGAAAGAACATCCGATAATTTCTTCTGCATATCCCAACTTTAGGATACTTTTTTAGACAGCTAGTTAGTGGGAGAGCTGGGATTGGAACCAGGCCCTTCCAAGTGCAAAATTTATGCTTTTAACTGTTAAGGGACATACTTTCTCACTAGCATTAGTTGGTGGACGAGCAAGGCAATTGAGGCAAAGAAAATTGTGCATAGGAACAGAGAGCACAACTCAAAAATGGCCAGAGTTTACCAACTCCTTCATGGTGCTTCCCCTAAACAGAGGACTCCAGAAACAGACTAGCTGCTTTCTTAATGCCCACAGTGGAAATTCCTGCTCTAGCTCTCTGAAAACTTCAAGTCAAGCTTTTAATAGGTTTTTTAGATAGGTTCCTGGTTGGAGTAACTTGAGAGATGCCATGGGAAGTTGAAATACCATCCCCACTCCTCTCCACGTTGCTCAGGAGCAAAGCTTCCTGAAAATCCCTTCTCTAACAATATATTACTTGGTTAAGCATCATAACACTTGCCTTGTAATGCTTGGTGAAGGTTTGAATTGCAAGTGATTTGGGGGAAAGGAGAGGTGAAGACTGGGTTGGGGAACAGCCTGCAGGAGCACAAGCATGGTGTCAAGAACTAGCATGGCATTCCTAAGAGATGGTGTGGTGAAGGTCTTGACTGCAATTGGGAAATTTTATAGGGAAGACGGATCTGTGGTTGGACAGGTCAAGTATATTGAATGAGGTCTGAGGAGTGTAGGTTTACCTTACAGGACAATCATTCTGAACACTGATTGAGCATTAGAATAAGCTAGGGAGAGTTAAGAAATACAAATGCACAGACCCTATATTATAGTTTGGAGAGCTGCCATAACAAAGTACCACAGACTAAGTGGCTTGAACAACAGAAATTTTCTCACAGTCTGGAGGCTAGATGTTCAAGATTAATTGTCAGCATGGTTGGTTCCTTCTGAGGCCTCTCCCCGCCGCTTGTAAAAAGCCATCTTTTCTGTGTCTTTACATGGTCTTCCCTTTGCAACGGTGTCCAAATTTCCTCTTCTTATAAAGATACCAGTCAGATTGGATTTATTGGGTTGTCAGAGAAGTCATGACGCATTTTTGCAATGAAAAACATGGAAAAAATATTTGTCATGACTTCTCCGACAACCCAATAGTTCCATCTAAAGATGTCGTCTTAACTCAATTACCTCTTTAAAGACCTTATCTCCAAATGAAGTCACATTCTGAGGTACTGCGGGTTAGGACCTCAACACATAAATACTGGGGGGGGGGAATGCAATTCAGCCCATAACAGACCCCACCCCTAGAGACTGATTCAAGTGCTCAGGAATGGAGCCGAGGCTTTGGCGTGGAAAGCTCCATTTTAAAGCATGCCCAGGAATGAGAACCACTGCTGTGGGGTCCACAGTGTAGGTGACGGGGGTGAAAGCTGGAGATGAAATGGGCAGAGTTCTCCCGGTAAAAGCCTTGTGCTTGGCACTCCACTGCCCTCATCAGTGGTTGGCTATGGGAACGTTACTCAAAGTCATTGAGCTTCAGTGGTTTTATCTGTAAATGAGGACGATAACACTTTGCCTGCCTTCCAGCAGGAGGCTGAACCAGGTACTTTCTTAAGGTTTCTTCCAGTTCCAAGATGCTTTATTCTAGAGACAGTTATAAGTTCAACGCATGGTGGTAGTGAGGATTGGAAAGACAAGAAGAGAGTCGATTTTAACCTGCTATGATGACCACTGCAGCCGCCCCATCCCCACCACCATTTTCAACCTCACCAGCATCACCAGGGCCTACCACCATTATCATAAGCATCATCACTATCACCACTGCTCTCTCTATGCCTGCTGCCATCACCCTCCTCCACTGTCACTAACAGGGGCAAATATAATGGCAATATTTGCAGCTGCCATGGCTCCCATGTCAGTAGAGACTTAGACAGTCACACACATTTTAGAACTGGATTCCTTACACCAAGTTATTGATTTCATATTGGCTGAAACTGAGGTCCAGAGAGGTGAGATGACTTATTCCAGGCAACAGAGCTATTAAGTAGAAAAGCTAAGCTCAATGTCCTTATCTTTGGACCTCATATTAAGAGTTCTTTCTGCTGGCACACATGACTTCATTACAGCCCATGGGGGCTGGGCTATGGAGACCCCCACCACCTGAGCTTGCTGTTCTTTCCAGTCAGGAGCACACCGTCATGGAAAGCAACCTCATTAAACTCAGTGTGGCTGTGTCCCATAGTTTCCTTTCCAAGAGTCTGGAAGGCTCTGGTTTAAGGGTGGGGTATGAGCCTTCTTTTAATTTTTTTCTGTTAGGACTTGGTCAGTAAACAGTGACATAAGACCAAACATGGACTAAGCAAAACAGAGACTTATTGGCTCACGTAACTGAGAAGCCCAAGGGCAGCTCTGGCTTCAGGGCTCTCATGATGCAATCATGGGTCTCTTGTTTTCCATGTGGCTAGTGCCCTGCTGACTCAGTCTCAGTCTCCATGTGGTGGCAAGATGGCAGCTCTAGCCTCTGAGTCCTCTCATGTTTCTGGTACAGCGACAGACATGTAGTCTGTTTCTCAACAGCTCAAAGAAAAGTCATGGAACTTAATAATTCAAAAAATATTTATTGAGGGCCCACTATGCACCAAGAACTCTTCTATATACTGCAGATACAGAGAGAAAGAGGCAGAAGCCTGCCCAGCCACTACCGAGCTTTCACATGAGAGCCTTAGAGGGCTCTGATTGGACTGTCTTTGGGCATGTGCCATCTGTAAACCAATCATTGTAGCCAGGAGTATGTGATGTGCTGATTGGCTTGGGCTGGGTCATGTGCCGCACTTAAAGAACGCAAGCTTTGTTTTGAGTGCAGGCACTGTGTCATAGTTAATGTTTTGTGGTGTGTCCCCAGGGCATGACCCAGGGACTAGCCCATAATAAGCATATGAGAAATGATGTCAAATGAATGTGTGAACAAATGTGTAAATAAGCAAAAGAGAAAGTGCATGATAGGCCAGTGGATAAAAACACATTAAATGGGGACAAAGCCAAGCAAATCAAACCATGAAATGATGGCTATCAGCTGCCAATCAGAAAAGATATTTAATAGTCACTGTAGATTGTTCGCTAAAACCATTTGCTCTGTGTGTTTCTTATCAGAATGAGAAAATCCTGATCATTATTCAGAGGAGCATTAGGAAAAAAAAAACAAACAAAAGTTGTGGTTACTCTCAGGGTTGTCCCTGGGGTCAACAAAGCTAGGGGTCACTCTGGGTCTCCTGTTTCAAGGAGCATGTGAAAGAAGAAACAAAGACAGCTCATAGCTGGCAGCTAGAATATGTTGCTGTCATGATGTAAATGTCTGCCACTCTCACCTTTTCGCTTTCACTGTCTCAGCCTGCTGGGGGCACCTGTGAAACATTTTCCCCCACTGTCTGAAGCTCTTGGGCACAGCTTCTCAGTCCCTTTGATAGAAGCTGCCCTTGATGTTCGTTTTACGCAGATTGCAATCGGTAAAAAAAGGACAAGGCAAGAAAAAAGTCTAGAAGAAATACTTATACCTCTAAAATGTGTTAGCATGTAAAAGAACCTTTCATTGGTCCAAGATCCTAAAAGTTTGGTTCTATTATCTTGCACAAAACCTAGGTGGGCCAACACTTGGAGGAAAGTGTGTAATTTTACTCATTGCATTGCCAAGGAAGGCCTTGTAGAGGACACACAGGAAGTGGTGAACGAAATTATTAAGAGGAACCTACATTTGAGCAGGAGCTCAAAGGATATGGACTCAAATATGGAAAGGCCAAAGCTTTAAAGAAATAAGCAAATGCTAGGAATTCATGAAGGGCTTAGAAAAGGTGCCTAATAAATAAACTTGCTCATCAAATTCCAATGGACCCAAATGAGAGGGGCATCCATGAAGTTTCAAAAGGTTAAAAACAAGTATAAATATTGAGTGTGAGTGGTTTCAGACAATGGTAATAAACACATGGAATTCATTATCCTTAGAAGTAGCACTGTTTGAAAACATAGAGTCCCTTAAGAATTTGGGTAAGTCCATGGGTGGCAGAGCAACAGTGAGTCTTCAGAGACTGGAGGATGCTCTAAATACAACCCTGCCCATGGAGGATGATCACATCCACCCCAATTCTTCTGTCAGTGTTAGACAAGTGCCTAGATGGATCACAGACAGGCTCAGGAGAGGTCTCAGCAATGCTTTGAGAATAAAGAGATCTGCCATGTGTTTGCAGTGTGTGTGTGTGTGTGTGTGTGTGTGTGTGTGTGTGTTTGATAGGACTGGATACATTAATGTCATGAATGAATGATGAAGGAAAAATAACTAAAGGAAAACAATGAGTAGAGAGCTTTTTGTAACATTTAATTGTGAAATAATTATATACGCACAGAAAGTTGCAAAAGTGACACAGAGTCACATGTATCCTTCGCCCGGCTTCCACCAATGGTGACATCTTATACAGCTGTAGTACAATATCAAAACCAGGAAACTGGCATTGGTACATTATGGCCGACTACAGACCTCACTTTGTTTTCACCATTTTAAGCCCGCATTCATTTATGTGTGTCTATGTAACTTTATTTCTGTGTAGATTCGTACCACCACCATCACAGTCTAAATACAGAATTCCTGTCGCCATAGAATCCCTTCATGTTATCTCTCATATTTCCACTGCCCCATCTTCCTCCTTCTCTGGCAACTGCTAACAATTTCTATAGTTTTGTCATTTCGACAGTGTTCTAGAAATTGAATCCGACTTCAAAGGTTATGTAACCTTTACAGACCAACTTTTTTCATTAGGTATAATGACCTTGAGGACCACCCAGGCTGTGACATCTACCAATAGTTCATTTGTTTTGTTGTTGAACAGTATTCGCGTGTATAGATATACCAGAGTTTCTTCTATCACTCACCTATGAAAGGACATTTGGGTTGTTTTCGGTATTTTGCTATTATGAATAAAACTGTTATGAACATTTGTGTACATGTTTTTGTGTGAACACAAGTTTTCATTGCTCTGAGATAAATACCCAGGAATGTGACTGCTGGGTTTTATGCTAAGCACATGTTTAGTTTCATAAGAAATTCCCAAAGCAGTTTCCACAGTGGCTGTACAATTTTTACATTGCTACCAGCACTGTATGAGAGATCCAGTTTCTCTGTATCCTCACCAGCATTTGATATTATCACTGTTTTTAAATTTAGCTATTCTAATAATGCGTAGGGATATATCATTGTGGTTTTAACTTGCATTTTCCTAATGAATAATAATGTTCAACAACTTTCTTTTGCTTATTTGCCATCTATATACCCTCTTCTGTGAAATATCTGTTCATGTCTTTTGGCCATTTTCTAACTGGATAGTTTGTTTGCTTTTTTTACTACGGAGTTTTGAGAGGCCATTATATAGTCTTGATACAAGGTGTTGTCAAATATGTGACTTGCAAATATTGTCTCACATCTGCAGCTTGTCTTTTCATCCTCGAAACAGGGTCTTTTACAGCAAAAAAAAAACCAAACAAGTGGAGGTTTTAAATTCCCATGTAGAAAAGCCTGACGTCTGCTTGAAAGTTGAGGACATGGTCGCTCCATTGGTTGTCACTCATGAGGGCGGATCACGGGTCTAATTCCCATTGGGGTGTGCTCATTCAGATTTAGAGTAGCTCACCTCCCACGGGCTCAACTCTGTTCAGTGGCCACAGGTCTATGTGTTTCAGGACATCACAAAAAGATGAGCTGAGAAAGAGTGGTCCACTATTCAGAGGACAGCTTGAAGGGCAAGTCCTCAGTGATCCAGAAAGTGAGTCTGTCACGTGCTCCCCTTCCTAGAACACTGAAAAATGCACCGTCATCACTATGGAGTGAAAGCCAACATTAAAAATGCTAGGAGGCTTCTTGAGCCATTTCACCACAACATAAAGTAACAGGCTTAATTGATTGGGTGACTTTAACCAATACAGAGAGCCAAAACACACACGGAATTCAAAACGAGAAATAATCTCAAGTTTGAGTCATCCAATGTGCTTGTCTACATTGTATTCACCAGATCAAAGTCAAATTCAGTCCATGCAGCAAATGCAGCCTCAACTCAGGTTAAGGGTTGCTGCCATGGAGACCACAAGAGTGGAGATTTTCTGACACCCTTTCTGCCTGAAAGGGATGGATTACAGCTCCATCTTATGTAAATTTCCACTGGGAGGAAAAAGGATGAAAAGGAAAATAATCAGGCGTTAGTCATTTCCATTTAGGGTAATAAGATCCTTTAATGCCTTCTTGGAAAAAGAGGCAACAGCTGTCCTGTCACAAATGATAAGACACTTTACTAGATATTTTGCAGGAACCCAATCTTTAGCTGAAAGTTTGACCTAATGGTTGTACTGAGTTATGTTTTTAAAAGAAAGATGGATTGTCTTTAAACAAATGACATAAACCAATTGGCCGCAGACATGAAGAATTAAGAGCGAATTGTACCAACCTGAATTTCAGAAGTGGACAGAGAAATCTTATCCTTCCAGTCTCTCCATGTCCAGGTGGAGTGGGCTGGAAGGAGGATGAACGATTAGGTAAAAACTGTTTCACAGGGTTCATTAAGCGAACACCGGACGTTTGCTACTACAGTATTCATTCTCTTTTCATTTGGGCTGCTGTCTGCAACTTTCATGTGAGGATGTACCTCACCCCAGGTCTCAGCCCATGTGGTCGCTTTAATGCATGACTGCTTCTCATTCACACAACTCTTTGATGTAGGTATTATTATTATCATTATCATTACCACCATTACCCTCCTGAGGCAGGACAACTTGCTCAATGTGTAAACCAGGATTGGAACCCAGGTGGTCTTTCTCCAGAGTCCATATAGTCAAGTCTTCCCACTCTCTGCTTCTGTCAGGTTGTTAGTCCATCTTTTTTTTTTTTTTTTGAGGAGGGCAGTTCCACTGGCCCTCACATGTGGGATCCGAACCAGGGCCCTCTGGCATCCCAAGCCAGTTCTTAACCATCGTGCCACTCGGCCGGCCCTGTGTGTCCATCTTTGATCTCCACCAATAGCCCAGAATAATAGGTACTCTAGGTTGTGTTTCTCCAGGGCACAGGAGAAGTGTGGAGGGATTTTGGGGTGCGCCATCTAGAGAAGTGAATCTCATTTTGGAATTCTATGGGCAGCTTAGTTTAGGGTGGGGGAAAATTTGTTTTTTCCCAACTCCCTCTAGGTTCTATAAGGAAGGGAAAAAGATAGTGAGGGGATGAAAAAGAAATGACTGTATTCTTTTTTTTCCCAGGTGATGGGTAAGAAGCTTGCAAACTGAGATTTAGAGTAATCCAGGGACCAAACTCCCAGCTGCCAGAGATGGTACCAGTGTCTGGGTATACCTGCCCGTGGGCCCAGGAAGAGCTGAAAGTCAAGGGCATGGCTCAGATCGCTGGGAAAGCCAGGATGAGTACGTATATCAGAAGCATTTAATACTCACGAAAGCAGGGTTTTTGTCAGTTTTGTTCACTGCTGGACCACTAACACCTAGACTGAAGCCTGGCCAGGTAGTGGCTCCATAAACATTTGTCGAATGAACAAATAAATGAAACAATGAATTAATGGAGCAGGTGCTGACAGGGCTTCTTCTTTTTTTAGTTACCATGAAGGTGAACATAAAAAACAGGGGTATTTAGGCACTCATCAGACATTTTCAGCTGTCATACATCCTGACTCGATACTCTTAATAATAATTATTTTAATTCAATCTTTCTTTTAAAGAAGTAACTCCCTTTTCTTTTCTTTTTTTTTTAGCTGAGCCATCCTGCCACCTGTTGGCAGCTCAGTGGTTGTTCAGCTCGGGCCGGGAATTGAACCACTGTTGCTCAGAGCTCACACTCTTGAGCAAGCTCTTAACCAACTGAGCCATTTGGCCGGCCCAGTAATTCCCTTTTCTTTTGATATTTTCAGACTCCCCTCCTACCTGCTAACTGAAGTCCTTTATACCCTAGAACATCTTAACTTGGCCCTGTATCTTTCTCTATAACCTCTCTATTTCTACTTCTCCTTTCAGCCGAATTTCTTAGGCCAGCTACAATTTGTTTCTATGCAATCCTCAAACCCATTGCTAACTAACCATCTCCCCCTCTCCTTCTCCCTGCACCCCTCCGTAGCCTCCACAATCCCATGAAAGTATTGTCACCAATGTCCACTATTTTACCAATCCAATGAATACATTGCAGTTCTTTATTTTCATGAAATATACTTTAGGTGCATTTGAAAGACCTGTCCATTCCACATTAAAATTCTCCTTCTTTGGTGTCCGTGACATCGTTTGATTTGGATTTTACTCCTCATTCTCTGACCACTCTTCTTTTGCAGATTTCTCTTCCTTTGTTTACATGGAGGTCCTATGTGGCTCCATCTTTTGGCCACTGTTAGACTTGCTTTACACATTCTACTTACATGAGCCCTGTGTTTTAGCTCATGAATGGTCACATGATCCAGCCAAGCCAATCAAAAATTGGCTTTAAGGATCATATTAGTCTGGAGCTGCCTGTGACCATTTTCTCCAGGAGCAGAGAGCCTGCCTGAGAATAAAGTCCGGACTGAGAAAGCTGGGTGGAGACATGGTGTCATCATGCCTAGGTCTAGGCATATCTGAAGCTTAAATTAATCCTGGATTCTAAAGTTCTGTGAGTTAATATATTTTTTTTAAAGCAGGTTTGAGTTGTGTTTTTGACACTTGCAATCAAGAGTCCTGAAAAATATATGTTCTACTGCCTTCCCATTTCCAGTGTGGTCCTCATAATTACAACTTCCTCACTGCTGTCAGGGGGATTAACATAAGATGTACAACTGGCAGTGCCACTCCCCTGTTTAAGATCCTTTGATGGCTCCCCAGCGCCTACTCAGGCGAGGCAAACTCAAAAGCCTTGAGGAAACAGGCAGATGATATAAATGCAGGAAGAGGGCCAACAGAAGGGGGCTCAGCCAGAGAGTAGGTGCCCTGCCTCCAGCCATTATACTCAGAATGCAAACACTGTGTGTCTGCCAAGCAATACATCTTGAGGCTAGGTTTGACCTCCAGGCCCTAAGTTTGCAATCTCTGGCCTATAATGCAACTTTAAGCTCCAGCACACAGCCCAGGAGTCCTTTGTGACTAAGTCCCCAACATTTCCCAAGACTCGTTTCCTGTCATTAGATGCTCTAGTTTTGCCAAATTAGTGCCAACATCTTTCACCATCCCACGCTTTTGCTTATGTTGTTCCTTTATCTGGAGCCTCTGTCTACCCCATCCTATCATCATCTTCATCTTGCTAAGGTCTTAATCTTTGTTCTTCAATATTCATCTCAAATGTTATCAACTCTGGGGATCCTCCTTCTGATGGGGCAGGTGTCCTTCCTCCATGCTCCCATAGCTGGCTGTATGTTTCTCTGTCATTGCACCCGACATACACAGCAGACCCTGTTGATTGCTAACCCACAACCATTTCTTTTCCTGTTTACTTGCTGACAGAATTTGCCTCCCTCAACAAAGGCTGAAAAAACCCCGATGCTCTCTTTCCCAGTCTGCCTTGCATCTAGGGCCTGGGATGTGATCCAATTCTGCTCAGAGGGATCGGATGGAAAATCTACTAAGGGATTCTTGGGAAAGATTTTCTTCCATGACAACAAAGGGGTGATGCAGAGAACACCCTTCTTTTTTATTTCTGCCATTGAATGTAGTTCTGTGAGGAGTGATGTTTGGAGCTGCAGCAGGCATCTTGCAGATATGAGGGGAAAGCAAAGAGAATTACAGAGACGGTGAAGCAAACCCCTGCCACCCCTGAGCTGAACCAACCCCGGGAACTTTCTCCTCTAACCTCTTTGATATGTGAGATATGGTAATAACCCCTTGTTGCCTAAGTCACATTTTTGCCGAGTATTTTGTGGATGAATGATCTGATATGAATGTTACATCATCTGAGTGAAATTAACTAGTGCTCTTCAAATTGTATACAAAGCCCAGCACACGTGTATATCAGATAATAGCTTGGTACACTGGTTGAAGAAGGGAGGTAGGGGTGGGCAACTACAACCCCCTCCTCCATGCTGAGCCTCTTGGGGTCCATGAGCCCCTTTTCTGACCCCATAATCTCGAATCCATCAAAACTCTTGGATGTCACTTGGTCCTTAGTTGCTGCCTAAACTCTGTTATTTAAAATTGGAAGTTGCCATTAGCTTCTTGGAGGTTTATGAAGTTCCATTTTTATTGAAAGGTTTAGAGCATGACAAACAGCTTTGGCTAAAAATGGTGCAGTGAATCAAAAGAAACAGTTACTTTGCAGAATCCATTTGGCAGCCCCAGTCCTCTAAGTACATACATTTAATTTTATGGTTTGTTACACAAATCCATTGAATTTGTCATATAAGAGGGAGCCCCTGTGTTTTGGCAACCCCTGTAAACTACGAGCAGACATGCTTGTATGGGCTTTGGGCTGTTTTGTTCTTACTAATAAGGGAGAAACATCACTTTAGATTTCAATATTGAGTCACAGAAAAGCCATTTATTCCGCTTTCCATATTTCCACATCCGTGTTCACTTAGGGCCACATCTCCTTAGCTCTTCTTGACTCTGAAATGAAGATAGTGGCCTCAGATCGCCAAGCGATCTAGAGTCTCAGAGCGTAGAACCTCTGCGGCCAGGAAAGTGACTTATATAACAGTGCTGTGGAGGAGGGTGGGGTGGAGGATGGTACGGTGACAACAATACGCCTAGATCATTAACGACCACACACGAAAGAAGCCCAGTGTCTGAGTGTGTGTGGGTGTGAGTATTTTCTCAGGGGAAGAGGTTAGATTAGATTCCTATTTCTTTATGGCCACCAGTTTGCTCCCCTCAGTCCCTCCCTCTTGCTCTCCTTTCTTCCTTCTCTTCCTCCTTCCCTTACCTCTCTCCTTCACTCTGGGGCAGACCTTCCCTGCAGCCTGCTCACTCTCCTAGCCTACTCCAGTTCCTTTCTTTTACACTCCGATGTTTTCCCAGATGAAAATTTGCATTTCTTATCCCATCTTGGTGTCTTTTACCTCGAGGACCTGGACTAACATGAGGCTGACGCAGCCTGAAAGAAGGTTGTCTCTAGCAGTGGGAGCGACCTTAGACTAGTGGCCAGGAGAGGCCTCTTAGGAGAGATGACTTTTGTTTAGGAGCCTGAGTGGAGTGAGGGGATGAGCCATGCAAACACCTGTGGGAGGCCCACCTGGGGCAGAAGGAAGAAGGCGGAGCGTATGTGGAGACTGAGAGACCTGGGTTTCTGAGGGCTCCCTTAAAACTGCTGAGAGGTGGAGAGTGAGAGCAGGCAGACCTCTGGGTTTCCTCAGAACTCCCTTCCCATTTTGAGTGGCTCCACCTTTATCTGCTTTGCATATTCGGCCTCCCAGGAGATTTCATATGAACAAAGAGTTCCAGGTTTAAATATAAATGCTCTGAAAACCACTGCTCCGGGATTAGTTCTATGATCTCTGCCCCATTTTATGACTCCATGAGGCTATGGGCCACAGGGAGGAGGGGCAGTGGAAGAAATTACCTCAATTGGGAAGCCTAATTGTCCCACAGAGATACTGGATTAGTGCGAGGCAAGTGTAGATAAGGGGAATTAGAACAAGAGATTATAGGACTTAATGCATGGAGCCTAGTGAGAAAGTTGGGGCTTGATAACTTGGGGAATTTCACGTGAAGCTCTGAAGCCCTGCAGTTGGTCGGCAGCCAGAGGAGATGGGGTCATATCAAGTTGGCAGAAGTGGACACATAGCAGACGTGGGTGCTAAGGCCTGGGCAGGGTGCTTAAAGGGTTGTCCTCCATGCGGAATGGAGGCATGTGTAGGGGAGCAGTGGAGCATAACAGCTGTGCTCAAGGACTGTGGCTTCGAAATGTAAACTATTAATATTGCCCAGGAGACAAGTGACAGAATTTACCTGTAACCAGGGGTTTGTACCTGAATTTATAAAAATTTCCTGGCACTCCTTTAGTGATAAAACTTTATATTTTCCCCCACTTTGTCTTCAGTAGGAAAGGGTTAGCAGCAGTAATGC